>NW_028317798.1:4147500-4498750 GCF_062004578.1 Staurois parvus
AACCTGATGCAGGAGCCGCACCACTTGCTTCCATCAGCTTTCTACAAATCACCTGTCATTAACAAACACTCCACTCAGGGCTGTCACCTACAACACCTGTGTAACCCCTACCCTGTCCTACACTAGGCACACCCCTACACAGGGGATAGATAGATAGATAGATAGATAGATAGATAGATAGATAGATAGATAGATAGATAGATAGATAGATAGATAGGAGACATAGATAATATGTAAAAGATGAATAATATAAAAGATAGATTACATAAAAGATAGAAAATATAACTGATAAATAGATAGATCATTAATAGGTAGATCAATAATAAGTAGATAGATCAATAAAGGTAGATAATACATAAATAAAGGATAGATAATTCATAGATCATGAGTTGATAAATTATAGATATTATAGATAGAGATGATAGATAAAATATGAATACAAGATAGATAGATAAATAGGTAGATCATGAATAGATAAAAAAAATAATATATATAGATATATATAGAGAGAGAGATAATACGTTGATAAATGTATAGATAACCAGAGATTATAGATAGATAGATAATAAAGGATAGATAATATATAAAGGATAGATAGATAGATAGATAGATAGATAGATAGATAGATAGATAGATAGATAGATAGATAGATAGATAGATCACTAATAGACAATAGATCATGAATGAATACATTATAAACAGATATAGGTCATTAATAGTTAGATCATTAGTAGACAGACCAATAATAGATCAAATATAACTACATTCTAAATCATAGAGTATACTTGTATAGATTATAAAGAGATAACCGAGAGAATGAAATATAAACAGATTTAAAAGTCAATACACAGTAGATAGACTGGTAGATACACCAAATTACTATTCACTTTTTACATGATTGAACAATTTAATATTTTACACTTTTTGAGTGAAGAGTCTCAACCCCTCTGGTACATCAGCCCAATAGATTTGTAGCTAGATGGGTGAGGAAATATATCGATAGATTAGATAGTTTGCAGGATTGCTGGGATTTGTAGTTCCCCCTCTGAAGAAGCCAGTGGTCCCCATAGATCACTGATCCCTGCCCTCTTCCAGCGTCTAGTCCTATCTTTTCTTCTACCTGATTTCTATTCAATGTGTTTCTACCTGAAGTGAAAAAAAAAATGCTAAGATTTTTAGCTCCTGCAATTACCAGCTTGACAGCACTTGATGCAAATAATTATACCCAGCTAGGCTATTATTATCAGTTGAGATTTAATAAATGGAAGCTGTTTTGTGTAATCAAGAGGAAAACATTGCATTAGAAATGAACGAGCCTGGCTTGCTTTGCTTACCTGCGTTGTAGGCTGCCAGGTCTGCGCCGGGCCCTGGGCTCTTCCTCTTCCTTGGCCTCCCTTTCTGCACAGTCCCCACACCGTTGTAATAAGGCAGCCCTACAGAGGTAGCCCCAGACCCCAGTCCTGAACCCTTCCCTGATGTCACATCCGAGTGATTGAAATGAACCTGGTACTCTCCTTGGATCAGAGTCTCAAAGTGAAGCCTGCAGTAGACCAAGTTGTCCTTCATGCCAAAATGGTCTCCAGTGGTCAACATTTTGTTGCATGTGTTGCAGGTGAAACAGTTGAGGTGGTACACCAAGTCCCTTGCTCTCATGACCATCTCAGAGGCTGAGATTCCCAAGTGGCATCTTGCACATCTCTGGACGGAAAACCTCCTGCAGATGTAGAATCAGAACAAGTTCACAATTAGACAACATTATATATGGAGGCAAAGGTTCTCATTTCTCTAAAGCCAACTCTATAGATATCAATTCCAACATTATTATCAGACACTACTGACGTCTGATAAGTAGACAATAGTTCTCGTTTCTCTAAAGTCAACCTTCTAGATATCAGTCCCACGTTATTTTTAGTCACTATTGACTTCTGATAAGTAGGCAATTGTTTTCAATTCTCTAAAGTCGACACTATAGATATCAATCCCCATATAATGTCCAGACATTATTGACTACTGTATGAAAGAAAACAACAAATAATAGCTTGACTCCATGCTTTGAGGCATCATAGGACATGTAGTTAATTTCTACTGGTAAAGTAAGAGTTTGTTGATATGTATTATATGGGTCCAGAACTGGTACAGGCAAGGTGGTAGTGGTCAAAAAGTCCCAACTCTACTAAGAACCTCACATGCCTGAGGAAGGGGTCCCGCGTGACTCCGAAACGTTGCACTCTCTTGTTTGTGATGTGATCATACTTCAATTTAAAAAAAAAACGTTTGGACTCACTAAGGGAACATTGTCCCAACTGGTGAGTCAGAAACTCAGTGGAGTACCCACATACCACCAAATCCCACCATGACAATCTCTAATGCCTCACAGAAAGCCCAAACATTTACCATGATCTCACCATACTGTATAATCACTAGAAAACTCCAAAAAGGCATAAGTAACACTATATACATATAAAGTATATATGTCCTCAGTGAATGTAACCTTACAGTATGTGTGTGTGTATATATATATATATATAGTCACTGATCAATTATAAGTTAATAAATTAAACTTTAGCATCTTGGGGCAAAGGAGGCTTGTATATCAAAGTTTCAATTTAATAAAACATCTGATCTTGTTGAAATAAATACACTAATAAATAAAAGACAGAAAACTTTAATCTGATAATGATCTGATTGATTTTTCCTATATCCATAGTTACCGCACTTCAAAATATTTTAAGCAGTTTAATATGTAATTTATATTATAGCAAAGGTCTCCAGGACTATAAGATTTTTTGGGGGGATCCATAAATCCTTCACAAGTCCCCGTTCATCCAAAGCACTTCGGGACTGATGGCCAAATAAAACAAGCAGGCAAATGCAGTAGCCTTCCGATTAACCCCTTCCCTGCCTGCCATTAACCGCAACGCCTGTTCCATATTAATGAAGTATTTCCAGGGGAACTTCGCACTCCTCAAACTGAAATGAGCATGTCAACCCGTAAAATAAAATGCCCTCCACCTTTTATATGAAAATCAGAAGTTTCCATTTTATTGGACAACAGTAGAAATATTGTTTTAGCGTTTTATGGTGCAGAGGGTTCCTATAGAGTGAAAGAATAATATGGTAGAAAGTGATCTCGTGTGATCTGATATTTTATGTCTCGTATAGTTGTTTTTTTTTTAATATTGTGACAGAGGTTACTTATATTACACAAAAAAAATAAAAAAAAACCCAAACATAATAGAAGTTGATCTATAAAAGTGGCTGATACGTTTAATGATCCAGGATAAAATATTTTATATTCCAATACATTCACAATCCAACCTCAGATTACACAATATATTGACTCTAATCACAAAGTATTAATTTCTTTTTTTAGGCCATGTGACTGTATAAATATCATTGGACTCAACTGAAAATAGTTGTCACTTTTTTAAAAAAAAAAACAAGAACCCTTTTCCCTGTATGTAAGATTTGGGAATTGAGCCTCTCATCAATGCACAAAACTTTAACAAAGGAATAAAGATCTTTATTACAGCCATGTGACTGTAATTTTAAAAATAAGGTCACTTTTTTTTTTAAATAAGGATTCTTATCCTGGTGTGTTATCGTTGTGAATTAAGCCTTAAGGCTCAATTCACTAATACTTTAACAAAAGGATAAGGATTTTTATTTCAGTCATGTGACAACTTAGTAAAAAAAATACTATCACTCAGAAAAAACTAAGAGCACTTATTATGGAGTGTTACCTTTGTGAATTCAGCCTGATAATCCTACAGATTCGAAATCCCCATCTTTACCAAGAGGCAGGTCCATGGAATCACTACTATTTTTGAAAGAATTCTTATTTTTTACAGGTTTTTTTTTTATTTTAAAATAAAGGGGTGAGTTTGATGCTTTGATGTATGGAGAAGGGGGATGGGGCAGGGGGGGTATGGTACCTGTAATAGTCCTCTTTGCAGTAGATGCTGCCATCTTTGCTGAAGCAGGTCAGTTCAGACTCTAAGTTTAATTTACATTCACAGCACTTCAGGCAGCGCATGTGCCACTGCTTGTCCACTGCCAGGAGGTAGTACCGATCCGAGATTTTCCCCCCACAGCCGGCACACAAGGCAGCCCTGTCACTGCTGATGGAGGGCATCGTCTGGCAAAAAGGGGCACAAAGACACAGTCAGTAAAATATTCCATCCTCAGATTTCTCACTATTAAACCAAAGAGGTTACTACAACAATAAAAAAGACCAGAACAAACAACTATCAAACTGTAAAAAAAAAAAAGTAAAAAACTGCAAAAAAATAAATAACTGCCACAAATTAGACATCTACAGAACTTGATGACATTTGTATTACTTTATTTTTTTTATTCCAAACACTTGGAATTTGGCTTGCCTGATAAATGCCTGCTAAAAGTCACCATGCTTCTACTGTAAGATCTGTAGTCACAAATGATATTACATTATATTACAAATTACTACATTTTGCCTCTTGCCCTGTAGGCGTTCTGATGGGGCAAAAGAAATTTTCATCGAGATTCCAAATGTAGATGTATGTGTAGTATATAAGAGCTTGTGTATATTAAAGACAATATGTGATTGTTTTGGGGTTGTTATTTTCCGGAAACACTAAAGTTCCTGCGTGTGTGTGTGTCTATGTATAAAATTTAAAAAAATATACAAAACATATTTTTTCTTTTAATTATATATATGTATACATATATAGTGTGTATATGTACATATACACTATATAACTATATATATATATATATATATATATATATATATATATATACACACATACACACACATACAGAGAGTGAGAGAATATGTGTCATCTAGTATTTTGCTGGCTTCCTACACTGTCCTATAGTTAAAAAAGTGAAAATAAATATTTTCTATTCATATTTTAATATAACATGTAACCTGCCGGTGAAACCAAGGTTCATACAAAATCCTATTTGAAATATTTTAATTGTGATTTCTGTTTTATGCAAAAACAGCAAGAGCAAAAGTCTTCTGAAAATCGATAATTTATTGAGACGCAGCATCACATGTAGAGAAACATCGCTGTACACTAGCAGTTGGATCATCGTCTAATGTGTGGAATGATAGATTTGTGATCGCTTTAAATGCAGTTTGGTAATACTTTCATGTTATAATCGAGCCTAACCTGCCATGAAGGTGGAAGTCTGGAAACACACACACACATTGCTCTCTGGGCTATTAGAAGCGTGAAATAAAAATGTCACATTAATATAACACATGTACATCACTAGCATATCATGTGTGTAATCCTAGTTTTCCAAATGTAACTGTACACATATATACTATAATAGATGGGTATTGTGGGACCACGTGACATGCACTTCTGAAATAAATGACTGCACATGATAAATCAAATTCTAATTACTGTTTTTTTACTAAACAATTTGTAAAATAAAAAATTTTTGTTACTAAAATAATTAAATTTCTGTTAAATAATTGTGTGGCATTGTTAGCTAATAATCTATGTGAGATATTAACCTAATTTATGTGTAATGGAAATGGAATGGTCTTTTGGTAAAACAATATATTAATAAAAAAAGGATGTGTATATATATATATATATATATATATATGTGTATGTATATATATATATATATATATATATATATATATATCTGTGCAATTAGTACCACTGCTACAATCCAAATGTCAGAAATCTAACTCCTCAGTAAATATAATTCTGTAATTATACTTTTTGTGTATGTATGTATGTGTGTGTATGTATGTGTATATATATATATATATATATATATATATATATATATCTCATGGATCTTTTCAGATTATGATCCACCAGTTTGGCATTTTAGTGGCAATTACCTTTATATTTTTTGCCATATGATATTATTCTGGGTTTAACGATTTTTTAAAGAAATAATAAATATTTAAACGTTTAAGTGCACAAGTTTAAAATTAATTTGTGGATGACTTTTTTTTTGTGCGACATTTCTTATGGTGACAAAAAACTATTCTGTAATCTCATGAAGTGAAGAGGAAGCAAGCTGCATTTAGAAGTACACTTTTTTTCATATTAGAAGCACAAAGGCATCCTAATCTAGTCATGCCTCCCTCGCAGATATGTAATAATAAATCAATGGTACACCATGCATACCTCACAATGAAATGAAGGGCACAATGGACCACACTTGTCTTTTCTCTAGCTTGGATCTGAATATAAGGATTTTGCTGGAGCTGCCATTGATCATTTTTAATTTTAGAATATTGTTATCTTATAACATGGCAGTGTGGCACCTACAGCCTTGGGCCTCCCCCCTCCCCCCCTCCACCTACCGTTTCAGTCTCCCCTCTGTCTATAGCAGAGCTGATGGCGGAGCTTTCACTTTTGGATCTTCTGTCCATCTCATCGATGACCCCATGCATCTCCCCCCCTGACAGACTGTGGAAAAGCATCTCTGGAGCGTGGAAAAAACACGCGTGGGAATCTTTGCAGATGCTGTGGTAGCTGGAGCCTATTTCCATAAACTGGACTCCTAAGCCATGCATTGATTGTCCACCCAGAGGCAGCTTTCTGAGATCGTCCTTGGAGAAATGATGGAACCAAAAGCCAACCAGGTGACCCCCCCCCCCTCCCCTCCAAATAAAAAAATGAAGTCAAAGCCCCGATCTGTCCTTCCTGAGGAATGTCATGTGATGGGGGTCTGAGGACTACAAGTCTATCATGAAGGACATCGCTAGAGAAGAAGATCCTCAGGTGGTCTGAGAAGCTGCAGAAGATCTCAGGACTATTTGACGGGAGGCTGTGGATGGATGGAGGAGCTGCAAGTGCTGAAATTAGGCATCTGGGTCCTTTTTCTTCATGCCAAGGCAGCAGCAGGGACAGGATCCAATCATCGGCAACATCGTAGATGGGCTTTCTCCAACGAGGAGCTAAAGTTACTACTGAGACCCACCAAGGTTCCTCAAGCGCTGCTGTCAGGGAAATGCAGGTTGCATGCAGAAACCAAATTGGGATTTATTTAGAGGATAAACTTGGGGCTGGTGTGTCCTGCTGATCATCTATGGACCGTTGCTGTGTTAAGTTTTTTTGCTCCTGCAGGCAGGGCTGTGTGTGAGTAATGGGGGAGGAGGGTCTTCTGCATGGACTTGGTGTAATCCCTTAAAGTGAGAAGCTCTCTTCTTTATTCCAGCTCTGCAGTCCTCTGTGCAATGAGTACTGCACCTTTTCTACGAGGCCTCTGACGTCAGGACCATGCCTTGTGCTGATTGGCTCTAAGCTGCCACTGGCTGCTTATTATAGAACTGTGTGTATTTGGGGGGGGGGGGGGGGGATCAGTTTTCTCCAGTAGAGGGTTTTACTACTCTCTCTCTTTCAAAATGCAACTCTGTACCCCAATGTCACAGGAGACATAGGCAGTGCATCTTCTGGGACTGCTCTTCACATTCATAACTCAGCCCTTCTCCACATTACACATGTGAATATTTCATTCTTGGGGTTATTGGGACAGCTTTTACGGACTTCTAATGTATTTATGTTTTTAGTTTTATTTTATGTTTTATGGAAACTCTTACTTCACTGATTCTTCAGATGTTACTTTGTTTAGATAACATGCAGACTAGAGATACAGTTGCAGAACCATGTATGTATTTGTTTTTAGCTATTGTTTTTTTCTTTTTTTTTGGTCGGTTTTTGTTGGTTCTTTTTATATATTTTTTAAGTTATTGATGGGTTTGCAGTGAACATTTATTGCCATAACTAGGTACGATCAGCTTTTATTAGTTAACTGTGTACAGTGATAACTAAGGAAAGCATGCTGCCCTATTTAAAATATCGCTCGGTATTAATAGAAGTACAACAATCAAAAACAAAACAAAACGAAAAAAAACATTCCTAGGGGATGGGAATTTATTTTAATATCAGAAAAGGGAGGAGATTGATGGTACAGCGTTAACCCCTTGCAGCTCTAGATGCCGACTGGCATTCAGATGCGTGACAAGGCATGGGTTAACCCAATCAGAGACCAGGCTTTGGTTTGGAAGGCAAAATAATTAATTAGATCATTACAAGCTGTAGAGAGAAAAGGGAACCCCTGCCCTCGATTCCACCTGGAGTGGGGTGCTGCAATATTTAGACATGCTATGACAATATGGAACATCATCGAAGAGGATGTTATTGTGGCAGCTGTCAGTGATCAGTGCTTTACCTACCTATTCTTTAAAGTGGACGTGTGTATACACTATATATATATATATATATATATATATATATATATATATATATATATATATATATATATATATATATATGTGTGTGTGTTTCATATTTGTATGTGTCATATGTTTGTGTGTGTAAATACACTATATATATATATATATATATATATATTTTTAATATATATATATATATATACACTGTATGTGTGTGTGTGTATATATATATATATATATACATATATATATACACACACACACACTGTATGTGTGTGTGTGTATATATATATATATATATATATATATATATATATATATATATATATATGTGTGTGTGTATGTATAAATATACATACATACATATATAATACATATGTGTTATATATAAAAAATATAAATTGTGTGTTTTAGACATATATATAATTTTAACTAATATTGCTTGATCACACATTCCTAAAAAAAAAACCGAATTTTAGCTGTTCATGTTGCTAATAGATGCATATTTTTGTTTCCTCTGCTGTTTTTTTGTCATACCTGTAGTCTTTAATATAATAATAAAACAATATTCTAAAAGAAATTAAATTTGGAACTTAGCACACTACAGTTCATCCTCCAGATCAGCATCAACCTACTAAAATAAAATAGCATGATATTGACGTATTAATTATTTTTTTTTTTATTGCTGTAATATGTTTATGTTTTTCTGGCGAGTAGTAGTGCCAGGTATTATCCTTGCAGAGATTTCCTTATAAACACAAGAGGACCTTTCAGAATTTCTAAGTAGCGGCCTAATCTGGCGCCTGTGGGATCTGCTGAGACCAAACCCAGGGCCAAGCAGCCTCCTGTACAAGAGCAGCCAAGACTTTATGATTCCAAGGAAATGGGTGATTTAACCCCTTCTGGCCCAAAGTGCCAGGACCATGCCCCCAAACAGCTGATCTCTGCTAGAAGAGCAACTCTTTGTGAAAGTCACTCTTTGTGTCTACAAGGGCTTAGATGGCTTGCCAGGCAAAGGGTCCTCTTTTCAAAAATAAATAATTAAAAAGTGACACTTATATTTTTTTTTTTAGTTGAAATAAGTCAGGTGGATGAAATAAAGAGCCTTATCCTTGTGCTAAAACTTTGTGAATTAAGCCTATGGTGAATAACTGGGATTCATTCACCTTAAAGAAGTGAAAATATTTTTATACTAAATAGTATGTAAAAGAGAAATGTATGGAAATGCACAAGTTTGTAAAATCTAAGATAAACTGCCAGCTGGGATCAGTTAAAATAGACGTATTAGGTTAGGTTGTGTGTGTGTGTTTATGTATGTATATGTGTGTGTGGGTATATATATATAATTATCAAGTGGGTAGTCCTGTGGAAAGAAAAGTTTAAAAGTTAAACAGATTGAAAATAAACTAATAGAGAACAGTTTTCAGTGCTGAAATAATAACAGCACCTTGTACACTGTGTAATATATATATATATATATATATATATATATATATATATATATATATATATATATATATATGACTAGCTGGATGGACAGTGTAACAAGAGACTGATGAAAGGCTCAGCCCTTCCCTACTGGTTTACTGGGAATTAGGCAGCTAGCTTAAGCTATACACCATGCAATCTGATTGTGCAATCTCCTTTATAGTTCCCAAAACTATGTACTAGAGGGACAAACCCAACCAACCCATTCCATTTGCATCAAATCAAGCAAGCCCTTGTACTTCATAGCTGATGGTAGATTTTATTATTATTATACAGGATTTATATAGCGCCAACAGTTTGCTCAGCACTGTACAATATAACGGGAGACAATACAGTTCAATACAAGAGGGATAGGAGGGCCCTGTTCCTTGGAGTTTACAATCTAAGAGATTTCAAGGAGATTGTGCAATTAGGATTGCCTAGTGTATGGCCAGTTTTAGGCTTTTTTCCTTGCTGTGCTGGGGCAGGGAATGAGCTGTATTCCCCAAGATATGCTCCCACAATCTCTTCTTTTGCAAGTAGATGACAGGTGAACAAATCATAAATGTTGGGAGTCCCCAGCCGATGCCTGTGTGTAGTAAGGTAATCAGCTCTAGGATACCATCTGTTATCTAGCAGGAGCTCCTAGCCAATACCAGCTCCCAGCCCAGCTAGTGTGACTAAAGCCCAACAAAGCGACCTTGCACAAGGCACAAGGCTGAGCCTCCAAATTGCTGGGAACCTGATGCAGGAGCCACAAGGCAGGGCTAATCCTGGCTGTCTCATTTGTAACAGATCAGCTCCATGGGTGGGATGGGCAAGGCAAGGAAGGGGTTAAGGGGAATCACTGGGTAAGAGAGGAGGGGATCGCTGTGATTGATCTGTCATATGTTTCCCCAAGTCTCATACGGTTATTAAGACTTAATATATAGCAGAGCATACAATAAAGCAGGAATTAAAACATGGTTGTAGCTTGGGGCATCCTGCACATTGTCTGCTGTGGTGTTATGTCTTCATAGATCAGTGACTGACATCGAGTAATTAATCATTTTACTCTCATGGAAATGTGGCCTGATCCATTCATTCTGTGCACTGTGTAAAACAAGCCGGCACCTCTCACTAATATCCAGGAGGCTGCCAGGGAGACAATGATGTATATATAGCAAACACAGGTGCTGATGGGATGTGGAGCAAGGACCTAATGCTTTGTGTTCCTGCTAACTGAATTGTTTATGCTTTGTGTGCCTGCTCCTCTCCTTCCAGGCATTGATGTGCTGCTAATACATGAGGCACTTTGCTTTTTTGACAGCAAGATCACATCTACAGCTCCCCAGGTCTCTGGAGATTACCTGTACACAGCTTACATTTACCAGGGAAATAACCCCTCATTCATATAGTACATCCCCAACAAGGTTTCTTCTATGGACTGTGGATTGCCAATCTTTAGAAAGTTTGTTGGTGTGCTTTACAAGAATGGGGAGCCAATGAATGGAGAGAGAGGGAAATAACACATTTCAAAAAGTGTCTGTGTGTGGGTGTATATATATATATATATATATATATATATATATATATATATATATATATATATAATTTAATAATATATTATTAGAAATATATATAAAACATATATATTTTTTCTTTTAATTAAAATGTAGGATTTCTCCAACTTCCTCTTCTGGATGAACTGTGGGTTCTTCATAGTGAGGTTTTCTATAATTTTTTTTACTAATGGTTGACCTTAACATAAACAAATTATATATATATATATATATATATATATATATATATAAATAAAATATTTAGTGGAAACATTTTATTAGATACATTTGGAAACCCTGAAAAGCCAGTGAGCATCCTACCCTGATTACCCATTCCATTTAGACCTGGAGGAGAAGGCAACTATCACAAATATTTGCTCATGTACTGCCTTTGTAGCACAGGCTCCAGTCAGAGTATTGATAAATATCAATAACCATTCATGGATCAGATCTAAACATTTATGTTCCTTATCTATTGTATTTTCGGGATGAGATTAGGAGGTTTGGTGGATAGAGTAGCCCATGTAATATGCAATTTATATATATTTATTACTTATGTCAATTATGAATATAAATATAGTATTTTATCATCTCCAAATCAACATAAGGACACATGACGCACAGTAAAAAAAAACTGCAATCATTTGATTAATCTCTCTCAGCATCATGCAGCAAATCTGTCCTATTACAAAGAAAATAATAATCTATATAATGCAGATTCAAAATTCAATGATAAAAGGGGTTAAAACGATCCAGTGAATTGTTCCTATAGGAGAATCTGATTTACCATGATGACTACTACAGTGCACCTGTGTGAGTTGTGGAGTTCCTGTACAACTTTAGAATTGTTTACCAAGTGACTTTCTAAGGCAGAGGACAAATGTCATGCCTGGTGCAGATTAGAGCTGTATGTCTGTGAGTTCAGCCAAGCACCTCCCTGATCAGTGGCTGTGTTGTGGAGGGTTGTCAGTGCTGATCAGTGCTGGGGGCAGTCAGTGAGATCTTGCTGTCCCCTATTATAGAACATTCCCTGGCATAGGAAGCGTCTCCTGCAAATGATGGAGAACAGTTTGGGTTTTATAGCTGCTTTTGGGGGGGGGAGGGGGTCCGTCTGCTTGGAATCTGTCTACAGTCGTTTTTTTTTTTTTTCAAAGTAGTTACTGAAAACCTTAAAACATCCGCATTCTTTTTTACAACAGTATCCAATTACTCCAAGGCAGGACAGGACCAGGAAAAAACAGCAAACATCCCAGGGAGATTTGGGGTTAATTGGCAATGTTCTCTCTTCACACATTTCTTTCCTTCCAGTGACACAGGCTGCCCCCCCCCCTTTTTTTCTTGTTGTAGGTCCCCCCCCAGCACAGACGATCACAATGATAAACTAATGCTCCCTATGCTCCTACATTAGCACAGTTGCTGCACGTGATGTTTATTATTATTATGGCTCTGATATAAAACAATGCATGGAACTAATCTCCAGCCATAAAACAGCCATAAGGAGACCTTTTCTAACTTTCACCTGCTTGAAATGCCTGTCAATTATCCTCCAATCTCCCATACAAAATACTCAGCATATTATTTATCATCAAGGAATATGCGTCACAACCTGTTTACAATATAAAGGATATACTAGTATTTGACACAGACAATGCACACTGTCCATCATCACCTCTCCACAGTCACATCGATACACTGCTGGAAGGATTGTATATAAAAGACATACAAAGATCTCACTGGGTCACTGGGGTGTCTCCATAGCCGTGAAATGTAGAGGAAAAGTTAATAAGGTGGGGAAGAAAAGAAAAGATATTTTAAAATAAAAAGGAAAGAAGGAAGAAAGAGAAAAGAAAGACTAAAAAAAAAAGAACGAGATAAAGAGAAAAGAAAGGCTAAAATAAAAGAAAGTATGAGAGAAAGAGAGAAAGAGAAAAGAAAGACTCAAAAAATAAAAAAGGAAAGCATGAGAGAGAGAAAGAAATAGAACGCGAAAAGAAAGACTAAGAAAAAAAAAAGAAAGCATGAGAGAAAGAAATAAAGAGAAAAAAAAGAGACTAAAAAAAAGAAAGCATGAGAGAAAGAAAGAGAGAAGAAAGAGAAGAAAAGAAAGAGAAGAAAAGAAAGAAAGAAAAAGAAAAGAGGGAGTGGAGGAAAAAAAAAGAAAGAAAAAAAGAGAAAAATGAAAGAAAAAAAAAGGATGGAGGGGAGAGGAAAGAAAGAGGAGAAAAGAATGAAAGATAAAAAAAGGAGAGAGGGAAAGAGAGAAAGAAGAAGAAAAGAAAACGAGACAGATGTTCAATGAGAATGACAGATAGAAAAAGGACAGAGAGGAACGATAGAAAGATAGGTTGAAATGAAAGAAGGAGAGAGAGGAAAAAGAAAGGGGGGAAAAGAGAAATAAAGGGAGAACATAAAGAGACAGTGAAAGTTTTTTTTAAAAAAAGAGAAAATGAGAGAAAAGAAAGAAGGGGGAAATATGAGATAAAAGAAAGGAGAGAGAGAGAAAAGAACGAAAGGGAGAAAATATAGTGAACGTTTAAAAAAAAAGAGAGAGAAAATGAGAGAGAAAAGAAAGAAGGGAAAAAATATAAACTAAAAAAAGGAAAGAAAAATAGAACGAAAGGGAGAAAATAAAGAGATCGTGAAAGAAAAAAAATAAGAGGCAGAAAAGAAAGAGGTGTAGAGAACAGAAAGAAAGTGAAAAACGATATAATCGAAAGAGAGAGAGAAAGCTCTGAAGAGATCTGATGGAAGATGATATTGATGACAGTCTCCATTTTCCTGTTATTGTAGACTGGAACCATAGTAGAGATAGGATAGGACATAGGTTGGCCGGAGCACTGTGAGCCTGGTTCCTGACCAGAGAAGTTGGCATCAAATAGAAGTACACTATCAGTAGGCTCTGGCTGTGTAGTGACCACAGTGTAGCCTGTAGTCCATATACATCCACATACATCCTATATCAAATAATACCACCAATATACAGCATTGTCCCTGCTGAGTGGGATCCCCTATTGCAGGTACACAGGGAGAACCCAGAATGAAGATCAGGATGAGGATGACAGACAACGTGAGAGTGACACCCATTGATCGGAGAACACAGACAGACACCCCATGTGCAGACTGATCAGCGCTCATGTCCCAGCAGCAGCAGCCAGTGTGTGCTGTGTGTGTGATCCCGGTCCCTGCACACAGGCAGCCTCAGGTGTCCTCGTTGTCACCGTCTGAGCCCTAATTCGGCACTGTTTGTATTGTCGCAGCATTAATTAGACAGGTATGAGTTTAATTGCTGGGAATGGCAGTACATTACACAGTGCGTGCACAGGCAGGAGGAGCAGCCTAGGAAGACGTTGGGATATTATGATGCAAATGCAGAAACATACACCTCTGTCGTGCTTGAATTTCAATGGCAGCCAGGCTAGGTGGCCCTAATCGCTGACCCTGCTGAATTCCACCCAAATTAAAGGCTGCAATCTCTCCAGCATCTGCTGCATCACAAGCTGAGTTGGTGGGGGGACCATTTTCATATGATGATATTGTAATATGATCCGCAATGACAGAATGCATGACAGTTGTCCTACAATACATGGCAAGTCAGTCAAAGGACAGGAGCGACATTTGGATAATTAGCATCCATTGGGCAGTCAATCAGGCGAGGAGGACAAGCTGAAAAAAAAAAAAACCCACAGAGGACTTGGAAACAAAAGGTACCCAGCTAGCACGGGATTAACTGCTTCAAACCGATCTAAATGCTTTTGTATCCAGTGGACTGGGGGCTCCTGGGCTGGTCCTGCTCCCCTACATACTCCAAGGGATCCCACTGAGGAGCACCAGGGTTAAATCCTCTTTTCTTCCAGGACCAGCTAAAATATACATCACTTCAATACAAAAGCTGCGAAAACACTGCTCATGTGCTTGTTTGTTTTTTTTTGATTGTATAATGATCATTTAAAAAAAAAGCACCCCAAAAGGCTAAATCCACTGTATCTCTACATACATTTCATACAATAAATCAACAGCACACTCCAATACCCAGAGAAATAATGACAGCTCAGATATACTTTAGGGCCAGATGCAAAGTAAGTAGATGGATTAAAAGAGAGTATTTCACATATGGTAATATGCATGAAAGGTCCTTGTACAGAACAAGGTCCCTGAAGACAGATGGAGCTGGGGAAATGGGGTGCTGAAGACCCCCCCTCTTCAGTATATACAGAGAGATGATATCTTACCTTGCTGGTGCACAGAGTGTGGTGAGAGCAGACCTGGTGGATGGTGTGTGCTGGGCTCTGGGTGGGGTATATTCATGTATATGCATATGTACAGTAAGAGAGATGGGGAAAGGGAGTGTGTGTGTGTGTCTGGAAATCTGCCCTACTCTCTTCTGCATGGTACAGTCTGCACAACTGAGCAAATAGCTTCACATAGCTTGGCAGATAATGGCATGACTGAGAGACGTATAAAGAAGATGCCACCTTATGGAAACTGCCTACCCCTGGTAGTCTTTTTTCCTGCTGTGGATACAAAAAAAAAAATTAAAAAAATTAAATAAAAAGTGTGTATATATATATATATATATATATATATATATATATATATATATATCATCATATAGCTTGGCAAATAATGGCATGAGTGAGACCTAGAGGGGAAATGCCAGCTCATGGAAACAGCTTATCCCTGGTATTTTTTTTTCTGGATGTAAAAAAAAAAAAAAGAATTACATTAAAAAAATTATTTTATATATATATATATATATATATATCTGAGAAGATAATGTGATTAATGAGGACCCATAGGGAAGATGACACCATATGATGCTTATAGGAGAAACCGCTTATCCCTGGTAGTTTCTTTCTCAGCTCTGGATCTAATCACTGCCCAAAACTTCTAGAACATGTTCTCTTTATACTAATAAGATAGGCATGATTTCAGATGTCTCGTGCTTGGCATGTGCTGCCTATGTCACATTTTTTAAGTTACATTTTTTATATATTTTAGTGTATTAATATATGTAGGTAACAACACCAGAGATTATTGATCCAGGGAAAATCTGATTGCCTTAGGGGAAGGAAGGAATTATTTTTCCTGCTGGAGCAAATAGGATCATGCTTTATATGTTTTTTTTTTTCTTCCTTTGAAACATCTGTGGGTATAGGTTTCTGTATATGGAGGATTTCTATTCTATTTATCTATTCATTATGTTTTTTTTTCTATTGGTGAACTAGATAGACCTGTGTGGGGTTTTTGTTTATTTTTGTTTGTTTTTTTAACTATATATAGAGTATATAGCTATTCTAATTGGATTCAACATAACTGACAACACCACCATCCCACAATTCAAGGAGCTGATTTACTAAAGGGATAGAGACTGTTCACCTAGGAAGGTGTAAGCTCAAAAAGTGAATACTGTGAAACTGTGTTCACTATGAATATCCAATTTGTGATAGAACAAAAATCCTGTATTTCCTCTAATGAGCATTCAAAGTGAATATAGTTTCACCTCATTTACTAACATTCTTTTTACAAACTGGAGAAAAAAAATCTAGCTTTTATCTTCAGTTCTATGAGCCTGATTCTGCACACCTGCATTTTACAAATAAATACCCCCCCCCCCCTCCCAGTTTCCATAGTGAACACTTCCATTTCCTGCAATACCTGTAAAGTGTGATACCAGGTGACAGATGACATTCACTACTGTGTGGCTGTACATCCATGTGTGTACATATAGGACATCTATGCACTAATGTAGGTACAAGAGTCCCTCAATAATACTGTACAAGAGTCCCTCAATACCCAGTGGTGCAAAGTATTGATTAATTTATATGACTATATTTTTGTTAAATATTCCTAATATCAGGAACCAGCTACTACAAGAATACTAAAGCATAGAATGATATACATATAACACACACTTCACATACTGCATATTCCCAGGTACAGATAGATAGATATGACACGCCCACTGCATATATTCTACCATATACAACCTGACACTATCTTCCAAATATTGGCATCCTTGAGCCTTCAAGAACCATGATGCAAAAAAATGCTGGAGGATAAAATTATATATATATATATATATATATATATATATATATATATATATATATATATATATCCCAACCATGGCACCACCTGCCTGTAGTTTGCATGTTCTCCCTGTGCCTGCCTGGGTTTCTTCCAGGTACTCCGGTTTTCTCCCACACTCCACACACATGTTGGTAGGTTACTTGGGTCCTTTCTAAATTGGCCCTAGTATGTATATATACACACACAAACACACACACACACACACACTGGATACACTATTTACTACCACATACTATCAGATAACAGATGGGATATATATGATACACACACTGTATATTTTCTACCACATGCTCTCTGTTACAGATTATATAGACATATTAATTGATCTATGGATTGATTGATAATGACATACTTATGATACACACTACATATATGCTATACAATCTGGCAATTGGGTTCATTTACTAAAGGTAAAGAGACTGTTTGTCCCACAAAGTAAATGCTAGTGTATAAGGTCAGGTTGTGTTCACTTTGCCCAGTCATTTGCAAGGTAAAACGAACAGGGTTCTTGCTAAGAAACGATTGAGAATTCAAAGTGAACGAATATTCACATTGCTCAGAAACGTTCACCCTGCTATTTGAACAGCCCTTATCCATTTAGTAAATCAACCTCACCATGTTCTAAATATCCCGACACAGGTGACAAATAGATGACTCCATAGATTGATGAATAGATAGCTCCATAGACAGATGGATGTGTAGATGACTCCATAGGTAGATAGATGGATAGATATACAGCTCCATAGATAATTGTATAGATAGACAGGTCTATAGATAATGTATAGATAGGTCCATAGATAGATAGATGTATAGATAGATGGCTCCATATATAGATAGATGTAGAGATAAATGACTCCATATATAGATAGATGGCTCCATAGATAGATAGATGTATAGATAGATGGCTCCATAGATAGATAGATGTATAGATAGATGACTCCATAGATAGATAGATGTATAGATAGATGGCTCCATAGATAGATAGATGTATAGATAGATGGCTCCATAGATAGATAGATGTATAGATAGATGGCTCCATAGATAGATAGATGTATAGATAGATGGCTCCATAGACAGACAGACGGATAGATAGATAGATAGATAGATAGATAGATAGATAGATAGATAGATAGATAGATAGATAGATAGATAGATAGATAGATAGATACACGACTCCAAAGATAGAGCTATAGATTTTTTTTTGTCTTCAACTTTAGAATGTCCTATGGTAGAACACATGCCACCTATACACTACCATATAGCATCCTGGTGAATGGCTGTCCCATCTTCAATCCCAGGCTTTCTCATTTCTTACACAAACTAATTTTTTCCCCAGTTTTTGAACTTTTTCATACACCATTTTTGCACACATAAACCTATCATGTACCTTTTGACCCAGCTTAAAATGGTTAATTTTCCTCTTGGAGGTATACCAAGGGGGTGGTTATATTTGCAGGTATCTGCCCCTTTCTAGTGATGTAGTCTGCATATGAAGCAAGGTTTTCTTGTCATCATTCAGCAATCAGTGAGTGTCAGCATTGCTCTCTATGTAGATCCATGCTCCCCGATCCTTCCTCACCCTCATCCAATTCATATGTCATCCAGCGCAGCTCCCCACTCCAATGTAGAGCCTTGTAATGATGGTGTCGGTGATTTTTTTAATTCCTCACTAATACACACCTCTTAACTGTGATTTATCTGCTATAGAATAACCCATAATCTGTCACTTGTCGTCTTAATTCCTATTTGTGGGATATTGAATCTCTGGCTGCAGTATTACACTTAATTGCATTGGCAATGAAAAGAGCCTGGATGTTAATCAAAATAAATTGAAGATAAACAATAAAATCATTAAATCTTTGCAGCACTAAGTGTAACTAATCGGTTTTGACTTGAGGAAAAAATAACACAAATAATGAATGTGCCAGGCATGAGGGTCTCATTAAATGCAGCCAGCATCAGGGTCCCTCAGCAAAGATGCCCCCTCCCCATCCCATCCCATGTGGCTATACCACAATGTCCTCAATGCCCAAACCCCTCTATCAGTTCACTGGCTCAATATAATATATATATTTATATAGTGTGTGTATATATATATATATATATATATATATATATATATATATATATATAAAATGTCTTAAAGAAATCAGTTAAAGGGGGTCTATGTACAAAAGGCTTTTCTCTGTGTAAGCGAAGTTACACTTTGCAACGGAATTTTCCCCAGAGCTTTCTGAATGAGATGCATTTTCACAGTGTAAAGAATACCCAATCTCATGCAAGGAAAATAAAAAAATAAATACCGTAAAATAAAATGAAAAAATAAGGTAATTAAAACAAATAAGAATAAAAAAAAAATAATCCCTTTGCAAAGAATACTCATTTAAATGCAAGGAAAATAAAAATTAAAATAAAAACAGTAAGATAAAGTAAACTAACTAAATTAAACATTTCAATTGGCAAAGAACTAATTACATGCAAGGAAAATATAAAAGTAAAGTAAACTTAAGGTAAATTAAGTAAAATAAAATAAACATTTCATACAAGCAAAATACAAATAAAAACAAGTAAAAATAACCTAAATAAAGTAAAATAAAATTCAAATGAACTCACATTAAATCACATGTACAGAAATATTTTTAAAACTGCATTTTGCATGCATATGATTGGATGAAGGAAGTCAGCAGAGCTCTAGGGAAAATACCTTTGCAAAGTCTATTTGGTTTTAATAAGTCAACCCCAAGGAGTCAAACCTGCTGCAAGTACCCCACAGGGTAAATATAATCCCTTGAATCTGACTGGACATTTAAAAAAAAAAAGTAAGGGAATTTGAAAAAAAAAAGCACTTCAGAATGTAATATTAGTTAATTTCCTTACTGTAATTACTTAGCTAAGGAGAAAAAGTTCACAGGCGTGCTAAGTCATATGGAGGTTATTTACTAAAGGAATAGAGACAAAAGTGAAATGGATTCACTCATCCAATCATGTGCAAGAAAAATTCGTATTTTTTTTCCTTTGCACCATATTATGTATGCAAAGTAAACACAGTTTCTATTTACCAAGTTAAGGGATGATTCACTTTGCAAAGTGAACAGTCACTGCTTCCTTAGTAAATTAATCCAATTTATTCTGCAGCAAAAGAGTCTTAGAAACTGACATTTCATTTTAGTGTGGCTGTTGGCACACTGAATCACATGCTAGAGAGATCCACACTGAATCACATGCTAGAGAGATCCACACCAGATTTCCACTCCTGTACTGTTGTAATTATAAAATGAAATGCTGCTGTCTACTCATTATAGTGAATTTCACAAACACATAGTTTGGAAGCATGGCTGGACTTGTGGGAGAAGGTATGGATACTACCAGGATTCCCTAGAGGTAGACATCAGAGTGTAATAGGGTCCAAAATGCCATGCAAAATGAACACAGTTTTAGGTGGAGCTGGCAATTAAAAGCTAAATGATGCTATCTACTTTCTATAATGAATTTTAGAAACACATAGCTTGGGAGCAAGGCTGGTCTTGTGGGAGAAGACAGAGACACTACTAGGGTCCTCTAGGGGTATTAGAAGAGTGCAATTTAGACTGAAAATACTATATGCAATGAGACAGCTTTACTCCAGGTTCACCCCTAAGTGTTTTCTGCAGCGTTTTGCAGAAACGCAGAACAGTCCATTTAACATGATTTCCTATGGGACATGTTCACACTTGTGTGTTTTCACATGGTGCGTTTTTTGGAAAGGGTCAGGGACATTTTTGAATGCAAAAAGTTTCAATTTTGTTTCTAAGGACTGCAATGGAAATGCTGCAAAAAAGCATGTATTGTGTTTGTTATGCGTTTTTTTGCCACATTTTTTATGTGTTTTGCATTTTAAATTTGCCTAGCAACAGGAAAAAAAAAAGAAAATAACGCAAAAAGCATCAAAAACGCAACGCAAAATGCAATGCAGAAATGACTTAAACACAACCTGCATAGGTGTGAACCTAGTCTTAAGTGGAGTTGGCAATTGTAATACTAAATTATGATGTCTACCTTATATAATGAACTTTATAAAAAAAATGTATAGTTTGGGAACATGGCTGATCTTGTGGGATTAGGTGTAGACATTAGGGTTTCCTAGAGGTCTAAGAAGACGATGGATTTTATTTACTAAAACTGGAGAGTGCAATATCCGGTGCAGCTGTGCATGGTAGCCAATCGGCTTCTAACCTCAACTTGCGCAATTAAACTTTGACAATAAAACCTGGAAGCTGATTGGCTTCTATACAGAGTTGCACCAGATTTTGCATTCTTCAGTTTTAGTAAATCAACCCCAAAGTGTTGCAGCCTAAAAATACCATGTATGATGAAAACAGTTTTAGGTAGAGATGGCATTTAAGTTCTGTAATGATTTGTCCAATCTATTTTGTATAATAATGTGTGTGATGGGCTTAGATACAACGAGCATGCTTTGAAACTTTTAAATACTGCACCTGTAAGATAGAAGAATCAACCAAAATCCTCATTATTTTACATTTTGTTCACAGAAAGGAAAAAAACAGTCAAACAGCAAAAAAGTCAAATAAAAGTCAAAATAGAAAAAAAAAGGAAGAAAGCAACAGTACACAAATAGCTATTGGGAGAAAACACAAATACAAAAAAGCACCAAATAAAATCAACAACAGCCAAGCAGCAGCAATAAAAGCTGACAAGGCTTCAAACCATCCCCTACTCTACTAAAAAATAGATATTTCCTTCACTTCCTGTCTGGTGTAGTGCTACCCATACACATGTAGATTACCCCATCCACACTAAACAGCACTGATGGAAATCTCCCCTGATGACTATTGTATTTTGACAGCCAGTTCCAGCACCTGTCAGAATGCCCAAACAGTGTCTGCTTCTGAGTGGATGCAGGCCAGTTTGGTTGACAATTTTCCATCCAGCTCTTTTGACAAAAGATGAATAAACAATCGACTTTTGTCAAATTTCAGCCAATCCAGCATTAGTTGGCTGAGATTTGCGCTGGATATGACAGCCTTAAATGTTGTCATTGAGGGGGTAATTAAGGGGAAAACTATCAAAGGTTTAGTTTACATTAGTGCTAGCCCTCTTTAGAGTGATCCACAGTGGGTCACTTTTTGTAGATCATTTAACAAACAGTGAGGAGCCATTATGTCACATCCACACCGAATGTTTAACCCTGAGAAGCCCACACCACCACACAAGTGTGGCCCCATTCACTTGATTTGGTCCCTTTTGGCAAAACTGACAAGGGGTTTAATTCTTTGCATGGCTACAAAGGAAAAGCATAGTAACTGTGGCATGTAGTGATGGCTGAACAACCCCGTATTCGGTCGAACGTTCGAACCTAATGAACATTCAACCGTGAACTTCAAACGCAATGCAAGTCTATGGGACTTGAACTTGTAAATTTGAAAGAGCCCATTTTGTTAGCTTTAATGCAAGTTATTGGTCATAAAAGGAGTATGGGGACTTGGGTACTGCCCAGAGGGACATGAATCAGTAAAAAAAAAATGTAAAAAGTACTGTTTTTGAAGGAGCAGTCATTTTTCATTGCTACAAGTGAAAAAAAAAAAGAAAAATTCCTTTAAATATCATGCATAGGGGGGTCCATTTAAACGACCTGCAAATTTGGACACCTGTACAATGCTGCAGCAGAACAGACATTTTTTTTTTAAATTACATTTTTATTAAAAATAAACAAAAAAACAGCATCCATCCAATCCATTCCAGACACTTTAGGTCTGGTAGGAAGGTTGGGAGGGACCCCACAGTAATTTTTCTGTAAAGCGCCTGGTAGGACTTTTAATGGGAACCCCACCCCCAAAAAAATCGGGGGGGGGGGAGGGTGAGTGCGTGGGGTTCCTCCTAAAAGTCAGCCATACCAGGCCTTTTTAGGACTTTTGAGAAGAACCCCACCACCCAAAAAAATGGGAAAAAAAATTCATACAGAGACCCTTGATCTGAGCACAGGCCTGGCAGTTTCAGGAAAGTGGGGGGGCATAGAGTGCCTCCCCTCTCTGCAGCTTACCAAGCCACATGCCCTCAGCATTGGGATGGTGTCCCTATGCCGATGGGGACAAGGGCCTCTTCCCCACAGTCCTGGCCTTGTGGTTGTGGGGGTTTTCGGGCAGGGGGACTCATTAGCATCAGGGTATCCCTTTAAATATGGGGGTACCCTGATGCTGCCCCCCCTTGTGAATGAGTAAGGGTTACATTTAGAAACCGCATGCCAAATGCCCGTGTGTTTGGCGAGCCCAACACCAGCAGCATGTGTAACTCCCATCCTCTGCCTTTGCAGCTTAAGGGGGAGCAATGGAGAGCAGTAAAAATGCGGCTCCACCACATGTTTTTATGTCCCCTTCAGCAAGTGTAAGCAAGCTTTAGGCTGGGCATACACTTTAGTGATGAGACCAGAGCCATTTTCACTATGGGCAATCATTTTTTTTAGTTATAGCAGTGTAATTTTATCTCAAGTGCCAGGGAAACTTGTGGTTAACTATAAAACACAACTGCTAAAATGATTTCAATTAATAATTCAGTTAATATATTTTCCTTATTATGGCATGTAGCACTGTTTTAAAACACATTTACAAGTCTTTATGCTGTCATTTGTTAAACCCAGAACTCTTGGTTTACACACATGCTCAAATAAAGCCTCGGATATAGAGGTATACATAGAGATATAAATCATAGATTGCGGGTGCCATGCTAGTCAATGTGGCATGAAGGATTCATTTTCATCTCACTTCATTGAGGACAGAGGTTTTCATGTTTTTAATCTAGGATGGAAGTGAAAACCAACTGTTAAACTACTTGATTACCAGCCTATAGGGAGGAGTTTGGGTTCAGTCTAAACTCATGTTCAGCCAAACCTGGAAGGAAGCCATCAGTGTCAGACCAATGAGCTGCGGCCAAGGCGTTCTTGTCCTCACAGTTGCATGTTCACAAAGGAGCGGGAATGCTCATGACATCATTGACCTAATATGGTCACACGAATTTTAAAGAACTGAAGCTTGCAGAGAGCACATGTGGAAGGATGCCGAAGCAGGAGAACAGTTTGAAGCCATTGACAGAACAATGTCACCCTATAAAAGAAGGTCTCTGTACAAAGACTGTCATGGCATATTTTAAAGAGGTAGTAAAGTCTTACTGATGTTTTTTAAAAGTGGCCCCCCTGCAGTTACCTTATTGGCCAGTGCAGAGTACCCCTCATTGTTATTTTGTACAGTCCTAAAATATCAACTGCCTGTATAATGAGATAAATAACCAATGGATTTTTTTCTAGTGAACTGACTTTAACCAGTTTCCCTCCGCCCTATAGCAGAAATACTGCTACAGGGCGGCAGGACTGCACAAAATCACGTATGTATGTATATGTGTATATATATATATATATATATATATATATATATATATATATATATGTGATTTTGCATTTGGCAATTGGTGGCTACAGATGTCGATCACTAGGTCCCGGCCGGAGTTTCCCCGGCAGCACCCGGCGATCACCAAGAAACCGTGATAGTGTTTACACACAGGTCTCTCTCCTGCCAGCAATAACATGCTGCTGTGTATTTCCCATCACCCTAAAGTAGTAATACTGCTACAGTGATATGCATTTCTGGGTAGGGGGCATGTGCGTGCCGCCATTGGCGGCTACAGATGTCAATCACTGAGCCCTGGCCTAAGATTCCTCGCTGGCACCCGGCGATTGCCGAGTAACACTGACAAGGGAGAGAGACCTGTGTGTAAACAAAAGAGTTCTCTCTCCTGCCAGCAAGAACATGCTGCTGAGTATTTCTCTGTGCAGCAGAGAAATACACAGCAGCATGTTTCCCTAGTAAAACACACACAGCACATTATGTTAAACAGCACACAAATTAACCCATTGATTGCCCCAGATGTTAGCCCCTTCCTGCCCAGTGTCATTAGTACAGTGTCAGTGCTTTTTATTAGCACTGATCACTGTATTAGTGTCATTGGGATGTCGGCGTGAGGACGTCGGATGACGCAACTAGTAGGGCGGGGCTTCTTTTGGATGTGACATCAGGACACTCCTCGTAGACTGTCGGCTGTGATATCGTGGTGAGCGAGGCTTGTCCCTGCTTTCTTGAGGCTGTCATTTCTGGTGTCGGCTAGACACCCTGTTTGTGAGTGCATTTCTGACTTTTTAATAAAACATTTTGTTTTTAAACATACTGCACCATGATTTCCTTTTTTGATTCCCCGAACATGATCTATGGTATGGAGACGTGATGACTACCTGCTGTTAAGGCTATTCCATATTGTGCTGATTGGCTGCTTGCAGTATATTGCTCCCAGTTTGGATTCCTTCTGCTGATCATCGCTCCCAGCGCAAACGCTATCTTTGCTGACTTATAATGATTTATAATCTGGTCAGCATGGAGCTCTGGTGAGTGTACCCATTTCATTCGGTGGTGGATTTTTTTGCACGGTGTTTGATTTATACAAGATTTCAGAACTGTTTAATTACTTTGTGATGGTGGATGGACTTTTATATAATATATTTTTTTTATCACGGACATCATTATTTTAAACTAATAATTTTTGTATTTCCTTATATTTAGCGCACTCTTTGATTTATTCAACATAAAGATGGCCAAAGCTATAAGAAGATTTCCAAGACCCTGAAACTGAGCCGCAGCATGATGGCCAAGACCATACAGCGGTTTAACAGGACAGGTTCCACTCAGAACAGGCCTCGCCATGGTCAACCAAAGAAGCTGAGTGCATGTGCTCAGCGCCATATTTAGAGGATGTCTTTGTGAAATAGACATATGAGTGCTGCCAGCATTGCTGCAGAGGTTGAAGGGGTCAGCCTGACAGTGCTCAGACCATACACCGCACACTTTATCAAATTAGTCTGCATGGCTGTCGTCCCAGAAGGAAGCCTCTTCTAAAGATGATGCACAAGAAAGTACGCAAACAGTTTGCTGAAGACATGCAGACTAAGGACATGGATTACTGGCACCATGTCCTGTGGTCTGATGAGACCAAGATCAACTTATTTGGTTTAGATGGTGTCAATCGTGTGTAGTGGCAACCAGGTGAGGAGTACAAAGACAAGTGTGTCTTGCCTACAGTCAAGTATTGTTGTGGGAGTGTCATGGTCTGGGGCTGCATGAGTGCTGCCGGCACTGGGGAGCTACAGTTCATTGAGGGAACCATGAGTGCCAACATGTACTGTGACATACTGAAGCAGAGCATGATCCTCTCCCTTTGGAGACTGGGCTGTAGGGCAGTATTCCAACATATTGATCCAAAACATACCTCCAAGATGACCACTGCCTTGCTAAAGAAGCTGAGGGTAAAGGTGATGGACTGGCTAAGCATGTCTCCAGACCTAAACCCTATTGAGCATCTGTGGGGCATCCTCAAACGGAAGGTGGAGGAGTGCAAGGTCTCTAACATCCACCAGCTCCGTGATGTCATCATGGAGGAATGGAAGAGGACTCCAGTGGCAACCTGTGAAGCTCTGGTGAACTCCATGCCCAAGAGGGTTAAGGCAGTGCTGGAAAATAATGGTGGCCACACAAAATATTGACACTTTGGGCCCAATTTGGACATTTTCACTTAGGAGTGTACTCACTTTGTTGCCAGCAGTTTAAACATTAATGGCTGTATATTGAGTTATTTTGAGGGGACAGCAAATTTACACTGTTATACAAGCTGTACACTCACTACTTTACATTGTAGCAAAGGATAATTTTTTCAGTGTTGTCACATGAAAAGATAGAATACAATATTTCCAAAAATGTGAGGGGTGTACTCACTTCTGTGAGATACTGTATATACCGCCATTTGTAGACGCTATAACTTTCACATAATGTCACAAGTTAGCTTGCAGCCTCTTGTGTGTTTATTCTTACCTCCTTGCTGCTCTTGTTTCCTTCCCATGTGTGTTGGTCTGTGCTCACCCGTGGGCGTCGTCTGCTATTCCCTAGGCTTTATGTCCTTCCCTTTCATCATTTCCTGGGCCGCCTCCTAGCTGGCTTGTCTATTTAAGACATGCTCAATCTGTCCCACTTTGCCTGAGCAACTTTGTGTTGTTGGAGCTCCTGTGTGGTTCTGCTGTGTATCCTGTGTTGTCTATCTGTGTACTGACCCCAGCTTTGTTCCTGACCTTGCTAGTTTTCCGCCTGTCCTGACCTAGGCTTGCCCATTGGATTTCCTGTGTCTTCTGCCTTGCACCCTGCTCCCGCTAGTGGTCTCCTCCACCTCAGCTGGGTGTACCTGGGGACCGTGACCTGGTCCCAGCCTGCTGCAAGTCCATTCCCACCATCAAGGGCCCTGGTGAACAAGCAGGCTGGGGCTTAGATTCCACGCCCTGGGTAACCCCAAGCTGTGGTTTGATAGTGCTCACCACCATAGATGTGATAGTTTGCTCAGGCCATGAGCTCTTCGGAGACACCACAGCCTGTCCTGGAACAACTTCAGGCTTTGGCGCTGAGAGTCAAGGTCCAGCAGGCCTTCCAAGAACAAATCATGCACTGTCTGCAGGAACTCTCCTCCCAGTTGGAACAGCTACAGGTTGCGTCCACTTCCTTACCCTCTGTTTCGGCCCCTGCTCCGGTTCCTGCTGCTCCACCTTCCGTTGTTCCCCCAGTGGAACACTGTCCTTCGAGACTCCAGCTGGCTCCACCGCCTCACTTTTCTGGTGATCCCAAAGTTTGTCGGGGTTTCATCAACCAGTGCTCAATTCACTTCGAGCTATCAGCCCACCGTTTTTCTACTGATCTTTCCAAGGTGGTGTATATGATTTCCCTCCTATCTGGTGAAGCACTGGCTTGGGCTTCGACACTGTGGGAGCGACAAGATCCAACTATTTGCAGCCTTCCAGCCTTCCTGCAAGCTTTCCGTAAAACGTTCGATGTGCCCAGCAGGACTTCATCTGCCGCAGAAGCTCTTCTTCAGCTTCGTCAAGGTAGGAGGTCTGTTGGACAATATGCAGTTCTGTTTCGCACCTTAGCCTCGGAACTGGCATGGAATAATGAGGCCCTCTCTGCAACCTTTTGGCAGGGTCTAGCAGACCATATTAAGGACGAACTAGCTGAAAGAACCATACCCTCCTCCCTGGATGACTTGATTGCTCTTTGCATCCAGATCGATATCCGCTTCCAGTAGCAAGGGCTCATCCACATCGCCCTCCAGTGGGTTCTCTTGCTCCTGTTTTCCAGAAAGTCCCTGATCAACTTACCTCTGCAACCGTACCGACGTCTGAAGAGCCCATGCAGTTAGGCTGAACACACCTTACTCCACAAAAGCGATCGCGTCGCCTAAGATTTGGTCTATGCCTTTACTGTGGGGCTGAAGCTCATCTAAGTCTTGTTCTGTCCGCCCACCTTGCAGTGTAACCATGGCTGTGGCCACCACCTCTCTGATGCTCCCTCAACTTTGCCAGACCTTACAAGATGTTTCTTGTAGTAAGGCTGCTCCCATGCCTACTCCTATTGCAGGTCCCCTTCCGGTGCTGTCCGCCTCTAGTTCCTTACCCTCTTTGTAGCCCAAATCTTCGGTCCTTTTACATATGTTGCAGCTCAGAGCTCCTATATCACGACCTTCTAGATGGGTGGAGGTCCCAACATCTGTGACCTCTGTACCATCTGAGTTCCCAGATTCATGTGCTCTGCATGCTGAGACCCCAAAACTCCCTTTAGATGATTTGGATCCAGCCATGGTTTCCACATTAGTAGCTACTGTACCCTCTCTCCCCTGTCCTGCCCCCCTACACCCTACCATGCCTTCTGTCCCCTGTCCTGCCCCCATACATCCTACAGTGCCCTCTGTTCCTTATATCACCCCAGGTTCCTGTTCTGCACAGCCTGTTTTGCCCACTGTACAAATCAAGACCGTCACGTCTACTCCTGTGCCCTCCCTGGCAGCCTCCTCGCCAGACCCTTCATCCTGGTTATTGGGTTCTGCTCCAGCCCTGCTTACTGTCATATGTTCTCCTAGACTTGCTCCTTCTGAGGCAAAGAGCTTACATTGGTCAGCTTCTAAGTACAAAGTAGCTGCAGATTGTCATCACCGGGTGAGTCCCAAATATTTCCCGGGTGACAAGGTTTGCCTCTCTACCAAGAGTATCCGTTTACGGGTACCTTTTATGAAATCTGCTCCTCGGTTCATTGGTCCCCTTACCATCCTTCGCCAGGTCAATCCTCTTGCTTTCAAACTCCATCTCCCTTCACATCTGAGAATCACTAATGTTTTCCATGTTTCTCTTCTGAGACCGTATATCATCAAGAGATTTCCCTGTCCTCATCATCATTCTTCCCCAATAGCGAGTACTTCGGATCAGTATGAAGTCAAGCAAATCTTGGATTCTAAATTCATCAGAGGGAAGCTCTTGTATCTAATTGACTGGAAGGGATATGGTCCTGAGGAGAGGTGTTGGATTCCTTCTACTGATGCTTCTGCACCCCCTCTGGTGGAATTGTTTCATTAGAGGTCTCCCCTTAAGCCTGGCCCTAAAAAAGTGGGGAAACTTTGTGGGGGGGGGGGGTACTATCACAAGTTAGCTTGCAGCCTCTTGTGTGTTTATTCTTACCTCCTTGCTGCTCTTGTTTCCTTCACATGTGTGTTGGTCTGTGCTCACCTGTGGGCATCGTCTGCTATTCCCTGGGTTTTATATCCTTCCCTTTCATTACTTCCTGGGCCGCCTCCTAGCTGGCTTGTCTATTTAAGACATGCTCAATCTGTCCCACTTTGCCTGAGCAACTTTGTGTTGTTGGAGCTCCTGTGTGTTTCTGCTGTGTATCCTGTGGTGTCTATCTGTGTACCGACCCCGGCTTCGTTCCTGACCTTGCTAGTTTTCCGCCTGTCCTGCCCTTGGCTTGCCCTTTAGATTCCCTGTGTCTTCTCCCTTGCACCCTGCTCCTGCTAGTGGTCTCCTCCACCTCAGCTGGGTGTACCTGGGGACCGCGACCTGGTCCCAGCCTGCTGCAAGTCCATCCACACCATCAGGGGCCCTGGTGAACAAGCAGGCTGGAGCTTAGATTCCACGCCCTGGGGAACCCCAAGCTGTGGTTTGATAGAGCTCACTTCCATAGACGTGACACGTAAACCAATTAATTTACATGTATTGGGATTTTTTCTAGCAAAGACATGTAGCAGAATACATTTTGGCCTAAATTTATGACGAAATTTGATTTTTTAAAAAAATTTTTACTGGATATCTTTTATAGCAAAAGTTAATTTTTTTTTCAAAATTGTCAGGCTTTTTTTGTTTATAGCCAAGAAATAAAAACCGCACGGGTGATCAAATACCACCGAAAGAAAGCTCTATTTGTTGGAAAAAAAAGGACACAAAATTCGCTTAGGTACAGCATTGCATGACTGCGCAATTGTCAGTTAAATTAATGCAGTGCCTTATCGCAAAAAATGGCCTGGCCAGAAAGGGGGGCAAATCCTCTAGAATGCAAGTGGTTAACCACCTCCCGACCACACTATAGCCAAGAGACAGCTACAGCACAGTTGTCTAGTTCTAGGAAGGTGTCTCTAGATGTCCTCCCAGATCCCTGCCATTACGCACCCCTGAGACACGCATTGGGCACACTCTGTAATCGCTGTATTGTTTGGACGCAGCTGATCACAGTTCAAGGTGAAGGGCCAATCACAGCTGATCACATGTAAACAAACTTGCCAGTTATTTGCATTTCCTTTCCTCAGTGCTGTCACTGTGTGGGGAAAGGAAAGCTGATATTCAACACATTGATACTGATAATCAGGGCACTGATCACCAGTGCCCTGATTATCAGTTCAGCCCCACCAGTGCAATATATTAGTGCACATCAGTGAAGAAGAAAAATTACTTATATGCTAAATTTTATAACCGAACCTAAGAAAAAACATTTTTTTCAAAATTTTAAATATTTTTTGTTTAGCAAAAGAAAACCCAGTGGTGATTAAAAAATTATTAAAATTTCATATGGGTACAGTGTTGTATGACCATGCAATTGTCCTTCAAAGTGTGACAGTGCTGAAAGATGAAAATTGGCCCCGGATCCGTGATCCTTCTAGTTTCCCTTCTTTCATGTTTTCTTTATGATTCCCTTTTGTTTTATTTTCTTTTCTTCTAACCTTTTTTCTTTTCTCTTCTTTTTCTAATATTATGTTGGATTACTGCTGCTATTTGGTTCAGCTTTTTTCCGTCGCTTCTTGATGTCATTGGACATTTCGTTATTTGACTAATACAAGTCAGCAGGATGTCTCTGTTTATGTGTTATTGTTCTGCTCTGCCCCTGCGAGGGCGTATTTTGAGCTTGTTATATTCTTAAAAACAAAACTTTCTTAATAAAAATATTGAAACAGAAAGCTGAAAATTGGCATGGGCAGGAGGGATTAAAGTGTCCAGTATCCTCCGCCAATCTGGGATCTAAGGCTAGATGAAAGCCTCTCCTCAAAACACATGAAAACCCTCTTGGAGTTTGCAAAAAAGCATCTGAAGGACTCTGACTGTAAGGAACAAGATTCTCTGGTCTAATGAAACTAAGATTAAACTGTTCGGCCTCAATTCATCTGGAGGAAACCAAGCACTGCTCATCCCCTGCCCAATACCATCCCAACAGTGAAGCATGGTAGTGGCAGAATCATGCTGTGGGAGTGTTTTTCAGCAGCAGGGACTGGGAGACTGGTCATGGTTGAGGGAAAGCTCAATGAAGCAAAGTACAGAGATATCCTCAATGAAAAGCTGCTCCACAGTGCTCAAGACCTCAGATTGGGCTGAAGATTCACCTTCCAGCATGACGACACAGGAGTGGCTTAGGGACAACTCTGTGAATGTCCTAGAGTGGCCCAGCCAGAGCCTTTACTTGAACCTTATTGAACATCTCTGAAGAGACCTTAAAATGGTTGATCACTGACGGCCCCCATCCAACCTGACTGAGCTTGAACAGATTTGCAAAGAAGAATGGTAAAAAATCCAGCAATCCCAGGTGTGCAAAGCTTTTTGCGCCACACCCAAAAGACAAAAGGATGTAATTACTGCCTAAGATGCTTCAACAATTTACTGAGTAAAAGGTCTGAATACTTAAGTACATTTGATAATTCAGTTTTTTCTTTTTAATAATGTCATGGACATTTCTAAAATTCTGGTTTCACTTTGTCATTATGGGGTACTAAGTGTAGACTGAGAAAAAAAAGTGAAGGGGTCTGCATACTTTATGAATGCACTGTAGGTATGGCCCACGCTACTTAAGGGGCTGGATGGCATGGGAACTCTCCCTGTCCCTTCTTCCTTTCTTAGACAACCTTTCTCTTTTCTTTTCCCTTTTTTCTCTCTTCTGATGGGGCAATACCAAGTTTAGGCTGGTTGCCTTTATTGCCACTGGACCGTGTTCTTTTTTTTTTTTCTATTCATACTGATGCCTCTGTAATGTGCTTGTTTGCATCCTCAGTTAAAACCACAACTCTTACGTGCTACCACTTTTCTTGCCTCCAATGCTCATTGTACACTGTTTTAAAGTGTATTGGTCTGTTTTGTACTTCTCCTCTACAAAAAAACCCCAAAAACTCATAAAATACTTTGTAAAATAAAGACAAACTCCAGCAAACATTTTTTGAACAGTTACAGCAAAAGTTTTCTTTTATTTTTAAATAAAGGTTTTACATAAGTTAATTAAAGCTGACCACTGTAAGCACCCTTGTCATTGTTAAATGGTTTTCTCAAGGGGAACAAGGGGAGCAGTGGTGCTTGGTGAGGGGGACAAGGGGGACACTGGTGCTCAGTGGGGGGACAAGAGGGCACCGTAGGGTCGGATCTAGCCGGTATGATGTGGGGGAGCAGTAGAAAATGTCAGGGGGGCAAGGGATGAGAGGTCAGCACGACAGTGTAGAGAAACAGAAATTAGTATTTCAGCATACAGTTGGTTAGCAGGGCAGTGACAAATGTGTGGATATGGGAATTACATTGACTGATGTATGGGCTGCCTTACTGAGCTTACTTTAAAGTGTAGGTTCACCTTTACAGAAAATCTGTAAGGTAACTTAACATTGTACCCTTCCCACACCTCTCTCAGTCCTACTGCACTTACCTCGCATGATCCTGCACTATAAGGTTCCCACATTCCCCTTCATAGGTCAGGTCCGGCGATTTGAAATCTCCATGGCTTAGTCTCCCCAGTGTACTGTGCAGCCAGTACAGACCAGACAGATTCTAATTGGCCAGCACTGTCATATGAATGGCGCTGACCAATCAGAATCTGTCTTGTCCTTCTGCAAGGAGAGGAGAGAAAGCTGATTTCAAATCCCCTGGTTAGTGAAGCTTGATGGAATTTGGGAGGTAAGTACAGTGGGACTAGTTGAATGATGGGAAGGGGTCCTGTGTTAGTTCATTTTACAGATTTTCTATGAAGATGAACTTACACTTTAATGAAGAACTTCATTAAATCCAACAACAGTTGAGACAATGAACACCTTGATCGGTTCTATGTACAGCATAATGTATAAAGTATATGGGTCAGGAGTAAGTAAAAAAAAAAAAACCGTAAGAATGCAGCAGTCAGGAAGAGCGCCGTGTTCACATTAGAGTTATTCCTTATATCAAAGTCCACAGGATTTTCCGTACTCATCAGATTCCCCCCTACATCCATGTCTTCAAAGACCCTCCTTAGACCAGAATCCCACCGTACAGCAGAGTACCGCCCTTCATATCAGAGCCCAGCAGAGTCCCCCTTTCACCACTATCGGGTTGCTGCCACGAAAAGGCTTTAAAAAAAATACCCTCGTTGCTGACTCTTAACTGCGAATGCACATGTAGCACTACCCCCTTGGGGGTTGCTAAGAGATTTGGGTCCCCCTATAGTCCTGCACAGCCAGGCAATTTGCATTTTCCACACAAGCTTGCATTTGAAGTCAGAAATTAGACCTTGAGCTTTTGTTTTGTTGTTTATTGAGGGGATTTAGAATTGGGATAGAGTAATCTGGAGGTCTTTTCCTGATCAGGGGATCTAGCTTCTGTCCCTTTAAATAGGTGAACAATCACTTGTAGGGTGCTAATCTGGTTTCCCACAGAGGGCTCCTTCCCTTATCCCTACAGGCACCCAGGTGCCAGGTACAGGCATACTCACTTAGATCCTCTCCTGTGCCACTTGTGGGTTGGCTGTTGCTACCAGGCCTATCAGCTGAGTTGTTCCTTACCCACCATACAGGTGGTCCTCGCTCAGAGGGCCAGTGAGTTCCAAGTTTTCCTCCTCTCCAGCTCCAGGCTCGCAGGCAGGCTGTCAGGAATGGACTTGCCAGTAATGGTGGGACTCACCTGCCTTGTGGGCTGCAGTACCAGGGCTGGCCAGCGGGTGCTCCCGGCAATCAGAGACTCAACCCTGCAGCCAGCCAAACACCTGAAGCTGATCATGCAGGTGTATTTAAGGGATGGCCAGACCTGCAGTCTCTGCCTTGGTGTGTGTTTTTCCTGGGCCCTGTATCTTGTTACCTGCATCCCTGTTCCTGTTCCTGTTCCTGTCCCTGTCCCTGTCCCTGTCCCTGTCTGACTGATTCGTTGCTGACCCTGCCTGATCCGGACCTCTGCTGACTTCTCCTGTTTCATGCCTGGCTTGTGACCCCGACCATTCTCTGCCTGACCCCCTGTACCTACCTGCCCGATTGATATTGACCCGGCCTGCCTGACGACGCTTGCATTGTATGTACTGTTATCTGTGGGTGGTTTGGTTTGGTTCGTTTGCACTGTGTTATATTTTAGTATTGCACTGCGTTTATGTTTGTATTGTTAGTCTTCAATAAATTATATTGTTTATAACTTATCTGAAGCCTGCGTTTCCCTGCGTCAGTCACATACCTCTGGTCACACCCCGGAGCCCTGACATTACACCAAGGCCAATCCTGACCAGAAGTGGCTGCACAGGGAAGCCATCTTGGCTTGTTGCTGGGAAGGATGGATCTTGATGAGGTTGTGTATTTATCTCTGCTAGTGTTTGATGACAGAGAATATGCTTATCAGACTCTGAAGGAGTATCCCAGGGATCAACTACTAGAGTGTATACGGATCGCTCATGTTCTAGTAGATCAGGGCACAGAATTCTCTGAGGTGCAGCCATTGATTCAGGTTTGTGCTGAGTTGGTTTCATCTGGTACCCCCGAATGCAGGGATGAATTTTTGCCGCCATTTAGTGCCGACAAGGTAGAGTCCCTGGTATGGTTATTAGAGGATGATGTGGATTACTTTCTGGAGCGTTATTCTGCATGTTCACCACAGATACTAAGAGATTGTATAAACGCAGTGCAGTCATTGACCAGACAGGCTTTGTGTAAACTGAGCTTCGTTCAACCCATACTGCAGACATGGTCAGACTTGTTGCACCCAGCCTCAGTCAGCTTACAACATCATTCCTCCACTCAAGGCACTCTTCCTGCATCCCCAACAGCACCCCCAGTGACTGCCCAGTATACTCTAACTACCACATACCAGTCCTCTGCTCCCACTCGCTGCACCTATCCTTTCTTTAACCCTGTAAAGAAGTCCTCTGTAGCAACTGCTCCCTCCTCTGTTCCATCTTCCAGCTCTTCTCTGTCCTCAGCTGCTCCATTCGTTTGCAGACCTGCGTTTACTTGCAGTGCCCCAGTAGTTAAAACCAGAAAAAAGCGGAAATTCTTTCCAACCAGTACCATCCTGCCAGTATCCAAACCGGTGAGCCTGCCGTCTGAGAACCTGCCTTCCGTGGTTCAGCCTGGTGCCTCGGCACCCGCACTTCAGCCTGATGTCTGTACCCAGCCTGATGTCTGTACCCAGCCTGATGAACTGATCCAGCCTGATGATCCTATCACGCCTGATGACCCAGTGCCCGCGGTCATACCTGGTGACCCGATGCCCACTGTCGAGCCAGACGATCCAATGCCTGATGACCCAGTGCCCGCTGTCATGCCTGGTGACCCGATGCCCGCTGTCGAGCCAGATGATCCAGCGCCAGATGACCCGGTGCCCGCTGTCGATCCAGATGATCCAGGACCTGATGACCCAGTGCCTGCTGTCATGCCTGGTGACCCGATGCCCGCTGTTGAGCCAGACGATCCAGCGCCAGATGACCCGGTGCCCGCTGTCGTGCCAATTGACTCAGAGTCCACTGTTGTGCCTGGTGACTCGGTGCCCACTGCCTTGCCAGATGACGCGGTGCCCGCTGTCGAGCCAAATGACCTGATGCCTGGTGACCTGATGCCCGCTGTCGAGCCAGACGATCCAATGTCTGACCCAGTGCCCGCGGTCATGCCTGGTGACTCAGAGCCCACTGTCATACCTGGTGACCCGATGCCCGCTGTCGAGCCAGACAATCCAATGCCTGATGACCCAGTGCCCGCTGTCATGCCTGGTGACCCGATGCCCGCTGTCGAGCCAGACGATCCAATGCCTGATGACCCAGTGCCCGCGGTCATGCCTGGTGACCCGATGCCTGCTGTCGAGCCAGACGATCCAGCGCCAGATGACCCGGTGCCTGCTGCCCCGCCTGAGGGCCCGGCGCCCGCCGCTCCACCTGGGGGCCCGGCGCCCGTCGCCCCGCCTGGGGGCCCGATGCCTGTCGCCCCGCCTGGGGTCCCGATGCCTGTCGCCCCTCCTGGGGGCCCGGCGCCCGCCACTCTGCCTGGGGGCCCGGCGCCCACCACTCCGCCTGGGGGCCCGGTGCACCGCCTGGGGGCCCGATGCCTGTCGCCCCGCCTGGGGGCCCGATGCCTGTCGCCCCGCCTGGGGGCCCAGTGCCTGTCGCCCCTCCTGGGGGCCCGGTGCCTGTCGCCCCTCCTGGGGGCCCAATGCCTGTCGCTCCGCCTGGTGGCCCGATGCCTGTCGCTCCGCCTGGTGGCCCGGTGCCTGCTGCTCCGCCGGGGAGCCCGGCGCCCGCCGCTGCGCCTGGGGGCCCGGCGCCCGCTGCTCCGCCTGGTGGCCCGGTGCCTGCTGCTCCGCCTGGTGATCCGGTGTCCAGCTCGATGTGCCTCTGCCCGGAGTCCAGCTCGATGTGCCTCTGCCCGGAGTCCTGCCCGGAGTCCAGCTCGATGTGCCTCTGCCCGGAGTCCTGCCCGGAGTCCAGCTCGATGTGCCTCTGCCCGGAGTCCTGCCCGGAGTCCAGCTCGATGTGCCTCTGCCCGGAGTCCTGCCCGGAGTCCAGCTCGATGTGCCTCTGCCCGGAGTCCTGCCCGGAGTCCTGCCCGATGTGCCGCTGCCCGGAGTCCTGCCCGATGTGCCGCTGCCCGGAGTCCTGCCCGATGTGCCGCTGCCCGGAGTCCTGCTCGATGTGCCTCTGCCCGGAGTCCAGCTCGATGTGCCTCTGCCCGGTGTGCCGCTGCCCGGAGTCCTGCCCGGTGTGCCGCTGCCCGGAGTGCTGCCCGGTGTGCCGCTGCCCGGAGTCCTGCCCGGTGTGCCGCTGCCCGGAGTCCTGCCCGATGTGCCAGTCTTTGATATCCCGCCAGTTACCAGACCCGGGCGGTGGAACATTTTGCCCAGCTAGGACTGTTTGGAGCATCCTGAGGCCGCTCCTTGAGGGGGGGTACTGTCAGGAATGGACTTGCCAGTAATGGTGGGACTCACCTGCCTTGTGGGCTGCAGTACCAGGGCTGGCTAGCAGGTGCTCCCGGCAATCAGAGACTCAACCCTGCAGCCAGCCAAACACCTGAAGCTGATCATGCAGGTGTATTTAAGGGATGGCCAGACCTGCAGTCTCTGCCTTGGTGTGTGTTTTTCCTGGGCCCTGTATCTTGTTACCTGCATCCCTGTTCCTGTTCCTGTCCCTGTCTGACTGATTCGTTGCTGACCCTGCCTGATCCGGACCTCTGCTGACTTCTCCTGTTTCATCCCTGGCTTGTGACCCCGACCATTCTCTGCCTGACCCCCTGTACCTACCTGCCCGATTGTTATTGACCCGGCCTGCCTGACGACGCTTGCATTGTATGTACTGTTATCTGTGGGTGGTTTGGTTCATTTGCACTGTGTTATGTTTTAGTATTGCACTGCGTTTATATTTGTATTGTTAGTCTTTAATAAATTATATTGTTTATAACTTATCTGAAGCCTGCGTTTCCCTGCGACATTCACATACCTCTGGTGACACCCCGGAGCCCTGACACAGGCCCCATCCCACTAGGCCTCCTGGCAGCCTCCTTCCTCACAGCCTCACATCTTTCTCTTGACTCTCCACACTACCCATTCCTGCCCAACACTTTTAAGGGAGTCCCAGCCCCTTGCCAAGCCTTCTGTTGGGTATTGGCCAAGGTCCCCCAAGAGTGCAGCCAACCACTCCTTAGATCCATCCACTGCCTCCAAGAAATTCCTCCAAAAGCCTCAGAGCAGGGGGAAATTCTAGAAGGGCTGGCCTGCAGAGCCTCTCAGCCCTGACCACAATTTGACCCCTCTGGCTATTACACCTGAGCTGCTACTCAGCTCCTGTCTAACCATCAGAATCAAGCTCCCCCTAGCTAAACTAGGAAGGTGCAACACACAGTTCCAGTGCCAGCCAACTAGCAAATTGCCAGGTCCTCATGCAGAGACTCATGTGGTGGAGCATGTAAATATAAGCCATGCCTGATAAGCGTCATGATGTCACTGTACAGGTGCACACCCAGACCTGCCCTGCTGCCTGATCTGAGGCCAAGGCCGGCAATTCTCTAATAGGATGGCTCTGTAACTGTGCATGTGCAGTTCAGAGTTAATGACAAGGGGATTTTTTAGGGGCACTTTTCTCCTGTCTGCATTTATGGACAGGAGAAAAGTGCCTGTTTTTTTACAAACCATCTGTAAATTTCCAGATGGTTGGAACAATTGAGTCCTGTCCGTGATATTGTTCCTGTCGCAAATGCAATAATACAGCTACAATCACCTCAGACGGTTGGAAACACACGGCTGGGGTGTACACATGCTGCTACTGTGATTCTTTGCTTTGTGGCCATGACAAAAATGATACCCTCTTTTGATTTCTGTGGGCACAGTGCCTGATAACCGTGTTCTATTTAAGTGAATGGGGCTTCTCTGCAAGCACCTCACAACTGCATTGAATCCATGCGGTTGTGGTGTGCTAATGTGGGGTTCGGGAGGTTAAAGCAGATGGTGAGAAGGTGATACAACACCTTCTTACTGCTTGCCAACTGTTCTCTGAAGAGTGATCTGTACACAGTTTTCTCTTCAGCGACCAAAGCTGGTGTGAAGGAGATCTTAAAGGGATTCTGGGCAGGAGGGGGTTAAACAGAAGCATCACAAACTTGTGAGTTAAAAATCCATCAGTTTTTCCAACTAGTAGTTTGTCAGCCATCCTAAATAGTACTTCAGGTGTCCCTGGACATGAAGTCAACTCCATAAGTTTGTGAAACCATCTAGAACAGGGAGGGGGAGGGAAGGGAGGAAGATGGGGACAGTCATAGAACAGTGCTCAGTTTTCACTCACCCCAGACTGGGATCTGAAGACTCAAGCAGCATCATCAATCATGCAGAGAGGATGAAGCTTCTATCTGCTGCTGTTTATATCTCCTGCCTACATCCCTTTCTGAGGCACTGCACTGGCTGTGTGTGGGCGGGACAGACAGGATGAGGGGGGCGGGAGCAGCTTGAGTCCTGCCTCCTCTCCTGTCTATGCAGAGGGGAGGGGAGAGGAGGGGGGAAGAGCTAGCTTCCTGGAGTCTCTGACACACCAAAACTTGGTAGATGCAGCCAGCCTCCTCTTCAGACTGCTTCCCTGACCAACTCTGCCTGGGCACAGTATCCCTGGGGGTTGCCTATGTAAGTGCAGCTGAAATCTGGGGGAGGGGGGCACAGCCCTCCCCAGCACCCCCCTAGATCTGGCCATGGTGCACTGGTGCTCATTTGGGGAGATGGAGGGTACTGGTGCTTTTTGGGGGGAGCTTGGGGTTCTGGTTCACAGTCAGAGAAGATGGGGAGTCCTGTTATTTAGTGGGGAAGATAGGGGGTCCTGGTGCTCAGTTGGGGGACAAGGGGACACTGGTGCTTAGTGGGGGGAAATGGGGGGTCCTGGTGCTTAGGGATGGGAAAGGGGCTCTAGTGCTCAGTGGGTGGGGGGAGGGAGATGGAGGTCCTGGTGCTTAGTGGGGGCAGACTGGGGACATTGCTAGTTAATGGGTAAGGGGAGGACTTGTGCTCTATACCTGACTGCATGATACCATCTGGTATCATGTAGAAGAATCATCTCCTTCTCTCTTTTCTCTTGGCGCCCAGGGCAGATGCCCCCACAGCCCCGCTTAACAGACTTAGCGACTGGATCACAAGGTGAAAATAGAGGGAACTAGCTTAAAAATAGAAAATGAATTGCAACCACCCCATTACATTTTTGTTTTAGAGCTTAATATTGCTTATGGCAAACATAACTTTTGCTAACAGAATTTTATAACCGAGTATATAAATGAAGTAGTATTCAATTAATACTTTCAATTATGATTTTTGTGAATTAAAAAAGAGCATTTCTAACCATGGCCATTGCAACATTTCTTGCTACAACACAGAGGGGTTGATTTACTAAAACGGGAGAGTATAAAATCTGATGCAGCACTGCATAGAAACCAATGAGCTTCCAGTTTTTTTGTCAAAGTTTAACTGACTCTAACGGCTGAAGGTTTTTACCTTCAAGTATTCTGTACATGAAGTTTAAAAAACTTCTGTGTGCAGCATCCCCCCCCAGTCCCCCCACAATCCTTACCTGAGCCCCCCCTGATCCCGCAAGGTTCTCAACAGCCTCTGCTGTCTGGGGACTCTTCCTCCTCATTGTCAGTCACAACCAGTGAGCCAATGAGGAGATTGTGTCTGTCTGTGTGTGTGTGTGGGGGGGGGGGGGTGAGCAAAAGGAAGAGGATCCAGGCTGCTCTGTGCAAAACCACTGCACAGAGCAGGCAAGTATAGTTTATTTAAAAAAAACACAAAGCTTTCACTTTAATTGAAAAATCTGAAGTTTAAAAGCTGATTGGCTACCATGCACAACTACACCAAATTCTGCACTCTCCAGTTTTGGTAAATAAACCCCAGAGACTGATCAGGAAGGCAGTTCTCCCCAATTAGCAATCAGTTTAATAAATGTTTTAGAGATGTTTAAAAAATTGCTAGGTCTCATTCGGATTAGTGGTTGGTGGGGGGATGTTAAAAACTTGGTTGAGCTGGGGTTTTTTTTAGTTCCACCAACCACCCTCTTAAAGTGCAATGGCAGCAAATGAGGGTGTTTACATGCCACCATGCTGTGATTTGCTTTGTGCCCATGGCAATAATAATCCAACAAATCTTGATGACTAAAGCAGGTAAGTGGAGAACCGCTGCAAATTCAAAGCACGTGGTTGTGGCATGTTTGTCAAAAACCAGGGTAAAACAGGCGGTAGGGAGGCTTTTTATGCCAATTACGAGTGAAAAGCAATCTGAATGCAGGAAGGCTCATCAGTGAAGCAGTGGTTTTAGACATACGGGTGAAACTCGAAAAATTAGAATATCGTACAAAAGTTCATTTATTTCAGTCATGCAACTTAAAAACTAATATATGAGATAGACTCATTACATGCAAAGCAAGATAGTTAAAGCCGTGATTTGTCATAATTGTGATGATTATGGCTTACAGCTCATGAAAACCCCAAATCCACAATCTCAAAAAATTAGAATATTACATGCAATCAATAAAACAAAGATTGTACATAGAACAATATCGGATCTCTGAAAAGTATAAGCATGCATATGTACTCAGTACTTGGTTTGGGCCCCTTTTGTAGCAATTACTGCCTCAATGCGGCGTGGCATGGAAGCTATCAGCCTGTGGCACTGCTGAGGTGTTATGGAAGACCAGGATGCTTCAATAGCGGCCTTCAGCTCTTCTGCATTGTTTGGTTTCATGTCTCTCATCTTTCTCTTGGCAATGCCCCATAGATTCTCTATGGGGTTCAGGTCAGGTGAGTTTGCTGGCCAATCAAGCACAGTAATCCCACGGTCTTTGAACCAGGTTTTGGTGCTTTTGGCAGTGTGGGCAGGTGCCAAGTCCTGCTGGAAAATGAAGTCAGCATCCCCATAAAGCTCGTCTGTGGAAGGAAGCATGAAGTGCTCCAAAATCTCCTGGTAGACGGCTGCGTTGACCAGCACAGTGGACCAACACCAGCAGATGACATGGCTCCCCAAATCAACACAGACAGTGGAAACTTCACACTGGACTTCAAGCATCTTGCAGTGTGTGCCTCTCCATTCTTCCTCCATACTCTGGATCCTTGGTTTCCAAATGAGATGCAAAAGTTGCTCTCATCAGAAAAGAGGACTTTGGACCACTGAGAAACAGACCAGGTCTGTTTTTCTTTAGCCCAGGTAAGATGCTTTCGACGTTGTTTGTTGTTCAGGAGCGGCTTGACAAGAGGAATACGACATTTGAAGCCCATGTCCAGGATCCGTCTGTGTGTGGTGGCTCTTGATGCACTGACTCCAGCCTCAGTCCACTCCTTGTGAAAGTCCCCAAAAGTTTTGAATAGCCTTTTCCTGACAATCCTCTCCAGGCTGCGGTCATCCCTGCTGCTTGTGCACCTTTTTCTTCCACACTTTTCCCTTCCTCATAACTTTCTATTAATGTGCTTTGATACAGCACTTTGGGAACATCCAACTTCTTTTGCAATTACCTTTTGAGGCTTTCCCTCCTTATGTAGGGTGTCAATGATGGTTTTCTGCACAATTGTCAGGTCAGCAGTCTTTCCCATGATTGTGATTCCTACTGAACCAGACTGAGAGACCATTTAAAGGCTCAGGAACCCTTTGCAGGTGTTATGGCTTAATTAGCTGATTAGAGTGGGACACTTTGAGCCAAGAATATTGCACCTTTTCACAATATTCTAATTTTCTGAGATTGTGGATTTGGGGTTTTCATGAACTGTAAGCCATAATCATCACAATTATGACAAATCACGACTTGAACTATCTTGTTTTGCATGTAATGAGTCTATCTCATATATTAGTTTCACCTTTTAAGTTGCATGACTGAAATAAATGAACTTTTGCACGATATTCTAATTTTTGGAGTTTCACTTGTATGTCTAAACCATAGCCCTGCTATGGAAAGCCAGTTTGGCCATTAAAGTTTGCAGTCTATGAAGGAGTAACTAAGGACATTTATACCTCTGCTGTGATTGCTCTTGATAGAGGATGCAGCTGCTTTCATGTCTCTCCAACTTCTTCAAATATTGAGAATGCCTGGACACTTGTATGTGCATGCAGGCTCATGGATTGTGCGCAAACATGGAGCCCATAAAACACATACTGTAACCTCCAGTGTACACATGGTGCATTGACTGAATAATGCATGTTGCTATAGAATTTAAGTCTAAATGTATGCTGGCCATACACACAAAACATCAGCGTAAGAGCAGAGCATGGGTTTAATAATGGCAGCAAATATGTTGGCAAACTCCCTGGCACTTGAAAAGGGACCACGCCCTTGTGGTTTATTCCTCCTATTTTAGTAAATCAGGCTGTTTGTGTTAAACTACAGTATATTTCTAAACAATAAATTAGGTGAGAAAAACCCCTTATGTTGACATTTGCTAAATCCTTGTCAATTGAGTTTGCCATTAGAAAGTAATGCCTGTGTATAAATATAGGTATGTGTGTATGCAGGGCTTTTTTTCAGTGGTTCCAGCACCTCTAGCACTGAATGTATGTAATGGCAAGGGGTGCTGGGGTGTGCTGGAGGATCTATTGTTGCTGGCTGGCTATTGTCACTAAAATGGATCTATTTTTGTGTGGTGGTCTATTGTTGTTGGAGAGGTCTATTGTTGCTGGGGAGGACTATTGTTGCTGATAGGGGGTCTATTGTTGATGGGGGTCAATTGTTGCTAGAAGGGATCTACTGTTGAGGGAGGGATCTATTGTTTATTGTTGCTAGCTGCTGGAGAGTCTATTGATGCCAGTTGCTGAGAGATCTGTTGTAGCTGCTGGGGGTCTATTGTTTGCTGGGGTGATATTTTGTTTTGGGGACCCATTGTTGCTGGGGAAATCTATTGCTGCTGGGAGGGGGGTTCTATTGCTGATGGCAATAGGGATATATATATATATATATATATATATATATATATATATTTTGTTTTTTGTAAAAGGAGAGGTACTGGGAGGTGGGTAAGGAGTGGAACCAAGTGACGGTGCTCAGAGGTGGGTAGGGGGGGTTGGAGAAGACAAAAAGTGACTCAGAAGGGGTGGGGGGAGTTCCTGCACCTATATTTTTTAGAAAAAAAGTCCTGTATATATATATATATATATATATATATATATATATATATATACAGTATATATATATAGACTTGTTATCTTAGAAAAACCTGAGTTTCACTTTAAACTGAATGTGTCAAGCTTAGAGGAATGTTCACTGCAATAAAGCAGATTGGAACATTGGACAACCCCCCTTTTTTTCTTGTTGCCAATTTAAAGTGTTCAGTAATGAAAAATCAACAGTTTGGTGACCTTCAATTTAAATCTATGCATGGAGTCAGGAGCTTTCAACAGTATTTTTGGACACTGGTGTGCTTGGACACTGCAGTTAATTATTCAGAATGGCCTAATCCAGACTGAATTTATTACATTGTAACAATAATCCAGACACCAACGGACTTGGCGGAGACATATTGCTTTAATTAGTGAACTGCATTATGTCCAAGTACTGTTTTCTGCAGTTATTACTTTTTTTTTCTACACAACAACTGTTAGTATATCTAACAGTTACAAGCCGTTATCAGGATAGAAGATATTATAGCACAAAATATATTTAAACTCATAGCTGACAAAACAATTAACTGTCACTTTTAAGCTTCCCTCACCCCAGGATGAATGATAACAGAAGGCAGAGCAGGCATATCATACTGATATTGTGGGCATAGCTCCCAACTGACCCTCATTTGGAGGGATTGTCCCTCTTTTGAGACCAAATCCCCGTGTCCCTTGTGCAGCCTCAGTTGTCTCTCTTTTTGATCTGATGTGTACATCTCTATACAAATTGTACTATTTTACTACCAAACGTGTTATACTGCACAAAATTTATAATCCATGCTTTATATTACTGCATTTGTTATTTTGAAACCCCAAAATAAAGGAAAAATAGAGGTAAAAAAAAATTCATGGAAAAGAACGGCATGGATGTGTCCTTTACATACATACTGTGTGCTAAAAAGTGCTCCTCTTTATCTTTCAGAATGTTGGGAGGTCTGATTTTGGGGACAGTGGGTTTTTTTTTACAATAGAGGTAAAACATGTTTACTTAACCACTTGCTACCCGCTATCAATACACTTACTGATAGCGAACAACACAGCTATGCACCACCACATACCCATGCAATGCATTTAACTTCCTGGGTTTTCGGGGCACGAGCCCTCTGCTGACCTGTACCGTGACTGATCGTTTGTCATCAGGTTTCAGCCAATGATTTTGGCTCTTTACCTGCTGATTGGCCATGGCCAATCACGACATAGAGCTCTGTGTTTACAAACACACAGAACTCTGTACACAGACAGCGATCTGGCTGTTTCTTCTCCCTGAAATCAACTCTGAGTTCAGAGAGAAAAAGCAGCCAGATTTATGAATAAAAGCAGCAAACATTATGCACAGTACACTTGTTAGGCACAGAGTTAACCCCTTGATTACCCCTTGATCTTAACCCTTTCCCAGCCAGTGTCATTAGTACAGTATTATCAATGAACACTGTATTAGTGTCACTAGCGACGTCAGTGTCAGTCAGTTAGTGTCCCTCCCAGCCAGTGTCTATTAGCAGCAGACTGTCCGTCACATTATAAGTCACTGATCACCGCCATTACTAGTATAGTGTCTATAGGTGCGTAACTTCCAGTATATAAACCATAGTTTGTACTATAAAGTTTGCACAAACCAATTAATATACACTTATTGGGATTTTATTTTTCTTTAACCAAAGACATGTAGCAGAATACATTTTGGCCTAAATTTATAAAGAAATGTGATTTTAATGGAGAGGTTTTATAACAGAAAGGAGAAAATAATGTTTGTTTCAAATGTTTTGGTCTTTTTTCATTTATATAATAAAAAATAAAAACCCCAGTGGTGATCAAATATCATCAAAAGAAAGCTCTGTTTGTGTAGAAAAAATGATACAAATTGGGTACAGTGTTATATGACAGAGCAATTGCCATTTAAAGTAGCACAGTGCCAAATAGCAAAATATGGACTGGTCATAAAGGAAGTAAAACCTTCCAGAATTTTAGTGGATAAAGCATGCCTAAACTCAAAAATATGTTCTATTGCACATTACCTGTCCCTAGATGTGGTGGCTGCTTTTTTTTTTTTGTAACCCGCTCTTCTTCTTTTCTTTCTTTCCTGCTGATCCTGCCGTCCTGTGTTACCCTGACAATGTTCACTTGCTGTACTTTATCTACGGAGGAGCATCGTTGTCATCCTCTTGATTTGCACTAACAAACCCCTACCCCGTCTTCATTTAAATTACATAGGGTGGAGCTGTGTAGTTTACAGAAGATTGCTTGGAAAACTATAACATTGTTTGAAATTTCAGTTTAGTAAATAACTGTGTTTATTTTGAATATCCAATCATGTGCCAGAAAAATATTAAAAAAAAAAAAAAAAAAAAAGAAATGTGCCGGATTTAGAATATGCATGCATTAGATTTGTGTGAAGATGCACTTCTATTATTAAATTAAAAAAATAACAATTAAAAAAATGAACAGCATATCCCTGTTAACAAATTTTATCTGCATATGATTGGACAAATGAAGGTAATATTCACACCATTTTTACAAGTTTTAACATCCATTTACTTTATCCAGAACAAAATAGAATGCTGCGACTTTAGATATCTGGATATTTACAGGGAACACAGATTTGCCTCATTTGCTTGCCCTCACCTTTCAAAGTCTATATAACTATTGTAAAGTGAACATTCACTTTGTTAGGTAAACACTCGGTATCCTTTTAGTAAATCAACCCTGTTACCAATTATTTCAATATTTTATGCAACATAAATGCAAACTGACTTAGTAATAAAAGTAGGCTTTGTGTAGTTTGAACAGTTTTCCCATTTGTTTAACTGTATTAGGAAAAAGCTTTACATTTTATTCTTTTATTTGTCCAATATATAATGATGCAAAAATTTCAGTTCTGGTACAAAGCATATTAAAATTATTCATACATGAAGTAAAGGCATTTTTTTTTCAATTTTGTTTTATTTCAAAGTTAATAAAAAAGCAAAGCAAACAAAACAAAGGATAATGAAGTTTAAATATTTATGGTAAAAATTACCAGAAATGTATAGTTAAAGGGAGAAAGGGAAGAATAATTTAGGTCCCAATAGAAGGTGATAGCCAAACTCTGGGTCCAGCTTGGGTCCATTTGCTACATAAATGGTTCAATTTAGAACATTTTAATAAAAAAAAATATTTTTTTCACTTGCAATTTCCCTTTAACAGACATTAAATGCAGAACAAAGTAAATTATTTTGATCAGCATATAAATGAGTTAAATAATAATAATACGTATTTATGAAAAAACAAACTTTAAATAGCATTTACAGGCTCATTTTAATACAAGGGATCTGTCACATACCAGGATGAGACCAAGATGTATGGGCAGCACAGTGGCTAAATAGTTAGCACTTCTGCCTGGCAGTACTAGGGTCGTCAGTTCAAATCCCAACCACAGCACCGCCTGCCTGGACTTTTCTCCTGTGCCTGCGTGGGTTTCCTCCGGGTACTCTGGTTTCCTCCCACACTTCAAAGATATGCTGGTAGGTTAATTGGATCTTGTCTAAATTGGCCCTAGTATGTGTATGTATGAATGTAAGTTAGGGACCTTAGTTTGTACGCCCCTTGAGGGTTAGGGACTGATGTGACTGTACAGTATATATGTAAAGTGCTGTGTAAATTGATGGCGCTATATAAGTACCTGTAATAAATAGGATGGCAGCAGGCTGGAAAATATCTGCAAGTATTAATAAGCACTGATAATGCTTTAGTATACTTACTTCCACTTGGGTATGCCATTATCATATACTATGCTTGGATTATGAATATTGAGATGTGTCTAGGCAGCCTTACAGGGTTGCTTTCTGCAATCTATTATTTCTCATTTGTTGGGGAGAGGCTGAAAAGAGGTTTTCATTGGGAGTCCTGAGAGACCCTTAATCATTACTGTGTATAGGAAAATATTCCTGCAATTACAGTGCCAAATATTCAAAACTACATTGGAATATTTTATCACTGGCCGCTTCATAGCAACCAGTTTCTATTTTACTGCATGCACATTAATTGTATGCGTTATTTAAACGTTACTTATAATATAAAATACTTTTTTAATTGCTTTTTTATGTTATGTACACAAAATGAGTCCAATTCTCATTATTTTCAGAGACAGGATCTATAAATCTTTGACACATGCACTTTAATGTACGTTTTAATTGACTGAGCTATACCACAGGGCAAGATTGGTTAAAATCATATTGACCACTAAAGATGACACACATATAAGGAATCCAGGAAATACATGCTTTTTCCATTTGTGATTTATCTGTAAACGCTGAGCAGCATTCAAAGCAGAACATTTTTTCTAACCTCAAAGTAAGACATTGAGGTTGATTGAGTAGAGCATGTTCGCTTGAATTTTCACTTATTAGTGAATGAGGTTACAGTAAATAAAGTGATTATTAATTTTGTAAAGGATACCAAATAATGTACAAAAAAATTAATTAAAAAAAACAAGATTTTTGCTTGCACATAATTGGATGATTGAAGTCAGCAAAGCTTTGCCTCACTAAGTTCTCTCTGCAAAGGGAATTATCACTTAGTTGATTGAATGCCATGAAGTGGTGCACGATTCTTGCACTCCTTTGATTTTGGTCCTTTAATATATATAACAAAAGATGCACTGTCCTGTCCTGCGTAGACGTTGGTCCTTAAATATAATATGTAATTTTCTATTTATAATCATATGTATTCATCTTTAAATATCATAATTCTGTTTTAAGAAAGAAGACTGGTGTAATAACTGTTATAGCAGTATCATGGTGCGCATATTATACTTTTTTCACTCTTACAGCCAGCATTGTATGTGGCCAGAGGTCACTGCTAGTTGCCGATTATTTTTATAATAGAATTTCTTTTCTTATACAAGTTTTGATCTCTAGAGTCTAGAGGAGCAATGAAGGAGGACAAAAAGGAACTCACTAAAAGTTCTTGTGGAAGTCTAGGTCTCAGTACTCTGAAAAGCAAGAACACGGGCTGACTTTAAAGCTTGGTTGCACTCCCCTCCTCCCAAACTATCCCTCTGTCAAAAGGACACCTCTCTAAAATCTCTCATTGGACACTGGACCAATGGGATACATGCCAAGTGTCCACGTTTTAGCTGAACATATATTGCAGGTAGGCAAGTTCTCTGCTGTTGTGCATTCTTATTACCCCCCCCCCCCATCTTCTCCCTGTTGTTGAAAGTGAAAATAACTTCAGGGAAAGGTAAATATACCATGCTGTAAAGCAGGGGTGTCCAAACTTTTTTCAAAGAGGGCCAGATTGGATGAAGTGAACATGGTGGAGGGCCGAACATTTTTCCGAACATTCTTTGAACCATTACAATTAAATGCACATAAATTATTTTATGCCAAGTTAATTGCAAACGACATACTTTTAATTTCATAACATTAAGATCAACTGACAGCTGAGTTTTCACAATGTATTGAAAATAAATTTAAAAAAAACTTACCTGCACTAATGTGAAGGGTGAAAAAGGTAGCTGGAGCTGAAGTCTCTGCTCGGCAGCCGGGAGGGGAAGAGAAACACACTTCACGCTGGAAGCCCGGCCCTGACGTCACCGCCCTCTGTCGCTCCCAGCGCGGCGCAATCACACATGCGCACTGCTCTCAAGCAGAAGACTGTCTGCCACAGAAGGGAGGGCCGTGGGAGGGCCACATTACACAGAGCAGGGAGGGCTGTTGGAGGGCCGTATTAAACCGACCCCCGGGCCGTAAATGGCCCGCGGGCCGGACTTTGGACATGCCTGCTGTAAAGGCTTATATGACCATGCACTAGCTCACTTTAACGTAAACCTAACTGCCAATTCAAACATCAGACCTTTAGTCAAAAAATTACGTTTTTATAGATCAAGCTGGCCCCTTCTGCAAGTATTGTACTGTAGAACATTAAAATATACTGTTTAAAATCCAGTAATACACTGTCTCATCCTTCTCTTTACATGATCAGTTACTCTCTATTTTCTGTTCTGTGCCTAAAATCAGAGCCGCTAGAGGCCAATCAGTTGACAGCTTTAGGTTTACTGCTGAAGAGTGAAGAAAGCAACAGAAATGACAGACTGTGCTGAAGGAATACAGATTAACTAGTTGCTGACCACAGATAGCCGAATGATGGCTGCACTGTGGCTGGCCAGTTCTGGGAGGCCGTCAAATGACGTCCTCCCAGAATGCACTCTCCTGCGCGCCCCCGGCAATCTCTGTGATCGGTGTGTCCTACGGACACAGCTGATCACGTGATGTGGTAAAAGGACAATCACAGCAGGCTTTTACCATGTGATCAGCCGTGTCTAATGACACGCTGATCACCAGGAAATGCAATTGCCGGTTCTCGGCTGCACTTTCCTCATGCTGTCAGAGCGTGAGGAAAGTACTGCCGAGAACCGGCAGCTGTCAGAGCAGGGATCGGCACCGATCATCAGGGCACTGATCGGTGCCCAGCAGTGCCACCCACCAGTTCCACCCACCTGTGTCCAGCAGTGCTACCCACCTGTGCCCAGCAGTGCTGCCAGTGAGTGCCACCCAGCAGTGCCACCAGTCAATGCCCAGCAGTTGCGCCAGTCAGTGCCGCCTATCAATACCCATCATCAGTGCCGCCTATCAGTGCCGCCTATCTGTGCCACATTATTAGTGCTGCCTCTCAGTGCTGCCCATCAGTGCTGCCTATCAGTGCCGCCTATCAGTGCCCATCAGTGTTGCCTATCAGTGCAGCCTCATCAACGCACATCAGTGAAGGAGAAAAATTACCTGTTTGCTAAATTTTATAATAGAAACAAAGAAACATTTTTTTTTTTTTGCTCTTTTTTTGTTTATAGCGCAAAAAGTAAAACACCCAGTAGTGAGTACATACCATCAAAAGAAAGCTCTATTTGTGAGAAAAAAATGATAGAAATTTCATATGGGTATAATGTTGCATGACCACGCAATTGTCATTCAAAATGTGACAGGGCTGAAAGCTGAAAATTGGCCTGGTAAGGAAGGGGGTATAAGTGCCCGGTAGGTAAGTGGTTAAGAAGGGAGAAAAGAAAAGGAGAGTTGAAAGAACAAACTCTGCTACCAGGTAAACACGAAAGAGTTAAACTTACAATGATAGTGTCTTATCTTCCTGATATTCTCTCCTTTCTTCCTCATGGGTAGCCTGTGAACTTCAGCACTGTAAAGCTTCTGTCAGTCTTCCTCTCTATTTGAGCCAAGACATACAGTCAAGGCTAGAAATGTACACATTTTAGTTACAGAAAGTGACACATGCTTTTTGAGACCAAGGAGAGAGGGAGTGTTTCCAATAAGTTAGTAACTGCTCTGGGCTTCAACAATATGGTGGCTTATAGCAATGCTGGAGGCAATTTACATTGCACACTAAGGTACACGTTTAATAAACTGTGTTAATTCTTGTATTATCATAGTTATCTTTCTTGCATTATCACAGTTATCTCAACACTCTAACACAGCCAAGTTTCACTTCTGCTCTGAGTCTGTTTAATTGGTAGCATAAATATTAATGTAAAATGCATGTTGTTTTGTTAAAGAACAGTATTGTTATCAAACTCTGCATAAAGTTACATTTTAATTTCTAAAATAAGCCCCAACATCAACCAATATTCTGCTGCATACTCACCTTGTCCCTCATGGGCTGCCTCTCCATCAATAGTAAGCAATCCCAAGCTGAACGTCTGCAGTTGTGAGAATATACCATCTGAAAAAACATTCTATCCTTCAAGTTATTATGAGACAGGTTTAGGCCCCGTGTAAGCGCCAACTTGGGTTACTTTGAACTTAAATGGGGCTTTCCTTCCTCACTCTGGGCAGCTGAATGGCACATTGGATGATCGAAGATAAGGTATGTGCTGTTGGAAAAAGTGGGCATTACAGAGCTTTATTTTGGTGGTATTTGATCATCTTTGGATTTTTAAATTTGTATTATATAAAAGAAAAAAGACCAACAATTAAAAAAAAACAACAATATTTTTAACTTTTTGCTATAAAACATATCCAATAAAAAAAATAAAGAAAAATCTAATCTGTTAATAAATTTAGGCCAAAATGTATTCTGCTACAAGTCTTTGGTAAAAAAAAATCCCAATAAGGGTATATTGATTGGTTTGTGTAAAAGTTGTAGCATCTAGCTGGGAATTAAAAACCAGCTAGATCCCCTGTGACTGAACACATCTCATTGAGACTCAAAGCTGATCGCAGGGTGCCATCGGTCAATCACTGGTAGGGGACCCGGTGATCAGCATGTGCTGTGATATTGACAGGGGACAGAATAGAGAGGACAATCATGGACCTGCCAGCACTGGAGAAGGGCACACCTCAGTAGGAAGGCCTGCCATAAAGTGCTAGTATGCTATGCACTTTATACTGCACATTCTTAAAAAAAAACCTTCACTCACCCAACTGGCATAAAGTTCCACTAAAGGCAAGCAAGGGCACTTGCATGTCATTACATTAATGTGGTTATAAAGGCAGAAGGTTTCTCACCTGAATGCGTACTATGCATATACTATGCATAGTACATATACTATGCTGTTAATCACAGCCAATGAGGAGAGTAAAGGGAAGTAGCAGGCACGCCATAGGGGCACTTGACAGGGAGTGGCTGCGGAGGACCAGGGAAGAGGAGGATTGGGGGTGAGCAGGTAAGTATGTCATGTTTGGTGTTAAAACAAAACAAAACAAAAACAAACCCTGAGCATTTACAATCTCATTAACTTCAGAAAAATCAGCACAATGTGTGAAAGCCAGCAACAAATTATTGTATGTGTAATACTGTCAGTCAATTTTACAAGCTCCAGCTGCAAGCAATGCCATTTATTTTTTAATAATTGTTTACAGATACAAACATTTACTAGGCTAATTGCAAAGCTTTTGAACACAGAAAAGTCAGCTTGCAACAATTTTGGGGAATCATTTTTAAGCAGTGAATGTGAAATACACCAAACATTCACTGTAGGTTATTCTTCCTGTTTTGTGTGTTTTATATTACAGTGATTGATTCTCCTGCAGTAAATGTTTGCTCATTGTCAAGTTCACTGCTTTTAAATATGCCTCTTAATGGTGGGTTATTGTGGATTTTTCCGTATGTTACATGCCCCTCTAAGGCATGCACTAGTTACCCACATACTTAAACTCTCACTGGAGCCCTCCAATCGGAAAAAAGTAAGGCCTGTCTCCTTTCTGCCGTTTACCTCTAAATTTCTAGAATGCCTAGTCTTCAAATGTCGGAGTCAGTGCCTCACTGTTTACAATTTCAACTTTAAGGGACTTTAAGAGCAGCACCAATAAACAAGCCAAAAAAGTAAATCACAAAGTAAAAGCAATAATAGTTTATTCAAAAGTAATTAGAAGAACTAATGTACCAATTTTGAGGATATAATTGCATACAAGATCATCATATAGTAATTTGTAGTCAACTATCAGATGCGTTTTGAGATCAATAGACTGCTCTTCTTCAGAGATGCAATAGCTGACTAAAGATCCTTATATGATATAAAAACACAGTAGATATAAACATCTTAATAATATATTTTTTTTTGAAGCATGACATTTATTCATTACATAATGAAATACTAACCCATATGTTTAGACGTTTTGGTATAACCACATGAGTGCATTAAAAACAAGGATACTACATTTGACACCCTCTCATGGGACTACCTGTGATATGTGTTGCAACACTGGGGATTTGGGGCATAATTTTTAACCTGGCTGTCAGCCCTATACTCATCCACTGAGGCCTCTGTCCACTACGTAGGCTTTTCCTCAACCCCCTTCCCCATTTTCCGGGTAATGCAACAGGGCTGCCCCCTCACCCCACCCATTTTCATCCTGGCCTTGAAAATGTTGGCAGTGGCCGTCCACGCTGATCCCAATATTACAGGGATCTCATACGCTGGTGTGTCCTATAAAGTGAACCTGTTCGCAGGGGATGCCTTCTTGACCCTCTCTAACCCTATCACCACGCTTCCCAATCTGCACTCTCTGTGTGCCCACTTTGTGACCATTTTTGGCCTCCAGATAAATCCCCATAAAACAATAGCCCTGAACATTTCTCTCCCAGATGCTATGGCCTCTCATCTCTATCTATCCTTCCCGTTCCACTGGGCAAGCTCATCCCTGGACTACTTAGGTGTCCACCTGACCCACCTCCTATTTTTCCCTTTTTGCAGTTAACTTTTGTCCCCTCCCATCACCTTCCTCATGCACTCCTGGCACTTGCCTTCATTGCCATAGATAGGCTACATCAATGCCAATGAAATGACTGTGCTTTCTAAGATCCTGTACCTCTTTCTAACCCTGTCACGGGTCACCCACACGCCATGCCCACAGTGACTAGCTAACCGAGGCATGCATGTGTGGCCGTGACTTGGGGTAAGAGGGAATAAAGGGGACTCAACTTTGAATATATAAAACCGTATATAGGACCGGCCCGCACTACCTCTTGGCCACCACCGGAGGGAGACTCCACTCCAATCCAGCTGGTCAACCCCACACACTGGCAGATACAAATCTTATATACAATCTGGTGCACTAGTTTGAGTTGAGGAGCAGCTTAGCAATCACACACCCTTCTAGGATCCTTCAAGCTATCCTACAGCTGGGCATTGTTAGGAGGAAGTGGGCGGAGCTGCTGTTCAGACAGTGTGTGGTGTGTGCTGTGTGTTTTGAGCTCCTGAAAGCTCTTACAGGCCTCATTTGGGCCTTGGACTAAATTTTTGGGCTTTTGCCCTTGAACCATGGAGGAGTCCGGCCGTGATCCGGGTGGAGGTGACCCCCCAGGGACACCTAGTACCGGTCCCAATACTATGCCAGTGGAGGACCTGGGAAAAGGTCCTAAAGCAGGTGAAAACTATGCGGCTTACAGTGGGAGAGTTACAACTCATATCAGAAGGATTGGGAGAGAGGAGGAGAAGCTGAAGCAAATGAAGATGGAGTTGAAGCGTTTTAAAGCTGCCTATGACCGTGTATGGAGCACAAAACGTCAGGCCATGTGGCCAAAGCTGGAGGAAATGCAGCGGGCCGTCCGGGTGCAAGGAGACCTCGAGGCCACGCTCAAGGCAGCGAGCGGCGCCCTCAGAGAGTGGTATGTCAATGAGGAGCGATTTAAACTTGCCCGGGAAAAGTCTTTTGCATCTGGGAGAGGCCAGGCAGAGACCCTGTCATCAGAGGATTCCTCCGATCATGCAGCAGCAGCCCCAGCAGCAGAGTGTCAGCATGCAGAGGAAGCCATGGAGGCCGTGACAGTGGAGGAGGAGCAGGGATCTATCCCTCTCCAGCAGCCGGTGCGGGATTGGGCTTCAGAGGTGCCGAGTGAAGATACAGAGGGGGTGATGGAGTTCATTGAGGAACTGGAGTCCCCCCTGCAGGGGAGACAGTTCACGTTTTCCTCAGCAGACACTGACCCAGAGGATGATGTGGTTCCCAAACCGGTGAGACCCAGGAGGAGGGAGAGAGCTGCCTTTGTTCTACTGGAGCGTTTGCCCAGTGAGATAGAGAAGGCAGCCAGCTTGAGGGAGGTGAGCGGTGCGGCAGTGAAGCTGCAGGGGACTGTACTGTAAGTAAAGCTATGGACGGTTCTGTCATGTCTGCTAGTAATGCTGTGCCTATTGTGGTATTAGATGACCCGGATCCCATGTGTGTGCCTGACTCGGCTGCAGCTGTGTCCATGGCTGTGTCTGCTCCAGGTCTTTGCTCTGATAGTGTTCCCATCCCTGCTCACGCTGCTGTTCCCGCCCATATGCCTGCTTCTCCTACGGTCATGGCTCCCATTTGTATTCCCGCCTCTGCCGCAGTCATGGCTCCTGGTGGTGTTCCCGCCCATGTTTCCACCTTTACTATGGCGGCTCCCATCTATGTACCCGCCCCTGCTGCAGTCATGGCTCCTGTCTCAGTACCCGCTCATGCTACAGTCATGGCTCCTGGTGTTGTTCCTGCCCATGTTTCCGCCGCTACTATGGCGGCTCCCATCTATGTACCCAACCTTGCTGCAGTCATGGCTCCCTGTGGTGTTCCCGCCCATGTTTCCGCCTCTGCTGCCTCTGCAATGTTGGCTCCCCTCTCAGTACCCGCCCCTGCTACAGTCATGGCTCCCAGTGGTGTTCCCGCCCATGTTTCCACCTCTGCTGCCTCTGCAATGTCGGCTCCCGTCTCACTACCCGCCCCTGCTGCAGTCATGGCTCCCGTTGGTGTTCCCGCCCATGTTTCCACCTCTGCTGCCTGTGCAATGTTGGCTCCCGTCTCACTACCCGCCCCTGCTGCAGTCATGGCTCCCGTTGGTGTTCCCGTCTCTGAAACAGCATCTCCCATCTCAGTACCTGCCCCTGCTGCAGTCATGGCTCCCGTTGGTGTTCCCGTCTCTGAAACAGCGTCTCCCATCTCAGTACCCGCCCCTGCTGCAGTCATGGCTCCCGTTGGTGTTCCCGTCTCTGAAACAGCGTCTCCCATCTCAGTACCCATCCCTGCTGCAGTCATGGCTCCCGTTGGTGTTCCCGCCCATGTTGTCGCCTCAGCCCCAGTCACGGCTCTTGCCAGTGTTCACGCCCATGTTCCTGTCTCTACATGGGCGCAGGCTGCAGTCTGTGTACCCACCCCTGATCCCGCCTCTGCTCCGGTCACGGCTCCCGTTGCTAGTCCCACCCCTACCCCTGTCCAGACTTCTGCTTCTGCACCCATCCATGGTCCCGCCCCTACACCCATCCCAGCTCACGGCTCAGCTGATCCTTCTGTCCCTGCATCTGTCACAGCTCCCAAGCCAGTGTTGAGTTACTCTGCAGCAGTGAGAAGTGGGCAGAGTGCAGTGAGATCCTCAGAAGTACGGATTGGGGAGGCAGGCTCTGTGATAAAGAGAAGGAATGTGGTACAAATAAAGTGGGAGGGTGGGAGCAGGGGCGGACTGACAACTCATGGGGCCCCCTGGGCAATAGGGGATCATGGGGCCCCTGTGTCCTCACCCACACTCAAACCACACCCAAAAAAGCCTATGAAAGTTACCAGGGACATCTCATGGGGCCCCCTACTGAAGCCGGGCCCTCGGGCAGTGCTCGAGTTCCCCAATGGTCAGTCCGCCCCTGAGTGGGAGTCCCCCCCCCCACTAGAAGGGAGGTTATAGATCGCATACTAGACATGGGCTTCTCTGCCAGGGACATATTCGCCTTTATTGCACCCATTGGCACAGGAGAATATGATGTTTCCTTTGTGAGGCCAGAGAGCCTTGATCTGTTCTGGCAGAGATATGAGGGGGGGTGGAAGGATACCCCCAGGTAGGAGGGTCTGATGCCTAAAGTGGTCTCCAGGCAGCAAGTAATAAAAAGTATCACAATACTTGTCAGGAACGAGTCCATACCGGCGGCAGATCTGGTAGTGTGGTTGAGTCGTTTTGGGGAAGTGCAGAGTCCACTGAAAAAACAACTTGATGACAGGGGTATATGGACAGGGGGATGGACAGTGGCGGTGAAGCTGCAAGTGCTGCGTAACACAGTAAGTCATATCCCATCATCAGCCTTCATTGGTAAAGATAGACTGGTTATTTTTTATGCCGGTCAGCCTAGAGTATGCCATAGATGTGGAAGCAAAGGGCATTTTGCTTCTGGGTGCAGTGTTCTGAAATGCTCATTATGCCAAGAGATTGGCCATGTGGCCAAAGACTGCAATCAGATTAGATGTAACCTGTGTCAGGAGCTGCGTCACTCTTACAGCAACTGCCCCGAGGCTCTGCATAATTTACCAGGGGTGATGGAAGAGCTGGCTAGAATGGAGGCTGAGGAGACTAAGGAAGTAGAAGCAGGTCAGGCTTCTGTTGAACCAGCAGTTGGTGCTGAGCCAGCTCCAGGGGCACCCAGTGCGTCCCCCACTGTGTCTGTCATTCCCCCTGTTGTTAGTAATCCCCCTGTTTCTGTCTCTTCCCAGGTGTCATCTGCCCCCCCTCGTGTGTCTCCCTCCTCCGGTCAAGCAAAAATCAAGGAGGCTGCTAAGGGAGCAGGAGTTGTGGGGCCCTTAGGGTCTCTCTCCCCAGTTTTGCTCCCTCGCCGCCATAGGGATCAGGTGAAGGGGGATGGGGTGTCGGGAGGTAAGCAAGAGCGTTCAGGCTCAGGTCCAGGGGTTGAGGGGTCAGGGGTGGAGAATAGGGGGGATGGGTGGTCTGTAGTGGGGAAGGGAGGTAGGAATAGGCCTTTGATCTCCCCTGCGTCATCTCTCTCCTCCTTAGACGTGGAGGAGGTGCCTTTCACCAACAGGTTTGGGACTCTGTCGGGGGAGGATGGGGACATAGGCGAATTCCTATCCCTGATGGAGGATGAGGATGCTGGGGGTTCCCTAAAGAGGTCCAGGCCTCCGGGAAAGGGTGGGAAAACAAAGGTTAAGAAACGGCCATCTCAAGTTTCCTAATGGCAGTTTCCGCTCCGATAAAGGTGGCAACCATTAATGTTGCCAGCATTAAATCTATAAGTGCTCATAGTACAGCCTTATTTTTGCTCAGCAAGATTGGTGCTGATGTTTTGTTTTTGCAAGAGACCCGGCTTACTTGCCTGGCTGATTTACATCTGGCAAAAAGAGAGTGGAGGAGTGGCCCCTCTTTTTGGTCTCTTGTGGCTGAGACTTACAGCGGAGTGGCGGTACTTTTTTCTGGCATGGTAACGTGCTGGAGGGTCCTTGAGGTGAAGATTGGAAGGTGTTTGGTCCTGGACGTCCTTGTGAAAGGGCAGGAATTGCGTTTAATTAACGTGTATGGTCCCCAGTCTGAGTGGGACAGGAAGTGCCTTTTCACAAAGATTAAGCCATTTCTTTTTACGTCCCGGCAGGTTGTCTTTGGAGGTGATTTTAACACCATCACTAGGCCCAAAGACAGGAAAGGCTTCAAGGACAAGCTGGGATATGACAGCGTTTTCTTAAATGCGATAGTCAGGGAAGCAGGTCTGGAGGACGCCTTGATTAAGTGAAGCCCGGACAGCACGGGGTTCACGTATAGAAAAGGTAGAAGTGAGAGTAGGATAGATAGGGTTTTTTTAAAGGGGGACTCTGCCTTCTCGGCACCTGAGTGTCTGGCGGTGGAGTTTTCCGACCACCTTTTATTGACTGTGACTTTGAATGCTTCAGATGTGCCAGTGAGAGGAAGGGGTGTCTGGAGGATGAATTCGGCTCTGCTGGAGGACGAAGAGGTAAGACGATCCTTTGAGGATTTTCTTTAGGCGCAGGAGACCATCCTGGATTTCTGCGGTAGTAAGTCGGAGTGGTGGGAGCTTACCAAAGTGCGGATCAGCAGGTTTTTCAAGGCCCTAGGTAAGAGGAAACAACTTGAAAAATACATTGCCTATCAGCAGTTACGGAGGAAGCTTGACCGCCTTGTCTCAGAGGGTGGAGATTCTGGGGCAATCTCAGAGGTTAAGCTTCTCTTGAAGAAAAATCAATATGATCGGCATGCCTCTTTGGTTCTGGAGAGGGACTACGGGAAGTACCATTCGCCCGACCCTTATCAGGATTGCAAACAGAGTGTAGCAGTTAAAACGATTAGCGATCTGAGAGATAGTACGAGATCCTTGACGAAATCCAGGTCGGGGATCTTGGAGGTCTCGAGGGCTTCTTTTGAAGATCTTCTGAAGGAGAAGCACCTTGACTGGGCAGGGACGTCGAGCTTCCTGGATTCTACACCAGGTTTGGAGAATAACGAGTTTGACAAGTGAGATCACAGCTGAAGAGGTTGCCAAAGCAATAGACAGTCTGGCCATTAAAAAGACACCAGGGCCAGACGGTTTGACAGAAGAGTTTTTTAAGACCTTTAAATCCCGCTTGGCACCTCACCTTGCGGAGGTGTTTTATTGCTGTCTGGATGAGTGTTCGCTCCCTCCCTCCATGAGAAAGTCAGCTGTGATCTTGTTGTCAAAGGGTAAGGACTCTACGATGACTGAGAATTGGCTCCCCATTAGCCTGCTCAATGTCGATAGAAAGATCCTGGCCAAGATCCTTTTCTGGCGCTTGTCGTCAGTGGCAGACGGTTTACTTTCACAGCAGCAGCACTGTTTGGTCCAAGGCAGGAGTACCTTTTCAGCAGTGTTAGCTGTCTGGGAGGCTCTGGAGCGGTGCAGGGCTGATGGTTGTGGGAAGTACTTGCTGGCATTGGATCAAGCTAAGGCTTTTGATCGGGTTGACCACAAGTACCTCTGGTATCTCCTTGACAGGTAGGGCCTGGAGGGGAGGTTCATTAGTTGGTTGCAGACATTGTACAAAGGGGTTGAGAGCTTCATGTTGGTCAATGGTTGGGTTGGGCGGCCCCTTGAGGTCAGCTCGGGGGTGCGCCAGGGGTGTCCGCTGAGCCCTTTGCTCTATGCCTTTGCCATCAACCCCTTCGTCAGAAGTCTAGATGGCGGGGTGTTGGGTGGGGTGCCGGCGGGCACTACTGGTGAGCCGCCTTTGAGGGTCGTGGCCTATGCTGATGATGTGTTGGTCTTCATCTCTGGGACCATTGAGGCGCAGGAGGTGGTCTCGGTGATGGAGCAGTATGCGGAGGCATCTGGCTCCAAGATTAATCATGATAACTATGAAGTTTTCTGGATGGGCAGGGAGGGTGAGGGCTTCGTACTTCCGAATGCCTTCCCAGAGCCCCGTCAGAAGATCAAAATGTTAGACATCGAATTTGGACCTGACGATTACAGTAAAGCAAATTGGGAATCCGGGTTGTCAGATGCTGATGTCAAAGTGAGATGCTGGAAGGGATGGCGGTTGTCCCTAAGGGAAAGGGTTGACCTAATTAAAACTTACTTGGTCCCCATCTTTTTGTACGTCAGTTTCATCTGTCTCTTGCCAGAGTCTTTCTATATGAGAGTTTACAGTTGTTTCTTCCAGCTGTTATGGGGAAACAGACTGAACCTTGTAAAGCGAGATGTGACATACCGAACCAGGCGGGAGGGTGGCCTAGGTATGGTCAACCCGATTGTTTTCTTGTCTTTCATGTTTATAAAACATAACATTGGTAGTATGTTAAAAGAGAACCCGCCTGCATGGGTAGGCCTTTTTCAAATTTGGTTTAGACCTTTTCTGGGCTGCTGGGAGAGAGGCGGGCCAGTGAGAAGCTTGCGGGTCAAGCATGGTAAGCTCCCGGCTTATGTCGCCCCGTGCTTGAAGATTCTTAGGCGGTGGTGTGTGACTACGGAGGAGGTCAGGTCGCTCCCTGGGAGACTCCTGAGGGAGAGGATCGTGGCCTCTGCGTTTCATGCACCGCTGGCCTTGAAGGATTGGCCAGGCCATATTATGAGGGAGGGATTACGTTTATTAAATATGGAGAGGATTCCCTTGAAATTTAGGGACCAGGCCTGGCTTGCATTTCACGGCAGGCTCTGCGTGATGGGAAATCTGAAGTACCGTCCTTTGGATGACCGTGGTTGTCCGAGGATGGAGTGTGGGGGCAAAGTGGAAAGTATGTACCACTTCTTACTTCGATGTCCTTTCAATGTAGAGGTGTATAAAGAGGTGGGGAGGGCTCTGGGCGTCCCCTTCCTATACTGCATGTCTTATGCAGAGTGGGTGTAAGGGGCATTAGAAAGTCATGCTGGTTTTGATTTGGACACACTGTTTCTAGTCTGTCTAGTTGTCCGGTACTACACCTGGAATGCACGGTGTCAGGTCTCCTTGTGGCAGAAGGTCCTTCCGGTTCTGGTGGTGGTGTGTGACATCCTTGGTGAGGTTGGGAAAATTCGGGGTCTTGAGAAAGACAGGCTGCGGCGAAGGGTCTGGATCAGGGGCAGACTGACAACTCATTGTGCCCCCGGGCAATAGGGGATCATGGGGCCCCTGTGTCCTCACCCACACCCAAAAAAGCCTATGAAAAAGGTACTAGGGGCATCTCATGGGGCCCCCTACTGACCCAGGGCCCTCAGGCTGTGCCCGAGTTCCCAAATGGTCAGTCCGCCCCTGGTCTGGATAAAGGCGTGGAGGAATATCAGGCCTGTAGCGGCAGTCTGTTGATCTCTTGGTGTGGTTGCTGCCCTGCTTTTCTTTTTTTTTTCACCCCCTTAGATTTTGGTTGAAGGTTTCTTTTTGAGAATGGTCATGGATACCTGAAGGTCTAGGTTTCTTAGCCTTTGTTGGGTAGTATACTAAGTTTTATAGTTTTGTTAAAGCCGTATAGGCAAATAATTTAAAGTGTGTGAGGTTTCCCCTCATAAGGGATATGTTGTTTATGTATGCTGGTAGGCCATAAAGGCCTTTGCACTTAAGTGTGGTTCCCCCTGCAAGGGGTTTAAAGTTGTGCCATGATAGACATATACTGTATATATACATAGGTAAAATGTAAGGCCGTTAAGGCCTCTTTTTGCTGTTTTTCACTGTTTTTGTTTTGCTTTCTTAAAATGGTAGGCCATGGAAGCTGGATTTATAAGCAAAACTGCCCTCTGTAGGGTTCAAATTACATGTCTGGGTTTTATGGTCATAAAGACTAGGTCCTTTTCTGTTATTGTTGGTATTATGTCCCGGAGACGTATCCAGTTTTTTCTTTGTTTATTTCCGGTAGGAAATTTATGTTATGTTATTTATTTATTTATTTATTTATTTTTTATACTTTTGTAAAAAAATATGTTTGCTGGTTGCAAGATCTATTTTTGAATAAATATATTTCCAGCTATTCTACAAGCTAGAACCCCGGTGTCAATCACTCTTCCACTGTCCAGACCCCCCCCCCCCCACACCACCAGACACACCACAAAAGGTAGCCTGCCACCACCCAACAGTTTATCTGCAGAACGGTCTGCTGGGACACCACACCCGGTCTGGCAGATCTGTTACCTTTACAATCTACACACAATCTGCCAACACGCAGTGCAATTGCATACAGATTGGCAATGAGCTTGACCGAGCGTATAAAGGCACTAAAATGCAATACAATCTAATCTAATCTCTCCGAAGATATAAGCCCGCTTAAATACACAGAAGTCACTTATTAATTTTAAGATTTAATATCCCAAAAGTGGGTAGTGCATAAAATATGTACAAAGTATAAAAAGTTACAGAAAATACAAAAAATACAAGAAGACACACAAATGACTTCACTATAAAATAAAAGGGAATAAAACAGAATAAAACTTTTACTAAGATTTACCCTGCGACTGGAGCAAGTCAGAGTGTCACCAATCTGTCAGTCAAATAGAACCGGCTCCATACGAATCACAGTGTCCCAATGTCCGGGTACTCAATTTATATGGACGTAAGCGGGACATTAGTCCTCGGCCAATTGACCCTGGGGGGTGTTCCTGTACCTGCCCACAGGATGTTCTGGGTGCTGACCTGCCCAAAGTCAATCGGACCAAGACCCGCTTGAATCACCAAGTCGGGGATTGAATTTCCGACACCAGCGCATCAGTCCGATCGCGACAGTACCAATCACTGTTCAGCTATCGCACTCCAGCGCACATAACCATTTCCTGCATTTTCCTGGCATTCTACATAGGCCACAAATATTGTTTTTATATGCCGATGCAGCCCACAGAGTGCCCCATCAGAAGGAGTTATTTTCATCTCTCTGCAACTAATATTTTAGCTTTTATGAGGGATGAAACATACTCCTTTGATGTATGTATATACTTTAAAGCTCTGGTCTCCTGCTGTCATGAAGCCAACCTGTCTCCAGCTGTTTCCTCTTTTACTTCAGGAAGGTGGCAAAGTCCGATTATAGACAAATCTTATTGGCACTTAGGCGTTACATCCAGAGGAAGCTAGATCACTTCTGTCTCTGAATACCTCTGACTGAATATTTCTTTAATGACAAGGTATGCAACTACATTTACGATTACATATTGCTACAGGTCACAGTTACGTTCCTTGATCAAACTGGTTTCTTCCCATGCAAACAATGTTATGCATGTAGAGAAACGAAAGGGAAAAATGTCAAACGGAAAACTTTTAAATGTAACATTGATAATACTGAATTTAAGATTAAGGATTTCATTTCGTGCCGTACAGAAGGTGTGGTTTATGGCCTAGAATGTGATTGCGGCTTACAGTATATAGGAAGGACAAAGAGACCACTCTGGAAGCGTATCAGGGAACATGTTCAAAATATTAAAAATGGGTTCCAGAAACACAGCGTGTCCAAACACTTCCTGAAACAACATAATAAAGACCCATCAGGCTTAATATTTTGGGGGATCCAGAAATATACTAAACACTGGAGAGGTGATAGTAAGATTAAATCCTTGAGTCAAGCAGAATCCCGATGGATTTACATTATGCATACGCAAGTACCTTATGGATTAAATGTTGACTTTGATTTAAATTGTTTTATTAGTGACTTTTAAGTAGTGAGATTTTTTTAAATAAATAACATTTTTAATTTTTATTATGTAGCCAAAAGGCTATAGAAATATATATTTGAATTCTATTCTGGATTTTAGATTGTGCGTGTATATTCTAGAATACTTTTTTTTGGTGTATTGTAGAGATGAAGTTATGGTCTGTATATGATATATGTAATAAGGCTGTTTTTTGTGAACTCGGACCTTGAGTGTATTTACATGATCATTATAAATTTGAATATATATGGGAATATTAATGTATAAGGTTTTTATATAATTTTTCTATATAATATTTTTCAGAGTAATTATATCAATAAAGGATCGATATAAATAGGATATAAGATCAATAATGGGTTTTCTTTCTGATTTTTAAGTGAGAATATAGAGGAGTTATTTATGGTCAGTTCTAATAAATATGTTTTTTTTATGTTTTAATATTTTATTTAATTTTAATAAATATGAATTTTTAATAGGTTGGCAGGGTATATATACACGTGTGTATATATATATATATATATATATATATATGTGTATATATATATATATATATATTTTTATTATGGGTTTTTTTTGTGTTTATATCAGATCTTTGTATCTGTATATATGCAATAATGGTATGTTTAGTTATTATATGTTTCCTCTGTCCCTTTAATAATAATAATGAGTTGGGTTTTGAATTAATAAAGTGGGGTATTATGCGGGTTTTTATGTAATATAAATAAAATTATTTAATGTATTTTATATTTTAGCGGAGTATTCCATAAGATTATGAGGAAATAAGATATGGAAATAGTGATATTGAATTAATGCCATAGATCGAGGAAGTACTACAGGAATATCTCCCATGCAATGCGGATAGATGTTGCGGGCTTCGGTAAAATGGCCGCCGGGAGCCCGCCCTCTAATTGGGAATAGTGATTGGACTATTCCTTATATATACACATCATGGCACTGGGGGGCGGTTACCCTGATGAAGTCACGACGCACGTGACGCAACGCGTCGGAGCGCCATACCCAGTTCAGAGATACGTCACTTCCGGTCACGTGGGGACGCATGTCCGGACGCAGCGGCCATATTGGTTTCCCTCCCTGTATGTGAACACACCCAAGGAAAGAGGTGGAAAGCGCTTTGTATAAAGAAATACATGTGAGTGGGAACAATATGTTGTATCGAGTGCCTTATTAAACAGTATTACACTATGGGAAATTCTGTTTGTGTCCTATATGACGTTTAAGAGGAGGTGGAGTGGAAGTCCTGTGATCCCTTGCTGAGTTGCCTGGATTAAAGGATTACCTTTGAGGAGAGCTATAGCCTTGGGGCCCAGTGTGGGTCAAGGTGGGGAGGTGAGCAGGCATTTCTGCCATTGGAGGATTCCTTTTTGAGCACTAGAAGTGAAGATCACAGTGTGTTTTCACAATACTGCATGGACTTTTTTTCTGATTTTAGACAGTGTTTTTTTGTATTTATTTATCACAAGCAAATAGTGGATTTAATATATAATCAATTTTTATTGAATTTTTTGATATATGGTTCGTCACATTAATTAATAATCACGTATTTGATTAAAAATCACAGGTTTAATAATTTTTGTTTATAGGCCTGTCACAATTTATCACGGATATAGATATTAATTTTTGCATTATTGAATAGTATAATCACGGCTTTTGATTTTTTTATCACTGATTAATTTGAAGAAGAATCAAGGGAATATTAATTTCGTTATATATTTTTAATCACAGGTTTATATTATTATGAGTTATTTATGTCACGGCTATTTATGATATATTTATTTATTTAAGATATCTCACGGATATATTATTTATATTTTTAGATTGATGGTATTCTGTAATTATTACAGTGTTGATGGTATATATCATATATATATAGGGTTTTCTTAGCGCTTCACTATTCTAGTGTGTGGTAATATATTACTTATTGGTTAAGGCAGAGTGATAGCAGGTGTTAGATAGGGACTGATTCATATTGAGAGCAGGAGGACATTCCCAGTTTTCACTTGATGATGCCCTGCCACTGTGGTGTGAATAGGAGGGGTCTCCCGATCTACCGTCCCCGATTTTATTCGAGACCCATCGGCCAAAAAAATGTTCAGGCCATGCTCCTTGGTGAGCAAAGGAATTTGCTGCTGGGCTGCGAAGCTAAGGTCAATAAAACAGCTACATGCCCTAGAGTCAATAATAGCTGTCACCTGTACGATTTTTCCGGGGAGCTGAAAAGACACAGGCACAGCCAAGTGACTGGGGTTGCCTGTGCACACAGTAGACATAGCAGAAATAATAGAAGAGGACTTACGGAACTTCTCCGGACAGGAGCGCACCATGTGACCCGCTGCTCCGCAGTAGAGGCATAGATTGTTCAACCGATGTCTCTGGCGTTCCTCTGTTGAGAGGGAAGACCGCATCAGACCGAGCTGCATGGGCTCAGCCTCATCTGACGATTCCGGACTCCGATTGCCGACACTGACCCTTGGCAAGACTGGTACCCTTGGCAGCATCCATGTGGGTCTTGGCCCCTAGCTGGACCTCTCCTGTCTCCTTTCCTGCAACCTACGATCGATCAGGATGGCCCAGTTTATTAGGTCTTCCAAGGAGTCAGGTACTCCTACTCTTGCCAATTCATCCTTTAATGGGTCAGACAATCCTAACCGAAATTGATGACGCAGGGCTGCGTCATTCCACTGAGTGTCTCCACTCCAACGCCTAAATTCAGCTGCATAATCTTCCGCAGCCCAGCGTCCCTGCTGTAGGGAATAGAGGGCTGCCTCAGCCGAGGCGGCTCGATGAGGGTCATCATAAATCATTATTGAATAGTATAATCACGGCTTTTGATTTTTTTATCACTGATTAATTTGAAGAAGAATCAAGGGAATATTAATTTCGTTATATATTTTTAATCACAGGTTTATATTATTATGAGTTATTTATGTCACGGCTATTTATGATATATTTATTTATTTAAGATATCTCACGGATATATTATTTATATTTTTAGATTGATGGTATTCTGTAATTATTACAGTGTTGATGGTATATATCATATATATATAGGGTTTTCTTAGCGCTTCACTATTCTAGTGTAGGGCATCATCAAGAGCTTCTCCGTTTGGACACCAAATGCGTCCCCCCTATTTCCAGTTATTTTGGGGCTTCCCTGGCTACGAGCTCACAGCCATCAAATTGACTGGAAGGCCGGGTCGATTCAGTTTCACTCACCTTACTGCTAGGAGCATTGCTTACCCAGGTTACCACTAGATACACCAACCTCATTAAGTGTAAGTACCGATACTGAGTTAGCCCAAATTGTGCTTGCGGCCTATCATCAGTTTCTTGACGTGTTTAGCCCACGGGGGGCAGATATTCTTCCCTCGCATCGGGCTTACGACTGTCCCATTGATCTTCTTCCGGGTTCTGAAATACCATTCGGCCGAATCTTCCCCCTGTCAGAACGAGAGCTGGGGGCACTGAAAGAATATATCAATGAGAGCCTTCGGAAGGGTTTTATCCGCCCTTCCACATCACCGGCCGGGGCAGGAATCTTTTTTGCTGAAAAGTAGGACCAATCCCTGTGACCATGTGTCGATTTATAGGGACTTAAATAAAATCACAGTCAAGAATCGCTACCCCCTTCCCTTGGTCCCCGAGTTGTTCCAGAGGTTGAAGACCACCTCCATTTAATCTAAACTCGATCTCAGGGTGCTTAAAACCTAGTCCGTATACGCGAAGGGGACGAGTGGAAAACGGCTTTTCACACTCGGTTTGGACATTTTGAATGTTTAGTTATGCCATTTGGGTTATGTAATGCGCCGGCCACGTTCCAGCACTTCGTGAATGACATTTTTAAGATTTTTTGGACATCTTTGTAATTGTTTATCTAGATGACATTTTGATCTTTCCCTCGTCTCTGGAGATGCATCGGGGGCATGTCAGGAGCGTGCTGGAGTGACTCTGTCAGCACGGGCTCTATGTCAAAGCTGAGAAATGCAGTTTTGAGCAGAGTAGTATCTCGTTTTTGGGTCTAATTATTTCCACCACTGGGATCGCTATGGACCCTCAGAAAATCACGTCAATTTTGGAATGGCCCACGGATAAGAAGGGGGTTCAGAGGTTTATTGGGTTTGCTAATTTTTATAGAAAATTTATAAAGAATTTCTCAGGCCTGGTAGCACCCATCACCCAATTCACAAAGGTGGGGGTACGTTTTCAATGGACGCCAGCAGCACAGGCTGCTTTTGAGGCTTTAAAGAAACTCTTCACAACAGCTCCCATCCTGAGTCACCCTGATGCATTGTTACCATATATACTAGAGGTAGACGCATCAGAAGTAGCTGTAGGAGCAGTATTGTCACAAAGAGTAGGGGCCAAGGAACTAATGCACCCGGTGGCTTTCTTTTCTAGGAAGATCTCCCCCTCGGAAAGAAATTATGACATCGGGGATCGAGAATTGTTAGCCATTAAGGCGGCATTAGAGGAATGGCGGTATCTATTAGAGGGTGCCCTACATCCTATTTCGGTCTATGCCGACCATAAGAACCTAGAGTATCTGAAGACAGCTAAACACCTCCGACCACGCCAGGCCAGATGGGCACTATTCTTTGCGAGGTTCAATTTACATATCACCTATCATCCTGGGTCTAGAAACACAAAACCCGATGCTCTCTCCCGGATGTTTAAGGACCCTAGAGAGACACCCCAACCATATACCATCTTACCGGCAGGTAGTTTCTTATTGCTCCTGTCTGAGCTTTTGTCCAAACTACAGGCTGCTTCCACCAGGGTTCCTGATCTACCTGGAACCTCAATACAGAGCAGGGAAGGTCTCTTGTGGAGGGGGGAACAGATCCTGCTACCCAAAGAGGCTCAGACCCTGGTTTTAGGCTATTATCATGACCATCCATTGGCAGGTCACTTTGGGATACACAAGACCCTAGAACTGGCACAACGCACGTTTTGGTGGCCAAGTATGGCCAAAGATTGTGAAGCGTACGTTAAATCTTGCCCTATCTGTAATTGGAATAAACCCACCAGAGACAGGGCTTGGGGCCTGCTGCGACCCTTGCCAATACCTGACCGGCCCTGGAGTATGATCTCCATAGATTTTATCATGGAACTGCCACCTTCACAGGATCACCAGAGGCCATAGACATTGATGGAGAGGAGGAAGTCGAGGTAGAGGCAATTATTGATTGCAGAAAAAGGGGTGGGCAAACACAATACCTCATCAAATTGAAAGGCTATGGGCCAGAGGAGAATTCGTGGGAACCTGCTCAAAATGTTCATGCTCCCAGATTGATGCGGGAATTCCTTCGCAACCAGCCTCAAAGGAGAAATCGGGTGGGCATCCGGAGGCTGCCCGTAAGGGGGGGCAATGTCAGGGACCCCAGATCTTTCTACGATCGCGCACGGGTCTGCGCATGCGCGGTGTGCCAGGCCGCATTAGCATGCAAGCTTTAGGACCTGGACACCCGCGACGGCGGCGGTGGTCGCGCATGCGCACTCGCGCATGCGCACTCACGATTGCGGACGCGCGCCTGGCACCAATGAGGGTGTAGGGCGCCCTATTTAAACAGGTCATATCTACACTCTAATTGCTGTATGGTCTTATCTGTATCCTGTGTTTCCTGAATTAGATTGCCTTGTTGCCGACCCTGCCTGACCTTGATTTGCTGATTGTCTCCTGCTCTGATCCCTGGCTTGTCTGACCATTCTCCTGTCTAATCCTGCACGTTTTGATCTCCTGTTACCGAACCCAGCTTTTGACCAGTTATCCCTCTGTCTACTGTTTTGTACCGTCCTGCCTCCACCGCTACCGACCCGGCCTGACCGACTCCACTTTCTCTACCTCCTTACATCAGGCTCTCACCTGCTATACACCTCCGGTAAGTGCTTCAACCAAAGCTGGGTGCACCCAGGGGCCGTGACCTGGTTTCGGCCTGCTCTAAGTCCATCCCCACCATCAGGGGCCCTGCTGAACAAGCAGGTCGGGGCTTAGATTCTGTGCCTAGGGGAATTCCGGTGTCAGGGACCACCGCGGCGCTGGTCCCAGCGCAGGCGCAGTGCGCCGCTTCACACAGGAATGCGGGCACTAGGTCCGGGCCGGCCGTGACAAGCCCGCGCATGTGCAGTAAGTGACGCAGGCGCGCGCCGGGCACCAATGACAGCGCAGGGCGCGGTATTTAAATTGCCCTGAGCTGTCATTGAGTGCTGTTCAGTCTATTTCTGTTCCTGTGTTACCTGATTTGCTGTGAGTACTTACCTGGATTGTCTGACCTTGCTGCCTTCTCCTGCCCTGACCTCTGGCTTGCCTGACCACTCTTCTGTATGCCCCCTATGTGTTCTGATATACTGTAGCTGACCTGGCGTGTGACCCGACTATTCTCTGCCCGCTGTTTTGTACCTCGCATACCCCACAGTTCCCGACCCGGCTTGTTTGACCCTGCACCTGCTCAGCCATCCATCCATCCCGTTGGGATCTCCCGGCCTCCTCACATCAGGCTCTTCCCCTGCAGGAGCCCTTGGCGGATACCTCTACCAGTGGTGAGTGTGCCCAGTAATCGCGACCTGGTCTCAGAGCGCTCCAAGTCCATCCCCACCATCAGGGGCCCTGGTGAACAAGTGCTCTGGGACTTAGATTCCGCGCTCTGGAAGCACCTCACCGGTGGATTGCTAGAGGTACCACCGGGTGGTCCCTTACATCCGGTCTGTGGAACACTAGAGGCTACTGCCGGCAGGTCCATAACATTATCTACTCAAATCTGTTCATTTTATGTCACACCCTACCCTATTCTTCTTTCCTACATTTCCAGAGCAAGATTATGACTTTTATTTGGCCCACAAGCACCCCAAAGTGGCCCTCACTACCCTTTTTGCCCATAGGCTGAGGGGTGAACTTGGAGTCCCAAATGTGTGGAAATATTATCTGGAAGCACAAATTTTGCAACTTGCGATGCTACATGCGACATTGGATATCCCCCTGTGGGTGCTCATGGAAATTCCTAACTGTGCACCTACTCTGGTCTCAGCCCTCTTATGGCTCCCCCCCACTTCCCGCCCCACTCCCTTAGCCCTCTTATGACCCACAGTCTGCGCTTCTAGGACTCGGTCAGCTACTCGGCCAACTTGATGTCCTCTTTTCTCTCATTTCTCCTTCTCTGTACAACCCTCTCTTCCGGACCAGGCTGGACCAACCCCAGGCTTTTGCCTGGTAGCCCGCCCATGGATACTCTCAGGTCCGCCACTTTTTGGAGTCCTGCACTTTCCCTTCTTGGGCTTCTATCTCCGAGACCCACGACGCACCCCCCTGCGGAGTTGTACCGCTACCTACAGCTCCGCTACTGGATTTCTACTCTTCATCGTGACTCTTCTTTCCCATTTCAGAAAATGGCCTTTGGGCACATCTGCCTCCACTCACTGAAAGTCCGGGGCATAATTTCCTCTATCTACTCTTCCTTTTCCACAGGAAACTTGTCCCACTCACACCCATACATCTCCAAATGGGAATGACACGTAACAGCCTCCATAGATCTTGAAGACTGGAGCAAGGCCTAATCTACTTGTAGCCAAATGTTCCTTTAACACGGTCAACATGGAAGCAGCCTACAAGGTCCTCCTCCACTGGTACTGGGTCCTGGCCCGCATAGCTTATTCGAATCTATCATATAGTGACATATGTTTCAGGGGCTGTGGCCAATGCACAAATGAGATCCATATCTGGTGGTCCGGCCCACCCCCACCCCCCACCTGGTAGGATTTTGGTTACTGGGCTATGGCCTTCTCTTGACCCTTTTTAATGTACCCTTCCGCAAGTACCCCCGACATGCACTTCTTCACTGCCCACTCCCAGGCCTTTTCTCCTACCAACAGAAATTGGCCACATATGCAAAGCGTGCAAATTCCAAGAGCATGAAATAAGCCTTTGGTTGGATTTTTGGAGTTGAAGAGCATCTTGACCACACTCATGGTTCCTGAGAAAATTACTAGTATACTCCACGACTCCCATTCTAAATTTTTCAAAGTGTGCAGCCCAAGGTGGTCTTATGCTTTCCCCATTCTGCCCCCGACAAGCCTGGTATTCCAGGCCACTGTGATATATCATTTGATTTGCAGGTACCTTCTTTCACTCCCACCTAACTCTGCTCCTCTTCCTCTTCTTCTTCTCTCTCTTTTTCACGGCCTTTCCTCCCTACTTCTTCCTTTCCCCTCCCTCCCTCTCCCTTCCCCTTCTTTTCTCTCCCTTTTATTTTACCTCCCTCTTTCACCAAGGGTGAGGAATACCCACTCACTCCATTTTGCCAAGCCCTGGGTCTTTGCACCCAGACACACGTTTCTCTTCCGGCACTGGCTGCTGGATGCTACTGTCCTCTTTTATGTGTTAGATCTTCCTGCAAATGTGATTTGTTTGCAACCACGTTTTCTTTTGTGTTTATGTCCACTATGCTGGACATAACTGCTCAGTTTGTACTCTGTCATTATTATTCAATAAAAACCATTGCAACAGAAAAACAAGGATACTGCAAGCTGCTGCTGACACTGCCACCAGGCAGCCCAAGATTGCCAAAGCCACTGAGGTTGCCATGAGGCACAAGGATGGGAAATTCACCAATGCTGCTGAAGTTATATTTGGTCATTAGTCACTATCATAATATATGAATAATTCAACCATATATGGTCTTTGGCTTCTTTCTGTTAAAAAATATGGTCTTTGGCTCGATAAATGAATTTAAGGACTTACACCATATAAGGGCAGATTGTTGTAAGAGCTGCACTTAAAACCTTAGAGAGGTATGTGAAAATAGTTGGACCCAATTTGTAGTAAGAAAAATGGATCTAATGAAGTAATTGAAATAGAAAAGATGGAGTGGCTCACTGCCTATAGGGCAAAACGGGAAGGGCTAATTGTAACATTAATCTCCAAAACATTGGAAGTTGTAATAGATCTAGAAAATATTGTAACAAAACTGATAACTACATCTACCAAAATTACCAAAATCTATCCCAAAATAAAGCAGTGAGTGATGGTCTATAACGTTGTATGTTTGCAAACAAGCAGATATATAAAGCGAAGAGAGAGAAATCTAACCAATCAAATGCACAGCAGCATTGGAACCAAGTAATGGCCAGTCCCAATCCTCCGGCACACTCCCCAGAAAGGAGCGGCACGCGGCATGACCCCCACCCCTTAAGGTGGGATGACATCATATGCTGTGTCGGGGCTTATGCATGGAGGGCAGCCCCGTCGACCCAAAGCAAGAACAAGGCCTGGGCTGCAAAATTCAGCCAAGCCCCGACCTGGATAATCAAGTCAGCAGCAAAACCTAAGTGAAGACCAACGCCTCTGCCGAACAGTACGGCAAGCGGCCTACGTGCTCCGGGTGACCATCGGCGATGCAGGGGATAGACACGCTTCACCCGGTGGGAAGAATAAACCACAGCAATGACATGCACGAGCATAGCATATCCAATACACATAAGTAATAATTGGCCAAGCAATAAACAGACATATTTGGCAGGGAGAAAAGGGGGAAGAAGGGAAGAAAACCACAAGATGAACATGAGGGATTAAGGAGAAATTAAGAAAGACCGATATACCATCCTAACAGTTTGGCAAGAGAAGAATGTGACACATTACTAATTGGAGACATTACTAAAGATATCTATAGGTTGTAGAGGAGTGATAAATAAATGGGACGTATTACTCTTCCCAGCCTCCAACGTGAACCCATCTAAAAACAGTCTAAAAGAGATGGATTTCAATTAGACCTGGTGGTAATGTAGCTTCAAGTTTGTATATTCATCTGAGCTCACATTGGAGGAGTATTTTGTTCCAGTCTCCTCCTTGTGGGCCCAGATGTACCCGATCAAGAAAAAGAAACCGTATTTTGGGGAATACTCCCTCATGTAGGTCCCTGGCATGTCATCCTTATGGGAGAACTTTGTTACAAGATCTCATGCTGGAGATGTGGTGATATTTGGTGATAAGCCTCCAAATTTTGAGCTTGGTCTTACCTACACAGTAGCTGTTACAATCACACTGTAATTAACTTAGCCTTTTTGTTTTGCGAATAGAAAAATGTTCAGGGTCAGATTTCAGGCCATGTGGTAATATAATGGATTTATGAGTGTCCATGAATTGGCAATAATTGCAAACCCTCCCCCATTTAAAGGTTCTAAAATGATTGCAGGGATCACCTTTGTTCGTTCCCCTATACTCACTTTGGATAACATCAACTTTAATGGACCTTGCCCTTTTAAAGGTGGATGCAGGTTTATCTGGTGCAAATGGACTCACATTAGGGTCAGTTGTTAAAAGGTGCCGATGTTTCTCTATGATTTTATGGATGCTTACTTGTTGACTAAAGAACCTAGTGATAATCCTAGTTGTATTATCTTTGTTACTGGTTTTCTTGCGATAGAGTAAGTAATGTCTGGTTTGATTCCTTGTTCATTTAAATGCCTTTTTAAGGCTAGCATGGGAATATCCTCTTAGAAGTAAACATTCTCTTAATTTATCTGCTTTTATCTGGAATGTGTGATCTTCAGAACAATTGCGTCATATCCACAGATACTTACTGTAAGGTATATAGTCCACTAGGGCTTGGGATGGAAACTGGATGCATGCAGGATAGAGTTTCCTGCCATGGATTTGTGCTATAGATTGGTTGTTAGACAACCATTTGCATCCTTATTGATGATAGGAAAAACTGAGCATGATGTCTCACTTGACGCACATCGGAACTCTACACCAGTGGTGAATGTAAATTTTTATGTAGGTTAGGTAAACAGTAGAATGTGGGAGTACGAAGAAACTGGTTATGGTAAATTCCCATTGATCTTTTGTAATAATCCCATTAGCAAAAGCTCAATACACTTATGGAATTGATCATGAAATTTACCAATAAGATCACTTGTATAGGGGTGGTACCAATCTTTATTTTGAAGAATCTTATTGTACATCTCCAGGTAGTGTTCCTTGTCCATGACAACAATGTTGCTGCACTTGTCAGATGGTTTAATAGTAATATTGTAATTTATAGTTAAGTCTTGTAAGGCTTTCCTTTCATCCACCGTTAAGTTGCCTGATGTTTTCCTTATTTGGATTTTTTTTTCCTCACTTGTGAGTTATACAAAAGCAGCTATATTGGAGTTTAAACTAAGGAGTGGAAATAATCCCAACTCATCTGTTTTCTCCTGACCATCTTTTAAGCAGAAAAATAATCACAGAAATTAAAAAGATAATCTTATGGTGATGATGGACATGAAACTTCTTCCAAGAAGCGTCAAACTGAACAAGCATACACTCTTCCTCATGATGGTGACTGTCATGTGGTGGCAAGTTACACACAGGTGGGTGATGGTTCTTCTCTTCCCTCCTATTCTATCTTTACTAAAGATTCAAAAGCTCAGTCACGTTCATCAAATACACATAGAGATGAATATCCCATGGGGGAATGTTCCCTAAAATATGGTTTCTTATTCTTGATCGGGTACATTCGGGCCCACAAGGAGGAGACTGAAACAAAATATTTCTCCAACATGAGCTACACTACCAACAGGTCTAAATGAATCCATCTCTTTTAGACCATTTTTAGATGGGTTGCGTTGGGAGGATGGTAATACGTCCCATTTATTTATCACTCCTCTACAACCTATATATACAGTGCTCAGCATAAATGAGTACACCTCAACAGATTTGTCAGAAAACGTTCACTTTCCTCTCAGATTCAACATTATACTGTATATGGAACACTATACTAAAAAATAGTCCCAAAATGCAGGCCATTGATTTCAAACAAGTATTTTTCCTAACAAATTCATTCAAGAATATGTTGTAAAAAATGAATACACCCCAATGAAAGTCTTAGGAGCAAAAAAAAACTTTAGACAACAAAATCCTAATGAATAAGAATTCAACTACAGGTGAGTCTAATTATTCATTGAATAGGTGTCCAACAGACAGTTGATTATAAGCCCCAGGTCACATCAAAGGCGATTTTGAAATCGTGCGGCTTACAGTGAAGTTGCACGATTTCAAAATTGGATGACCTGCCAATTTCAATTGCCCTATGCAAGACATCTGACACAGATGTCTATGCAAATCGCAACAAAAGTAGTGTATGTACTACTTTAGAAATTGATGCTGCTCCGACCAAGTCAGAACCGCACTGATATGACCACTCTAATAGCGGACAATAGGGTGCGAAATGGCATATGATTTGCAAGTTGCATGGCATGCAAATAACATGCCAAGTCGCAACCAATGTGAGCGGGGTGTAAAAGGCGTTACTTAAAGAAAACCCCTTTCCATTTCATGCTGTCAGCAATGGCACCACATGGAAGAGAAATGTCACAAAGCCTGAGAAAGAAAGTAATTTATTTACTCAAGAAATGTGAAGGCTACAAGAAGATCAGCAAAGCTTTACTTATCAGACAGAATACTGTAGCATAAGTGATACAAAAATTTAACAAAGATGGAACTACAACCATCTCACAGAGACATCCAGGCCATCCACGGAAGTTAACACCTCGACAGAAGAGTCTTCTGATGGGAATGGTTGAAGAAAATCGCCATGCAAGTTCACTGCAGTTAGCTAAAGAAGTAGAGAGCCAAACTGGGGTGATTGTTTCCCTTGACATAATACAGCGTACACTGCAGAGGAATGGCATGCATGGATGTTTTCCATGAAGGAAGCTTCTCCTGAAGCCCATGCACAAAAAAAACAGCCTAGAATTTGCCAGGGCTTATGCTGAAAAAGAAGAAGACTACTGGGACTCTATACTCTGGAGTGATGAGACCAAGATACATGTTTTTGGAATTAATAGCTTCAAAACTATATGGCATCGCAAAGGTGAGGAGTACAAAGAAAAAGGCATGGTGTCTACAGTGAAACATGGTGATGGCAGTGTCCTTCTGTGGGTCTGCATGAGTGCTGTTGGTGTTAGGGAGCTGCATTTCCTTGATGGTATCATGAATTCACAGATGAACTGCTCAATACTGAAAGAGAAGATGCTACCATCACTCCGTGCCCTTGGTCGTCATGCACTTTACCAACTTGACAATGATCCAAAACACACATCTAAGGCCACTGTTGCATTTCTGAAGAACAACAGGGTGAAAGTGATTCAGTGGCCAAGTATGTCTCCTGATCTGAACCAAACCGAACACTTACTGTATGAGGAATTCTGAAGAGACAAGTTCAGCATCAGTCTCCATCCAGCATTCAGGCTCTAAAAGAGGTCGTTCTTTAAAAATGGAATTCCATACCTAGAAGATTTGGTGCTGTCCTTACAAATAATGGAGGTCATACAAAATAATAGATGTAGTAGTTTTTGTTGTGGGGTGTATTAATTTTTGCATCAACTTATTTGAGTAAAATGGAAGATTTTGTAATCTGTTATAAGGTTATAAACCTTACTTACTATGCAACAAACTAAACAAATGTTCTATAAAACCCAGTTTTGTCAACATTTTGGAAATTGTTATTGTGTTCATTGAGATATTGATTACAATCTTACTTTTCAAAAGGGGTGTACTCATTTATGCTGAGCACTGTATTAGTCAAGTCTCCTTCAATTTATTACGTGGACATATTTATAGTTTAGGTATCATCTGGGTACTGATGATCACATAAATGTGTCACATTCTTCTCTTAACCAATACTGTTAGGATGGTCTATCAGTCTTTCTCCCTTTCTCCTTAATGCCCTCCTTTCCATCTTGTGGTTCTCTTCCCTTTTTCCCCCTTTTCTCCCTGCCAAATATGTCTGTTTATTGCTTGGCCAATTGTTACTTATGTGTATTGGATATGCTTTGCTTGTGCATGTCATTGCTGTTGTTTGTACCTCCCAACAGCTGGGACATGTCCATCCCCTGCATCCCCGATGGCCACCCGGTGCATGTAGGCCAATTACTGCAGTGTTTGGCGGAGGCAGCAGCCTTCACTCAGGTTTTGCCACTGGCTTATTATCTGGGTCAGGGCTTGGCTGCATTTTGCAGCCCAGGCCTTGTTCTAGCTTCCAGTTGATGGTGCTGCCCATCATGCGTAGGCGGTGCACATGGCACGTGACATCATCCCACACTAAGGGGCGGGGTCACACCACACGCTATGCCTGTCCGGGGGGTGTGCCAGAGGACCGGGACTGATCCTCTTCTTGGCTCCACTGCTGCTGTGCATTTGATTGATTAGATTTCTATCTCCTTTGGGCTTTATATAGCTGCTTGACTGTGCCTATTTTGCTCTGCTGTTCACAGACACCATGCTACTTGTTTGCAAATTCTGCTTAAGAAGGTTTGTCATTATAGACCATCACTCACTGCTTTATTTTGGGATAGATTTTGGCAATATGTAATTATAATAATTTTTGCTACAATGTTTTCTAGATCTTTACAATTTCCAATGTTTTGAAAACCAATGTTACAATTGGCCCTTCCCAATTTGCCCTATATGCAGTGAGCCACTTCATCTTGTCTACTTCAACTACTTCATAATATTCATTTTTTCTAACTACAAATTGGGTCCAAATGTTCTCACATACCTCTCTAAGGTTTAAAGTGCAGCTCTTACATCAATCTGTCATTATATAATGTAAGTCATCTATACCTTAAATTCCTTAGTTATGGCAAAGACCATATTTGGTTGAATTATTCATATATTATGTTATTGACTAATGATCAAATATAACCTTTGGTTTATTGGTTTATTTCCCAACCTTGTCCTTTGCGGCAACCTCAGTGGCCTTGGCGATCTTGGGCTTATCCTGGTGGCAGTGTCAACAGCAGCTGGCAGTATCCTTGATTTTAATGTACTTGTGGTCATACCAAAAAGTCTAAAAATATGGATTAGTATGTCCTTATGTAATGAATAAATGTCATGCTTCAAAAATAAAATTTATTCTTAATATGTTTATATGTACTGCATTTTTATATCTTAGAATGTACTATAGTCAGCTATTGCGTTCCTGAAGAGGAATAGTCTATTGACCGCAAAACGTGTTGGATAGTTGACTATAAATTGCTATATGTATGATCTTGTATGCAATTATGACCACAACATTGTTGGTACATTTGTTGTTTTAACAGACTTTGAATAAACTGTCATGTTCTTTACTTTGTGCTTTACTTTTTTGGCTCATTGATTGGGGCTTAAAGTCCCACCTATAGGGGATATTTCTTTCTGTGTTAGTTTCAAGGGATGTTGGCAGCTACAGACCCCCCTCACCATAATATTGTAATCCACTATAACCAATGGCCATTACTTCGTACCTGTACTCAGACCCTTCTGCTGTCTTTGGCAGAATTCACCATCCACTCCTCCTCCAAAACTCTATTCCCTTGGCCTTCAAGGCTCTGCTCTTAAGACTTCTCCTCCTAAGTATTTCAGCCCAATTTGAGTTTAACTTACAACTCTATCTGTTCCCCTCCTTTTCTTTTTTCAGTAGGGGTTCCTCAAAACTCTGTCCTCAGGCTCTTTCTCTTCTCTGTCTACACCTCCTCCCTGGGTCAGTTGATAATCTTCCAAGGCTTCCAATACAATCTCTTTGCTGACAATACCCAAGTCTCTCTTTTTGCCCCTCAGCTCACCCCTTCTGTCTCCTCACGCATCACTAATTTACTCTCTGACATAGGAAATTGGTTTCAAATCACATCCTTACATTCAAATTTTCCCAAAACTGAGCTCATAATATTCCCAACACACCTTCCGCCCATGTCCCTTCAAACAACTTCTCCATCAAGGTCCATAGCAAAACAATCATGCCCTCCCCTAAAAGAGAGCAAGAGGGAGTCAAAAAGAGGATGTCAAGAGTGCCCGAACCTGATCTGTGGAGTCTCTGTAATTATAGCAAAGTAAAACTATCTGTTGATATAGAAGGTTGGGCATGTTGGATCTAAGGAGTCCATATTTTAAGAAATTTCTCATGGGTTTCCAAAGGACTGCTGGAGAGCTTTTCATTAATAAGAAAAAAAGTCTACATGGCGGAGAACTTCTGTAAAAGGTATAAACTGCTATTTCCAAGCTTTTGCTATGGGTTGTTTTGCTGGCAGTAGTACATACGTAGCTAGCTTAACCACTTGCCTACCGAGCACTTATACCCCCTTCCTGCCCAGGCCAATTTTCAGCTTTCAGCGCTGTCGCACTTTGAATGACAATTGCACGGTCCTGCAACACTATACCCATATGAAATGTTTATTCTTTTTTTGAGACAGATAGAGCTTTCTTTTGGTGGTATTTAATCACTTCTGGGTTTTTTATTTTTTGTTAAACAAACCAAAAACAAGTGAAAATTTTGCAAAATAAAACCTTTATTTCTTAATTTCTGTTATTTTGTAAATAAGTGATTTTTCTCCTTCACTGATGTGCACTAATGAGGCTGCAGTGATGGGCACTGATAGGCTGCACTACTGGGCACTGCTAGGTGGCACTGATTGGTACTGATGAGGAGGCACTGGTAGGTGGCACTGATTGGCATTGACAGGCATCACTGGTGGACACTGAAAGGCAGCACTCATATATGGCACTGATAGGCAGCACTGACTGGCACTGATAGGCAGCACTGACTGGCACTGTTAGGTGGCACTGACTGGCACTGTTAAGTGGCACTGATAGGTGACACTGACTGACACTAATAGGCGGTACTGACTGGCACTGATAGGTGGCACTGACTGGCACTGATAGGCGGCACTGACTGGCACTGATAGGCAGCACTGACTGGCACTGATAGGTGGCACTGAAAGGCAGCTCAGATGGGCACTGATATGTGGCACTGATGTGCACTGGCAGGTGGCATTGATGGGCACTGACAGGTAGCACTGATGGTAGCTCGTGAGGAGAGGAATGCCGATAACCAACATTTCCTTATTTACATGCGATCAGCTGTGATTGGACACAGCTGATCACATGACAGAGCCGACGTCATCGGCTCTTTCCGTTGATTGGTGATCCGCTGTGTCCCAGGAACACAGCACACCACTGATCGCTGCGCTGTGTGCCCCCGGGGGTGTGCACGCGCGGTTAGAGTGGGAGGACGTCATATGACATCCTCCCAGAACGAGAGAACCATCTTGCGCCTGTCATTTCCTTATATGGTGGGTGGAAGGGGGTTAAATTTGGAGAGGCCGGGGGGTTTCAGATATAGAAGGACGTGCCATTGGTGCATTGGGAAAGGGCAGGTTAATAATGAATATAGGAATTTAACAACCTTTGTCCAGAATTGGGAGAGCATAGGGCATGTCCACATGTAGAACGTCTCCCGGGGTAGAGCATCCTTAGAAACAGGTGCCAGGGGCAGATGGGTGAAGGTGCGCCAGGCAGGTTGGGACCAGGTACTACCTTCTGACAGTTTTAAAGGTTAATTCGACAGTAAGAATATTTATGGAGCAGGAAGTCAAGGTTGTCCATATTTGTGACCAGCAACCCCTATCTTTACTGCTTTGAAGGTCCTTTTCCCACCTGGAAACAAATGTGGGATTCTTAGGATTTTGAAGGTTGTTCAATTGTCCATAAAGAGTAGATATAAGTTTAGGGAAAAGGGTGTCCGATGACAAATAAGTTTGAACAAGGACAGTTGGGTCGTCGGATCTTTATCAGAAAGCACCGAAGTCAACCAATGTTTGATTTGTAGGAATCAGGAGAATTCATGATTCATTTTCATTGTGTCCACTCATTCCTCACTGATCGGTCTATCTACACCTGGGCAGAAATAAGGGCCAAATAACATTATTTGTCCCTTATTTCTACCTAGTTGTAGATAGACCGACCAGTGAGGAATGAGTGGACACAATGAAATTTGTGGGAAACCCACCATTGAAAGGCGCTAGGGGACTCGAGGCACATTATTGATTTCATAAAAAAGATGACAATTTTTTTTGTGTAGAGATACTCAAATATTCAAGTGCAACTTTTAAACACCAAAATTCAAAACAATACCCCTGCACTAACTGTAAGAAAAATAATGCTTTCAGACAATTATTTAAACAAATCAAAACAATATACTGCTGTAATGTTATAAAAGGAGGGCCTGGAGGTTATTTTTCTTTAAGATTACATGTATGAGAGCATGTGAATATTAAAAGTACCTTATAGGTGCTGGATAAGCACTTTGCAATGTTAGTCTTTTGCTTTGTTGTCTTTTAAATAAAACGGACTACACAATTGAAGATTCTCTGCCTCATTTGTTGTGAGCTGTTGCAATCTGGAGGTCCAGAAATTATTTTATTGGAGGCAGTACTGGTACAAGATCCTTAAACACTGAAGGCAAGAGTACAAAGTGCACCCCCCCTTACCCACATGACCTGTGAATTACATCAGCAATATCCTGAATTTTTTTACCTCCCCCCCTCCTATTGCCAAAGCACTGAAGTTGTCTGCAGCATCTGCCCCATCCTGACCCTTGGCCCTATCCTGATTGGAGGAGTATTTTATGAAATGTATGTAGAGATCAATACTAGTGCTAGTGCTAGTACTAGGTCTACACTTGTGGTTGCAGAAGATGTACTGCATGCCTCCACAAAGAAAGTATCATGCCACTTCTGGATGAATTGATGCTTTATAGTATGTGGTTGCTCATTGCTATGGACATTTTAGAGTGGAACTAAACTTTCTCAATCAACATTGACTATTTGTAATCCTTATACTGTTAGCATTAGGAAATACATAGGTAGGTACTATTTGGTTTAAACCTTTTTTTTTACATGTCTTCTGCTGCTTCATGGTTTCTGGCCTAGACCATCATGATGTTATACATAATGTCGCACATGAGTATTCATGGGCATTTTTTTTCTTTCATCTGAAGGAGGGGGTCAGGGGCTTTCCCAGCTAAGCACACCCTCCTGCGTGCATGAATGAGCTAAGGGCAGATGGATTCCAGGAAATAAATGCTACATGAACCATCTGCCCTTACTCAAGATGGCTGAGGCTAGAGGGTGTTTTTCAAAGCAATTTCTCAAAAAAGTTAATCATGAAAACATGGATGGATGAATGAGTTTGCTTTGAACATTGAAAAAGGAATTAAATACCGTTCTCAGTTTTTAGTGCTCAAATACAGTTAGGTTTCAATTTAATTGAAAAATATGAACTGATATATTTAGCGTTTTAAGTATGTTTGTTTATGCATAATTTTGCAAATTTTTAATTCACACTTTATTGGGTTACAGCATATTAGTGGAGTATCATTAGCATTTATTTTCTCCAAGGTAAACCACAAGGATGATAAACGTTGGTGCATATGCAACTGGGCTGACCCCAACAGTCTGTAATATAGAGTATAAATCCAAGGTTGCAGCACTCCGTATATTTATTTAAAAAAAGTAATCAAGTCATTTCCATTGAAAGGGCTGCTGTAGCTGCAGGAAAAAGGTCCCTGAACCTTTTTCAAATCGCAGTTGCACTGAACTCACGTTTCATGCACTTTGAAATGTGCTGTGTTTTCAAATGCATGGAGTGTCATTTTAGCATTACTCCCTTAGGAGTCATTGAAGTTTGGGTTCCCCTATAGTCCTGCACAGCCAGGCAAACACACGTTTCCTTCACTCAGACTTGCATCAAGGAAAGAGTAACCGATCCTTGAGCTTGTTTTTTGGATTTTATTAGGGGAATTCAACTTGGATGGGGTAAGGGGTATGTGGGATGCCCAAGGATATATCCATGCTAGGATAGCCTTGGCCCTTTTTGCTGTATTCCTCATGTCGGCAGTTTTTTTCTCTACTACATTTACAGTATAAGCAGGCCTGGGGGTAGAATTTCTGCCCTGTTGGTCTACCTCAATTCCCCATTTACCCAAAGCTTCTTGACAGTCTGATGTTCCACTCACCTTTTTCTCTCCTGTCTCTTGTGGACAGTTGAGAACCCCTATTCCACCAACTACTTCTCTTTGGCAGGTTATTTAGTGAATTTGGTTAAGTTTTGGTTGATATGTTATACATAAATAATAGAGTTATGGAGTAAAGCGAAACAAAAGTACTATACAAAAAAAGATTAGTGTGTATATCCAATAATATGCACTAAATGAATATGCACTTCAAAATAATTACAAAGTGCCCATTACATCAAATAGTGTTCCACGCTCCAGGTAGAAGTCCAATAAATTCCTCTGTGCAGACAAAAAACACCCAAGTGCCACCATCTTTGACCCAAAACACTCACTGGACCACCATGACCCTATTATTACAATAGGGGTCATGCAGTCCCTTTATGGGAGAGGGGTCCCTGACCAGTGTCTCACTCTCCTCCATAAGCAATCCTCTCTCAGGTTCAGATATCACTGAAAGAAAGAGAAAATCTTGCATGGTGTAAAATACTTAATTTATTAAAACTGCTAAAACCATATAAATGCTCACTCATATTAAAATGTGCACAACCTTACAATGCGCTTAGTAATACATAGCAACAGCTCTGCCACTCCTATCCATCTGCAGTGCAAGTCTTGCTTCACATGCAGATATATCTCTCACCACAGTGCATGACAGTGCATGACACTGTGGTGAGAGATACACTATATTGCTTAAAGTATTGGACACCCTTCCAAATAATTGGATTCAGATGTTCCAATCACCGCCATGGCAACAGGTGTATAAAATCAAGCACCTAGGCATACAGACTGCTTCTACCAACATTTGTGAAATAATGGGTCGCTCTCAGTGAATTCAAGCGTGGTTGCCACCTGTGCAATAAGTCCATCCATGAAATTTCCTTGCTACTAAATATTCCACGGTCAACTGTTAGTGGTATTATAACAAAGAAGAAGCAACTGGGAACAACATCAACTCAGCCATGTAAAATGACAGAGTGGGGTCAGAGCATGCTGAAGCACACACTGCGCAGAAGTCACCAACTGTCTGCAGAGTCAATAGCTAAAGACCCCCAAACTTCATGTGGCCTTCAGATTAGAACAACAACAGTGTGTAAAAAGCTTCATAGAATAAACAGCTGCATGCAAGCCTTACATCACCAAGTGCAATGCAAAGCGTCGGATGCAGTGGTGTAAAGCATGCCGCCACTGGACTCTAGAGCAGTGGAGACATGTTCTCTGGAGTGAAGCATCATGCTTCTCTGTCTGGCAATCTGGTGGAAATGTCTGGGTTTGGCGGTTGCCAGGAGAACCTGACTGCATTGTGCCAAATGTAAAGTTTGGTGGAGGGGGGATTATGGCGTGGGGTTGTTTTTCAGAGGTTGGTCTTGGCCCCTTAGTTCCAGTGAAGGCAACTCTTAAGGCATCAGCATACCAAGACATTTTGGACAATTTCATGCTCCTAACTTCGTGGGAACAGTTTGGGGATGGCCCTAAGTCCTGACCTCAACCCCATAGAACACCTTTGGGAAGAATTAGAGCAGAGACTTTGAGCCAGGCCTTCTCGTGTGACATCAGTGCCTGACCTCTCAAATGCACTTCTGGAAGAATGGTCAATTCCTATAGACACACTCCTAAACCTTGTGGACAGCCTTCCCAGAAGAGTTGAAGCTGTTCTAGCTGCAAAGGGTGGACCAACTTGATATTAACCCTATGGACTAAGACTGGGATACCATTAAAGTTCATGTGCGTGTAAAGGCAGGCATTTTGGCAATATAGTGTACATCTGTATGTAAAGCAAAGCACGTTCCAGGAAACTCATCTTACTAAAACAGGAACAATGACATTGTCCCTTAAAAGCTTTCCTCATATTTATCTTGCCTCCAATCCACAGAAAAAAGCAGGTGTAGCAATTCACTTTAAGCAGGGTCCTCCGTTCCAATTGAAATCCTTATAAGGAGACCCTTTGGGCTGTTGTCTCATCCTTAGAGGTACTTGGAAAGGCACAGACCTTACCTTTGGCAATATTTACGCATCTAACACAAACCAATCAACCTTTTTAATAAATGATTATTTAATGTTGAGCAATGATTTGTTAATTATTGGAGTAGATTGTATTATGCCCTACTCCTCCTGCCTAGATAAACACACTTTTGAGAATAAAAATATCATCTCCACCAATGAAAGGCAATACACACTTTTCCATCAGCTTACCAGAAAATAAGCTCTGTTTGATTCCTGGCTCACAGTCACTCATGGTTAACTTTTTATTCCCACCCCCATAGATAACGTTTACGCATAGACTACTTCTTTGTAAATGCCCCCACCTTGAGAGTTTGCACTCGCTCCTGTAATAAACCAATCTCATGGTTTGACTATGCCTCAATTAAACTATCTCTAGCTCTCCACCTCAGGGCACTTAAAACATGCCACTGGCTCCTAAATACATTTTTGCTTAAACACAACTCTCCAAGGCAGAACTAGAAATCGCCCTCAAACAATATTCTTTTGGAAAATGTCTCCCTTGACATTTCTTCTTCCTCTCTCTGGAAAAACCCAGCATAGCCATATCAACAGTCCTTAAAAAAACCTCTATAGCCACCCTTTCTACTTCCCTAGTGATTAGAGTGCCACCTATTATCTTCTTCCTCACTCTCCTTTATAGAGAAATGGTCAGTACTAGGGCAGGGCTCAGAGATATTGCTATAGGTAAAATCAAAAAAGCACTCCTACGTCTCAGGTAAACATTTTATTATTATTTTATTATTATTATACAGTATTTATAAAGCGCCAATAGTTCACTCAGCGCTGTACATTACAAAGGGGGACAGAACATGTGACAGAACAATACCAATACAATGCAAAACATGAGGGGATCGAGGGCCCTGCTCTTTCGAGCTTACAATCTAGAAGGGATGGGATAGTGGTACAGGAGGAGATAGCTGTGGGGGATGGAGTGGTAGGAAGAGTGGAGGAAGTTAGCAAGTTAGCAGGGGGTGAGGTAGGCTTCCCTGAAGAGATGGGTTTTCAGGGTGCGCCTAAAGGAGAGGAGAGTAGGTGATAATCTGATTTTATGACAAAGATAATAAATACCATACAATCTTGGCTAAGAAACTCAAAGAAAGATTGATGAACACTGCCCCACACTCCATCAGAGATAAAACTGGTATACTCCACACCCATCCCTCCCGCAGAGCCTAATTCTTTCACAAATTTTACTCGAACCTTTACAAGTATCCAGCGATCTCTCATAACTTTCCAACCTCCTTTCTTCTGTAGAAGATGCAGTTATATATAAAAGGCAACACTCTTACCAAGCCTGTCATGTCCACCTCAGATATAGCCTTGTTTAACTCCCACATTACAGATGATAAGGTGGTTTCCACTATTAAGTCTCTTCCTGCAAATAAATTCCCTGGGCATGATGGCTTACTTTACTCCTACTACAAAATCTTTCTCCCTATACTTCTTCCACATACCACCATGTTATTCAATTCTTTTCTTGCCGACTCCCCCATACCACAAGAGACATGCAATCCTTTTATATCATAATGATTCCAAAGCCAGACAAGAACCATACTCTGTGTTACAACCACAGGTCTATTGCTCTGTTAAACTCAGACCTTAAGCTCTTTACTAAAATCCTAGAAAACAGACTGTAACTTACCTGGAGGTTGAACCTGAAGTACAGAGGAAGGCTTCCCTTGCAGCTCTGGCTCGGGGGCCCTGGTAAAGTAACAGGGAGCACCAGAGTACAGAGGTGCATGAGTGCCTGGTAGGATGGCACACTCAGAAGTGAACGAGCAGCTGGCAGATGGCATGCTACAGAAGTACAGGAGCAGCTGGTGGATGGCACGCTGGCAGAAGTGCAGGAACAGCTTGGCAGACGACACACTGGCAGGGGTGCAGGAGCAGACTGGCAGATGGCACACTGGCAGAAGTGCAGTAGCCAGATACCTGCAAGGATCAGCTGTTCCGGGTGCAGGAGGCAGAGTAAGTGAAGGTGAGACAGTTCGAGTTGGCAACTAGCAGGCAGAGCAAGCATAAACAGTAGGCAGAAAAGTAGAAAAAGGGCAGGCCAGGGGTCAGACAGGAAGTGTTCAAGCAGGGTCAATAACAGATCAAATCGGCAACAGAATCACAGTTAACAGGATGCACGGGTGCTCCACACTAGTAGGCCAAACCTCACTAATGCAAGGCAACTAGCCCAGCTTAGCCTCTAAAAGCTCAATACCTTGTACCCTGTATAAGGAAAACTAGAATAAAATACTGGTACTAAACCTCTAAATTTCTTCAATCCATATATCCCTCTGCAGATAATCAATGTTGGTGATGCAAGAAGGAGTTAGGAACAGTACACCACATATATTGAAGTTATCCATTAATACTCTATTGGCAGGCTTTTCTTACTCTCCGCCATGGCTTTTTTGGATCCTGGATTCCCGTCACACTTAAAACTTACCTATTAGGACTTCCTCTAGGCACATTTTCTAAAACCTCAAAAAAAAAAAAAGTGCTAACAGCAGCTAGATGCCTAGTCGCCCTCGAATGAAAAAGAGTGGAGCCCCCCCTCCTTGGCTAAACTTTATATGAGGATCTGGGATGTAAAAAGAATGGAATACCTTACCACCTTTCAATAGCTCCTTAAATAACTGCAATCAGGGCTGGGTACTATGTGATCTTCTAGAAACCCCCTCATTTGACCAACTTTCTACAGGTTCAGGACTGCACATAATATGGGCCACATGGTTAGTCACCCCAGGATTTGGTTGGGAGCCATGATATTTGGACACTCTACTTTCTCCCCCCTTTCCTTTCTCTTTTTCTGTTTTAGTTCTCTTTCCTTTTTACCCCTCTTCCTTTTATAGCTTTTATAGGGCCTGTTTGTACAGGAATAAGTATCTAGTCCTTACCTTTTGCTGAACCTTTCTTTACCATACCTTCAGTGACCTGATTTGTTGCATTTAACCATCATCCCTTGTCAGGTCCAGTGCAAAGATTTTTGTCTACACAGACCAAGATGCATTTTTCTGACCCCACCATGCTCTCGCCACCCACTTGTTATGTGATGGGGCGTAGCATGAAGCATGTAAAAAAAAAAAATTAAAAATTTAAATATCTATCCTATGCTGCCGCACTTGCAATTTTTTGAATTCATTTCATGAAGGATCTAATGCTGCCTTTAAAATTGTAATCAAACTGCCTCTGAACAGTGTGTGTAATGAGGGGGAGTGTTTATTTACTCCCCACACATCCCCTCACTGTCTACAGGTACCTCCTTCATGTTGCGCCTGTAATGTGATGGGATGCAGCGTGAAGGAAATCACACAGTATTAAAAATGTGAGCTGTGCTGAACTGCCACTAAATGGCAGTGTGTAATGAGGGGGCAGGGTTATGTATTCCTTGCTTCCCTTCACCAGCTATGGGCAGCTGGCAAATTAAAACTTGTCCATTAGGATAGAAGGAGCAGTACTGGCCAACAGAAAATACAAGGGTGTGTGCCCGTATGCACCAAAAAAACCCACTTCTAAAATATAGGGAATTAAGTGGGTGCTCTCCTTTACCTATGGGTTCATTTAGATAAGGACAGTTTTCAACATACTAACTTTTATACATTCCTTAATAAAGGTTGTGTTTTAGCAGTGGACTTTTTGGTGCATTAGGACAAGCAAAGTTGTAAAGTTGAAGTGTTACTAAACCCAGGGCCCTGCATTCACTATATGTGGTCTCCCACAGTACACAGAAAATGGAAATGCAATTATTTTAGTAAGTATAATCTGCTAAATACCTTTTCTCAGCAGCAGCTAGAGAAGTCTTGTGACTTCTATCAGTGTCCAGCCGAGTACTGCTAAAAGCTTGTAGGAGGAGTTTTCATTTTGTTGTAGGAGAATGAAGAACCCCTGACCTCTATCTGGACAGTACTGATTTGCCCTGTGCTGATCACATGCACTCTCCCAAGAAAAAAAAAACTCTCTCTAGCAATACACACCAAACTGAGCATGTGCAGAGTAAAATCTTGATATGTATGTAAACATGAGCAAAATATTTCAAAAAAAGTTTTGTATAGAATAGGGGGAGAAGTTTTTTCAAAATTTTCATTCTTTTTTTGTTTATTGAACAAAAAATAAAAACCCCAGTGGTGATTAAATACCACGAAAAGAAAGCTCTAGTTGTGTGTACAGAATGGTAAAAATTTAATTTGGGTACAGTGTTCCATGACCGCACAATTGTCATTCAAACTGTGGGAGTGTTGAAAGCTGAAAAGTGGCCTGGGCAGGGGGTAAAAGTGCCCTGTATTGAAGTGGCTAACCACTTGCCTACCGGGCACTTATACCCCCTTCCTGCCCAGTCCAGTTTTCAGCTTTCAGCGCTGTCGCACTTTGAATAACAATTGCTCGATCATGCAGCACTGTACCCATATGAAATTGTTATCATTTTTTTCACACATATAGAGTTTTCTTTTGGTGGTATTTAATCGCTGCTGGGTGTTTTATTTTTTGCGCTATAAACAATAAAAGAGCAAAAAATGTGAAAAAAAATGTTTTTCTTTGTTTCTATTATAAAATTTTGCAAACATGTAATTTTTCTCCTTCACTGATGTGTGTTGATGAGGCTGCACTGATGGGCTGCACTGATAGGCGGCACTGACGGGCAGCGCTGACTGACAGCACTGACTGACAGCCCTGACTGGCAGCACTGACTGATGGCACTGATAGGTGGCACTTCTGGGCACTGCTTGGTGGCACTGGTGGGGGGCACTGCTGGGTGGCACTGCTGGTCACTGCTGGGTGGCACTGCTGGGCACTGGTGAGTGGCACTGCTGGGTGCACTGCAGGGCACTGATCATCAGTGCCCTGATGATCAGTGGCGTCCTTTCGGGAGGCTCTGATATGAGGAAGCAAAGCCCTGCCTATTAAGGTTGATCTTACACCAAACATGTAGCAGATTGTAGCCAAGCTTCCCCTTGTGACTGGGATATGGCAGAATTGCTATCAGCAGGTTCATCTTAGGCTCAGAATACTGCAAGGGCCTCCAGAAAATTTAGATATATGAAACTCGGTGACCCAGGCCAAATCTATGACTCATTAGCATACAGTTAAATAGCAGAAGAGGAACTCCTTGTCTCAAGAGGCCCCTTTATTCCAACTAGTATATCTGCTCAACCTGGCTATCAAATATTTCACAAAGGGGGAAGCCAGTGCATGGAAGGACGTTTGTCTGTCCGCATATCCAAAAATAAATGTATAAATCCCATATGCGGCACTCCATTTCAAGATGCTTTATTCGTGATCTGGAAAATGCATAATAAAACATACAGGGTAATTTAATATATCCCCAACAATACTTTTCTGGTGCTATGTCCATTAAGAATGGTCTGTGCCAGATTAAACAATCTCTACGCCTGTTTCAGTAGCTTTAATTTGACTCTTTAAATGAAACTCCTGTTCTTTGTGTCCCCAAAAGGCTCTTTAACACAAAGGATAAAGTCCTTCTCAGCTTTGGTACTCGCAGTGCTTTGCACTAACTATACAGTTCCTCTAAGGGGATTTCTGCCTTATCGGGGGTAGAGGCCACCCAACTGAAAAGTCCTAATATGGGGGATTGATTATTTTGTGGATTTTATGCCTGATCTGTACTCTAATACTGATTAGCAGTGTACTTTAATTGACATCTTGGTGGGATTGTTGTGCCCGTACCTGGTAGTGTGCACTCTGCTGGTCCTGGGAATGCACATACTGTATATACTGGTCATAAACAGGATGTTTCATATTTACATTGATTTTGAAGGTCATCAACTGCCACTACTGAAGAAGTTGAAATCTTAACAAAACATGTCTATTGCTCAGCTGGTCTTTCATCATCATTCGTATTGTAAAACAAATTTATCTTGTTATGGTTGTGTAAATAATCATTTTATTCCTAGACCAACCACCATGTTTAGGTGCTTGGAATAATCTTATCTCTAATTTCCCTCCAGAGGCTGTTAGATCAAGGGTGTATTGCCCTGATTTCACCTTTTTTTGTTTTTTACTCAAAAATTTTCAACATACCCAAACAGGGTATTTGTCACATCCTAGACCTAAAAGGCCCTGAACACATTCCTGTACCCTCAAAGACTCTGGATAGAATCCCCATCCTGTAATTGGTTTTCTTGTTGCAGAATATTTCCTAGCCTATATAGAAATCAAACATACCTGTCTTCATGCTCCCACTGTTCAAAGCCATCAGTGTTTTCTGGGAGAATTCCATCCTTTCAGACTATCAATGGCACCATGAGTGTTCACCAAGGTGCTGGCCCTAATGTCCTGCTGAGGAATCCCCACCATCAGTTTCCTGGATGACCTTCTCTTGAGAAAGCAGACCACATAGAATCAGGATATCAATGTTTTTCTTTACTTTGTTGGTGTTGGGAAAGTTTAGTGGATTCTGAATCTGGAGAGGTCCTCACCTACCCTGAAGTATTGCTTAGAGTATCTGAGTCTCATTCTGTATACATAGTTTTCTCACCATAGTATTTCTATCAGCAGAAATGAATAAAGCTGCAGGCTTATGTTTATTAGCTTCACAGAAGACCTCATGTTTCTCTAAAGTTATGTTTGAAAGGTTCTAGGTTTTTTGCTGGCCTGTTTTAAAGTGGTGCTATGTGTTCTGTTTCACACAAGATGTCTGCAATGGAACTTCCTCATGACATGGAATAAATAGCCTCTGCTATTTGACAGGGAGATTGGTCTGTGTTTTAGGGCCATGATGCCTCTGTGTTGGTGGCATTTTTCCCATTGTTGACATCAGGTAGACCTTTCCTTCCTTTGAGTTAGAAGGTAGTTACAACAGATGGCAGCCTACAGGGCTGGGGAGAGCTCTTGGACACCAAGGTAGTGCAGGGTCAACAGGAAGGTAGAAAGGTTTGTGTTCAATTTGTGAGATCCAAAGGAGGAGACAGTAGATGCCTTGATGGTTCTGATTGTTCCATGAGATCTTTACTCACGGATTTATGAGTTTCCTTCCCTGCTTTGCAGTTTTGAAGCTGAAAACATAATAATCCTACTAATAGCTTTAGACTAGCCACGGAGAACGAGGCACACAGATCCTATTTCTCTGATCCCCGGCAATCTGTGCCTTCTCCAAAATCATCCAAACCTGTTTTCACAGAGTCTGTTTTTTCACCCTGCTTCACAGTTGCTTGTTTTAACAGCATGGGCCTAAGAGATAGGTGTACTTTGTAATCCATGTCTCCTTGTACTTGTGACTTTTCTTCTACTGGTGTCATAGAGACAGGAAGTAAGGGAAATTTGGCCAATGTCGTTTTGGACAGGTAATAACATGACAAATTTAGACTCTTTCCCACTATAAACGAAAAAAATATATATTTTTGAGTTTGAGTTAGGCTTTATAAACTCACAGGCCACTTTATTAGGTACACCTGTTCAATTGCTTGGTAACACAAATTGCTAATCAGCCAATCACATGGCAGCAACTCAATGTGTTTAGGCATCTAGATGTGGTAAAGACGACTTGCTGAAGTTCAGATGAGCATTGGAATGGGGAAGAAAGGGGATTTAAGTGACTTTGAACGTGGCATGGTTGACGGTGCCAGACAGACTGGTCTAAGTATTTAAAAAACTGCTGATCTACTGGGATTTACATGCACCACCATCTCTAGGGTTTACAGAGAATGGTCCCAAAAAAGAAAATATACAGTAAGTGGCAGTTGTGTGTATGAGAATTAAGGCAGTTATGAAGGCAAAAGGGGGTCTAACCAGGTACTAGCAAGGTGTACCTAATAAGGTGGCCAGTGAGTGTACCGTATTTTTCGCTCCATAAGGCGCACTTTTTTCCCCCCAAAAAAGGGGGGAAAATGTCAGTGCGTCTTATGGAGCGAATATAAAGCGGCCGGTCCGGTATTTCTGCCGCCACCATGTCAGAATACCGGGCCGGCCGCTCAGCTGTCCTCTCTTGCAGGGCCTTACCTGTTCCTTGCTCCAGCGCTGCACAGTCTTCCCGCGCTGGCTTCTGTGACAGCCGGGTGCCCACTGCGCATGTGCTGCGCTTTGTGAATGATCCGGTGTCTTCTGGGACACATGACAGGGCCAATCACAAAGCGCAGCGCTTCTTGCGCATGCGCAGTGGGCACCCGGCTGTCACAGAAGCCGGCCCGGGAAGAAGAGGGAAGGACAACTCCGCGGAACTGGGAGCGGGTACCTGTCAAATTCAGGTACCCGCTCCCCCTCCCTCCCCAAAGGTCAGCAGTCTCTGGTCATTCGATGCACTGTCTGCAGTCTCTGGTCATTCCCTGCACTGTCTGCAGTCTCTGGTCATTCCCTGCACTGTCTGCAGTCTCTGGTCATCTCCTGCACTGTGTCCGCAGTCTCTGGTCATCTCCTGCACTGTGTCCGCAGTCTCTGGTCATCTCCTGCACTGTGTCCGCAGTCTCTGGTCATCTCCTGCACTGTGTCCGCAGTCTCTGGTCATCTCCTGCACTGTGTCCGCAGTCTCTGGTCATCTCCTGCACTGTGTCCGCAGTCTCTGGTCATCTCCTGCACTGTGTCCGCAGTCTCTGGTCATCTCCTGCACTGTGTCCGCAGTCTCTGGTCATCTCCTGCACTGTGTCCGCAGTCTCTGGTCATCTCCTGTACTGTGTCCGCAGTCTCTGGTCATTCCCTGTACTATGTCCGCAGTCTCTGGTCATCTCCTGTACTGTGTCTGCAGTCTCTGGTCATCTCCTGTACTGTGTCCGCAGTCTCTGGTCATCTCTTGTATTGTGTCCTCAGTCTCTGGTCATCCCCTGTACTGTGTCCGCAGTCTCTGGTCATTCCCTGTACTATGTCCGCAGTCTCTGGTCATCTCCTGTACTGTGTCCGCAGTCTCTGGTCATCTCCTGTACTGTGTCCGCAGTCTCTGGTCATCTCTTGCATTGTGTCCGCAGTCTCTGGTCATCCCCTGTACTGTGTCTGCAGTCTCTGGTCATCCCCTGTACTGTGTCTGCAGTCCATTGGTTCAGAATATTTTTTTTTCTTGTTTTTCGCCTCTAAAACCTAGGTGCGTCTTATGGAGCGAAAAATACGGTAAGTACTCCAGGAAGGTTACTCTGCCTAGGGACACTCCTTCAAGATTTGCCTGAGAGATGCATTCTGGTAGGATAATGCCATTTTAGCCAGCTGCAGGCAGGAGGAAGCATTCTCTCTGCCTTTCACACTACTTTCACTCACTGTAGCATTTTAGCAGGTAAGAGGTATCCGGGTAAATATATCTGCTGCAAAGATCTGCTTTTATTCAGATTATATATCACCTCAATTCTGTTGATGTGGACTTAAATAACAGAATGATACATTGTAAAATATAATATTTCCAAAAGTCTTGGGACACCCCTCCAAATCATTCAGGTGTTCCAATCACCTCCATGGCCACAGGTGTATAAAATCAAGCACCTAGGCATGCAGACTGCTTCTTCAAACAGTTATGAAAGAATGGGTCACTTTCAGGAGCTCAGTGAATTCAAGCGTGGTACCGTGATAAGTTGCCACCTGTGTAATAAGTCCATCTGTGAAATTTCCTTGCTACTAAATATTCCACAGTGAACTGTTAGTGATATTATAACAATGTGGAAGCAGCTGGGAACTCAGCCATGAAGTAGTAGGCCACGTAAAATGACAGTGGGATCAGCTCATGCTGAAGCACACATTGCGAAGAAGTCACCAGCTGTCTGCAGAGTCAAAAGCTAAAGACCTCCAAACTTCATGTGGCCTTCAGATTAGCACAATAACAGTGTGTAGAGAGCTTAATGGAATGGGTTTCTATGGATGAGCAGCTGCACCCAAGCCTTACATCACCAAGTGCAATGTAAAGCGTTGGATGCAGTGGTGTAAAGCACGCCACCACTGGACTCTAGATCAGTGGAGACATGTTCTATGGAGTGACAAATCATGCTTCTATGTCTGGCAACCTGATGGACGTGTCAGGGTTTGACGGTTGCCAGGAGAACGGTACTTGCCTGACTGCATTGTACCAACTGTAAAATTTGGTGGAGTGGAAGTTATGATGTGGAGTTGTTTTTCAGGGGTTGGCTTGGCCCCTTAGTTCCAGTTTCAGTTTTTGGACAATTTCATGCTCCCAACTTTGTGGGAACAGTTTGGGGATGGCCCTTTCCTGTTCCAACATGGCTGCGCACCAGTGCATGAAGCAAAGGCCATAAAGACATGGATGAGTGAGTTTAGGGTGGAGGAACTTGACTGGCCTGCACAAAGTCCTGACCTCAACCTATTAGAACACCTCTGGGATGAATTAGAGCAGAGACTGCAAGCCAGGCCTTCTCATTCGACATAAGTGCCTGACCTCACAAATACGCTTCTTGAAGAATGGTCAAACATTCCCATAGACACCCTCCTAAAGCTTGTGGACAGCCTTCCCAGAAAAATTGAAGCTGTTCTAGCTGCAAAGGGTGGGCCAACTCAATATGCAACCCTATGAACTAAGACTGGGATGCCATTAAAGTTCATATGAGTGTAAAGGCAGGTGTCCCAATACTTATGGCAATATAATGTACATTTCCTTTAAACGTTCATATTTTCTGGAGTTAAAGAATTATTATGTTGTAAATTGAATACATATTTTTAAAACTCAGTAATAAGATCTTTTTTTAGCTGAGAAGAGAAAAGTGTATGTGCAATTATATTTTAAACTATAAATAAGAAAATGTAAACGAGCGCTGGGTAAATGAATATATGGTATATAGTAAAAAGCTGCTAGCATAAAAGGTAAAGACCTCCTCATAAAAGACCTCCTCATAAAATATATAAACATAAAATATGCAGAGCTAAAAAATCAATGATAAAAGGAAATGATAAAGTGTACATAATAAACGTGTGCAAATGAGCAAAATGATTTGGTGCTGAGACCAATGATGTGAGTCAATATCATATATCATACGAGAAAAGGTGCATATAGTGACATTGGTGACAAAGTCAATCTATCCGGTGGTATTGAGAGATGGTAAAAGAAGTCCGTGACTTCTGTGGCTTAGAAAGTGAATGTTGATTGCACTAACCAGATAGCACAATCTTTTGGAGTAAATAAGACCTACTCCTGGTCATCTGGATCTGGAACACTGGGACGTAAAAGGTCACCAAGCCAGCAGCATCCGGGTGATATGTGTCCAAGGGGGGTAGCCCATCTCCAGGTATTCAGTCATCAACCACCAGTAGGATCTTACACGCTCTCATGTGTCAGGAATCACCTTGGGGAGTGCTCGCAGAACAAAAGGAGCCCAGAAGAGAGGTATCCAATAGTGTAGTATTTTATTTAAGAGTGTAATATAAAAAGCAGGTAAATAAACTTACATTTAAAATTCCAAGATGGCCACCGGCCGTTCATAGGGACCGTGCGGGCTATGGTCACTGTGTGGGAGGTGCCCCCACACAGTGACCATAGCCCACACGGTCCCTATGAACGGCCGGCGGCCATCTTGGAATTTTAAATGTAAGTTTATTACGTTTATTATGTACGCTTTATCATTTCCTTTTCTCATTGATTTTTTAGCGCTGCATATTTTATGTTTATATATATTTTAAACTATAATTATATTTTTAACCACACATGACATTAGTTATCTTATATATACAATAAGGGAACTGGCTATTTGTTTAATAAAAATATATGCAGAGAATAGAGCAGGGAAGGTTTAGACCCTTTGTTGTTTTTTTTATTGCTGTCTGTGTCCCTGCTGGGGAGATTCACAAGTGTTTCTCCTGGTAAATATTGTCACAGAGACAGAAAGTGAGGGGTATCCATTTATTAACGGCAGAGCAAATGGCAAAGGAAAATGCTCCAATTGGGACACCAGTTCTGGTGATATCTCTCTAAGATGGGAATTCTGTTTACTTTGAGGAGATTTCCTGCTGCATTTCCAGGTGAATGTCATTTTCCCCAGTTGGATGCATGTAGCAAACAATAATATGATAAGGGTTTTTAGCCCTTTTCTACGCTATCTAAAAATAAAGTATTGACTTCCCATACACTTGCATACACCAGCAGTTGCAATGGGAGATATTTTCACAACAAAAAAAGTGAAGTGTAGAATAGTAATATTTTCCCAATTACAGGGGACCTAAAAAAAGATCTAAGTTTATATTCAGTTACACTATAACAGCTCTAGAGAAGGAAAGTAGCTACATCTATTAGTTCACTTGGCAAAAACAAATACTTTGTTAAATTTTCGGATGTGTACTGAGGAGTTCATAGTAAAGAAACTCATATTACTAAATGTCTTTTTGAAATGTTTATTGGTTAAGAGCATTAAATACAGCCGTGTTTTATGGGAAGGGCCTTCGCCTTCTGCGGGATTAACATGAAAAAGAATAAAACGTGAAACATACCATGAATACTTCCTACAAACAATAAAGTGACATACGTCCATAAAATTCATATAACAATATAGTATATACCATCCATAAAATATCCATTGCAATTAAGTGGTGGTAAGTCCAGTATGTCAAGACCAAGATCATCCAAAAACAAAACCAATTGGACCATGTTACTACTTCTCAGAGATGTCAGACTCTGTGTCCTGGTGGAAAAACAGAATACACAGGACAGGGATAAATAAATGATACAAGACACAAAAGATTTATTACTATTGTGATAAATATTGAGAAATAAATATACTATATACTCTACATTTTTAATGCCATATTTACCTAGAAAATATAATTTTATGATGACGAGTGGCTTGTATTCTACTAAAAAACACATATTTGTATACATCTTTGCTATAAAACAGCAGCCAATCAAAAGTTTGAGTCTCCCCTCACTCCACCAAAATATACATATTAATTCTATTGTGCGACATACAATTTTTACCAGCATGAAAACCAGGAATCAGATGGCAGACATCTGTTGTACAAAACATAAAATGTCTTATTTTTGCTGTGTGTTAAAAGCAGATTTCCAAGAAGTCTGGTCTAAATAATGCAGTCTTTAGTGTATTGTGGAGTAAGTTCACAAGGTCTAATAAAAGGAAGGCTTGCTTGTCATCTTCAGAATGATAGATCCCACATCGGACCTGTTGGTGTGTGATGTGAGCATCTCTTTACAATACACAGCTAAGAAATAAAGACATGAGGATCATCGCTAGAATACAATGCTTGGGGATGCTCACAGTGCTTGAAAAAGATGCAAGAGCAGATTGAATAGGGCAAACCCTTAAGAGGGTTTTTTTATTTGTTATTCTGTAGGAGAATTATAGCTCAGCATATGAGCAATGTGTATCTAGCTGGATGTGCATTTATGGGCTGTAAATAAAACCAATTAAAGGAAAAAAAAATTACATAAACCTGGGAAATTCAATTTGAGCATATGATGAGAAAAATGGATGAGCAAGGGTTACCCTCGGCGAAAACTGTATGTCAATATGATTAGTAGATCTAGAGATATAGGCAGCTGAAATCAAATTCAAATCCTAACTCAATCTCAACTAAAAACAATCTTGCTTCTACCCTCACCTGTCTTCTTAGCCACACTAGCAGTTGCTTATGACCTTGCTGGCCAATGGGGATGGAGCAAGGAACAAAGCTACAGTTTATTTTAAAATAAAAAGTCAAGATCTGCAAGTAACTTCAGTTGCTCATATCTGTGAATGTCCTAATCATTTTGATATAGAAAATCTAGAAGAGTGAAGGCAAAAAAACAAAGGGGTTATCAAAACTGTGTTGTTTTTGCCATTTGTTGAGTATTGACCAATATACACTATATTGCCAAAAGTATTGGGCCAGCCCTCCAAATCATTGGATTCAGGTGTTCCAATCACCTCCATGACCACAGGCGTAAAAAATCAAGCACCTAGGCATGCAGACTACAAACATTTGTGAAAGAATGGATAGCTCTCAGGAGCTCAGTGAATTCTAGCTTGGTACCATAATAGGTTGCCACCTGTGCAATAAGTCCATCCGTGAAATTTCCTTCCTACTAAATATTCCATGGTCAACTGTTAGTGGTATTGTAACAAAGTGGAAGCAACTGGGAACAACAGCAACTCAGCCACAAAGTGGTAGGCCATGTAAAATGACAATGCAAAATGTCGGATGCAGTGGTGTAAAGCACGCCACCACTGGACTCCAGAGCAGCGGAGACGTGTTCTCTCGAGGGACAAATCACGCTTCTCTGGCAATCCAATGGATATGTCTGGGTTTGGCGGTTGCTAGGAAAACAGTACTTTCCTGACTGCATTGTGCCAAGTGTAAATTTGATGAAGGGGGGATATAGTGTGGGGTTGTTTTTCAGGGGTTTGGCTTGACCCTTTAGTTCCAGTGAAGGGAACTCTTAAGGTGTCAGCATACCAAGACATGTTGGACAATTTCATGCTCCCAACTTTGTGGGAAAAGTTTGGGGATGGCCCCTTCCTGTTCCAACATGACTGCACACTAGTGCACAAAGCAAGATCCATAAAGACATGGATGAGTGAGTTTGGAGTGGAGGAAATTGACTGGCCTACACAGAGTCCTCAACCCGATACAACACCTTTTGGCATGAATTAGAGCGGAGACTGCGAGCTAGGCCTTCTCGTCCGACATCAATGCCTGACCTCACAAATACGCTTCTGGAAGAATGGTCAAACATTCCCATAGACACACTCCTAAACCTTGTGGAGAGCCTTCCCAGAAGAGTTGAAGCTGTTATAGCTGCAAAGGGTGGGCCAACTCAATATTGAACCCGACGGACAAAGACTGGGATGCCATTAATGTTCATGTGCGTGTAAAGGCAGGCGTTCCAATACTTATGGCAATATAGTATATATCTAAATGTTCAATTCAGTCTACTCAATCTCTCTTCTGGAAGTCTTTTCTAAGTTTCCACTGTTCTTTTGGCAAAATAATACTTTCTATGTTAGGTTTGATCTTTCCTCCTAATAGTTTTGGGTAATTGCCCAGTGTTCTTGATCTCAGCTTCACAGTTAACACTAGCCCTCATAATCAAGAAAGTAAACATCTTTAAAGTTTAGCTAAAGCAAAAACATTTTTTCATTTTCGAGTGGTTAACACCTTTTTCAGTTTCTTTCTTGCCATGTATGTCCCATTGTAGGCACAACAGGAAGTGAAGTGAAATATCTCCAAAGTGACATCTGTCACTAGAACAAATGTCCCTATTGAAGGACTTTGACTCTTTTCCTGTTGTGGTGACATCTCTAAATTTTGATTCCCATCTAATGCTCAGTTCTGAGTAACTAGAACACAATAAGAGACTACATTTACCTTACAGGGCCATGGGCAGCAATTGAAAAAAAATATGGTCCACCAGTTCTCTGGTTTGAGATACACTTTGACTGTTTCCCATCCACCCATAGCCTAAACACATCAGACGGGAAGCTGTGCCGATGCAGTCTAATGTACCTGTAAATCAGCCCGCTTTAGTGGCGTCTGCACGGCTCACAGAGCGTGCACCCAGAAGCCTGGCAATCTACATGTCACCTGGACACAGCGGATCACATTACGTCTTTGTCTGGGTGATCACATGTTTTACCTTGTGATCACTGTGTCCAATCACAGCAATGACATAGTAAACAATAAAAGTGAAAGTAAAGATCGGTTCACTCTGCTCTCTCTGTGAGAGCAGAGAGAACCAAGACAGTAGCCTGTTAGGCTGCATGTACACTCACAGATCGCAGTGCCAGCCAGCCCCAGTGTCTCCAATCAAAGCCCTAATGTCCCTTATTGCTGTAGGAATAATAAAGTGTGCAGCCAGCCCCTGTCACCTGTCCCAGTGCTCACAATAACACCCCCCTACCCCATACCAATGTCTTGTACACTGCCATACCAGCATCCTGATCACAGCCATACCAGCACCCTGATCATGGCCATACCAGCACCCTGATCACCACAATACCATCACCCTGATCTTGGCTATACCAGCACCCTGATCACAACCATACCAGCACCATGATCACCGCCATACCCCATACCAGCACCCTGATCACCGCCATACCAGCACCCTGATCACCGCCATACACCATACCAGCACCCTGATCACGGCTATACACCATAACAAAGCCCTGATCACCACCATATCCCATACTAGCATCCTGATCACTGCCATGAAAAACCCAGTGGTGATCAAATGCCACCAAAAGCTAGCTCTATATGTCACAAAAAAGGTACTTCATATGGTTACAGTGTTGCATGACTGCGTAAATGTCATTTGTTACTGATCTATTATGGACTACTGTGGGTTATTGCACAGGATTATATGTTTTTAAATTGACATTTCTTACATATCACAATATGGTAACATATACATAGGCTGAGTGACCACAGAACAATTTGTAACAATTTGATAGATTCTAGACTTTTTCCAGTATGCTAAAAATTTCACATTAAGTATAACTATATCCTCAAAAGTAACTGTCAGCTGGAAAAAAAACAAAGTGTATCAAAAGTCAAAACTTTTAAAGTGGTGAGGGGTTAGAACACCTGTCAGGTTTTTATTACTAGTAGAATAAATTGCAAAAGGCATAACCATTCACCATAATTTAGAAAATACAATACCTCCTAAACTAATTACACAAAAGCTAATATCATCTATAAAGCACATAGCACATTTCAACTTGTTTTTCCTAAAGAGTTGCATGAACCTGCTCTAATAGCATAAATTCAAAGACCATTTTTATGTTGTATCCATATTCTGCATGTAAATAGATACAAAATCAATGGGTACTGCACTCCACCTATCCTATATATACAGCATATCTCCCTATTATTCATTTATATTCATATGGTTAAATCTCCAGGTGATCATCCACATTTATAGCTAAATCCTTAAATATGGAGGATACAGAATATCATACAATATTTTTTAGCCTTTACAGTATTCCAGTGACAAAATTTGTTATTGTTGTGGAAATAACCAAATATAAACAGTTTTTCAATTCACAGATAAACCTTATATCAGATGCAACAATCAACACTGCTGCTGTTGAGACCCTATGTACAGTAGGTTGGTAATGAAGAATACCGTGTTAGGATAGATCACCCTTTCTCAAACTTTATATAATGGAGAAACCCTTGAACTAACTTTCAGTTTTCCAGGAGCCCCAGCTAATAATTATTATATCTACAGCCTACTGTATATTAGAGGGGAACAGTAGGATGATATATAAAAATTTAATAATAGAATTAGGAACATGAAATATTTATGGACATATTTATAAAGCAGTGAATCCGACACTCGGAAAATATTCTATGCAGGTGAATCTTCCATATATATGTGGTTTAAATGACATTGATTTTCCACTAGAAAATGTTTGGTGAAAGCCACACGCACTGCTATTGTAGTGTCCCCTCATGTTGGTGATCGGTGGAGAATGGCCCTCTTATTTTGGTGGTCAGTGGAGAAGGTCCCTCAAATTTTGGTGGTCAGTGGAGAAGAGCCCTCTTACTATGGTGGTCAGTGATGAAAGGCCCTCTCATTATGGTGGTCAGTGGAGAAGGGTCATCATATTTGATGGTCATTGGAGAAGGGCCTTCTTATTTTAGTGGTCAGTGGAGAAGGACCCTCTTATTTTGGTGGTCAGTGGAGGAGAACCTTCTTATTATGGTGGTCAGTAGAGAAAGGCCCTCTTATTTTGATGATCAGTGGAGAAGGGTCCTCGAATTTTGGTGGTCAGTGGAGGAGAGCCTTCTTATTATGGTGGTCAGTAGAGAAGGGCCCTCTTATTATGATGGTCAGTGGAGAAGGGCCCTCTTATTATGGTGGTCAGTGGAGAAAGACCCTCTTATTTTGGTGGTCAATGGAGAAGAGCCCTCTTATTTTCATGGCTAGTGGAGACCGAATCTGGTCAGGCTGTGCAAGTCATTACGGGACCTAATATGGATAATTGAACAGCCCCTAAACAGGACAGATCTAATCAGATCTGTTATTTTGTTATTCAACTGGAGTGTACCTGTTGAGGAAAATCTGTGCACAAAAGTCTATGTACATATCTTTGATATCCAGATACTGTTTATGTTGGGCTTTGAAACAACTATCCAGCATGCTGGAAAATACGATTTGAATTTAAAATACAATATGTAAATCCTATGGGTCCCTGAACATGATTGTTTAAGGGTTTTTGTTCTGGGTTTGTTTCTTTGTAATCTTAATTAATAAATTAAATATTTTGTATGTAAATGATATCTGTCGATATTTTTCTTACTTTTATACAATGGTTGAAAAAGTGATTTGGGTAGAGGTATTGAGCTAAATCCATTATTCCTTTTTTGTAATTATTGCCTATGTGGTATGCTCCCTCCCCTACTTAATGAGATATATTACAAATAAACTTGTGACCTAGAAGGATCAGGTATATTTTACACTTTAATGCCTTACACTGGTGGTCAGAGAGAGGAGTGATCATTACATTGGTTCTCATTAGAAAAAATTTCCCATTTATAGATGACTTAAATGATCACTAGTACCTAAATGAGAAACTGGATGTGCTAATTGCTCAAGGAACCCCTAGCAACCCTAGCTGAGAAATGCAAAAATAGATTGATAGTATTTAGATCTATTCAAGCCAGAACATCCATATAAATTGTATAATGACACAAATGAGTTGCAAAAATTCACACGAAGCCAATAGTCTGTGTGTAGAATGATACACAATGATATTGTTGTCAATTGCTGGTCTGTACTACATAATCCACATACATTTAGCTGTAATAAGTGTAGACAAGAGACGCAATCCACAAAACACTATAAATCATGCAATGATATGCAGCGCTTTCCAGGAAAACTGCTTGCTAATTTGTATACAAAAGCATCAGTTTGTATTGGTAGATGAATTTTTGTTAATATTTTCTTCAGAGGACATTTATATAGCCTTGCATGAATTTATATTACTGTCTGTCTCCCCAATGCGGAGATTTATCCTCATTATTTGCCCTGGTAACAATTGCCTCTAGGACTGAATATCTTAGAATCAAAATTTTTAGTTGTCACCAGAACAGGAAGGAGGATCCTCAAACAGGAACACTTTTTAAGAGTAGACTTACTTTACTTTGGAGTGATGTATGTCCACTTTCTGTTGTGTACACAGTATAGGAAGTGAAGAGAAATATCTTGAATGGCAATTAGCAAAAAGAAAATGACAGAGTTTTTAAACATGTTCTTCCTTTAATCAGATACTTGTTATTGAGTTTACATTTTTTCCTTTTTTTTTTAAAATATACAAATAGAATATTAAAAAAATGTCTATACAAAACAAAATAAATAACAATAAAGAAAACTTGTTCCGATATGTAGCAACCATCACTAAAGGATATTGATATTAAATCACAATCAGTAATTCAATTAAATTCTCTACCGTAGACCCATCATAAAGCAGCAACACTATCAGCAAAATAACATTTCCTGCTTTACTCTATATGGGAAAAAATTTTTTGGCTTGGGATGATTTAACTGCATGCCTACCAGGGCAATATTTTATATTTTTCTCCCTAAATGTTAAAATCTGCATTTTTTTTTTTGAGAAAATTACTTAGAAAGCAAAGGCCCTAGGGAATAAAATGGTGGCTGTTGCAATTTTTTATGTTACCTAATATTTGTGTGGCCATTTATCAAAAGCAAAATTTCAGGAAAAAATACACTTAAATAAATTTTAGTGCACTCAAACAATACAATAGAATACCCAAATTTTTGGTAAAATGTAAAAGATGATGTTGCGTCAAATAAATAGAGATTAAACATGTCAAGATTCAACATTAGGCAAGCCTGTGAAATAACAACAAACCTTGGTACATAAAATTGTCCATTAGCGACACTTTAACTCTTAACTGATTACCTGTAAAGGTTTTTAAACATGAACTATGTTAGATTTATTGTTCTCACTCTGATGTTCACTGCGATACCACACGTGTGGTGCAATTACCATTTAAATGTGTGTTTAAGAGCTAAGTGCACATTTGTGTGTAAGTGTGGAGGAACAGGGGTGATATTAAATTTTTTTAAACACATTTATTTTATTTATCTTGTTTTTAATACTTTTTTTCAGTTAACTTTATTGCTATCACAAGGGGTAAAAAAGCCCCCTTGTGATTGCTTTAGACAGTGACTCCTTATAGAGAAGTCAGGGGACTATTAGACCCTAATGTTTCCCATCCCCTTCAAAATAGTTGATCCAACACAGATTGTGTGACTGTAAACGTGATCAGGTGGCTGTAAAGCTGCCCGGATCATTTTAACAAGAAAGTCGATCACCAGCTTTAAAAAAAAGGGTACAAGCTGAAGCCATGATCCTGGGGTCAGGCATTTAACAATATGACAGCATAACTACCAATGAAAAACAGGTTTATGCTTCTAACCCTTCTGGAGGAAAATATGTATTCCCAAGATAAAAGGGTATAAAATCATTTATCCATATATTTATTGCATCTCATTTATATTCACAAATGTTATGTTACATTTCCATGCATTTCTCTCCAGCCAGTAGTCATAGACACTCATCTGTAGATCAGCAATCATATATTGTGAATCCTAGAAGACGTAAACATGACAACCTCAGAATGTTACCCAGGAGAGATTCAGGGCTAGATCCTTCCTTATTCATAGCAGAGCAGGAGGCTTCTGAGAGTTTAATGCATTTCTTTTCCATTCTCAGCAGGGACCAGGTCAAGATGAGGTTAAAAAATCCAAAACATATCAGCCACCTGTCCTGCTCCTCTGACACATGTACCATGTGCTAAGGAAGGATGTCACAGAGAGGCAAACAAATCAGCACATCGTCACCTAACAACCTCATTTACTTAACCCTTCCACCTCTACACATTACACACTCTGTCAGGACCAGACATGTTTCCTAAAGCTCTGTGTCTCCTTAGGGTTCAATACACATGATAGATGTTAGACCATGACTCCACCAGCAGAAAGGTCTTTATGTTTCGGGACAATGGGCAAGTCCCAGAGACTTTATCATTCTCAAGGCTGCTCTCTGCAATCATGTTTCTTTTTTTTAGCCTGAAGTGAATACAAGCATCCATAGAACCAAAGCCCATCTAGACTTGTGTGTTGTGATAACAAGACATTACATATGTTAATAAACCAAATAGGTTGCGCTAATTATCCAAAAGAAGTCCAAAATAAATGTTTGTGTATAATATATAAACTCAAAGTTCAAATATTCCATTGCAAATGAAGGAAAGAAACAAATTAATTTGTGTCCAACAAAAATCCACCTCGTGCCAATCCACCACCAAATCAATTAAATGAACTCACCAGAGCAATATTCTGATCAAGTTATAAATCAACATAAGCGCTTTTCTGCTCTGGGAGCAATAATCTGCGGGATGATGAGATAACACTGAAGCTTGATATCCAATACTCAGGGAGCAATACTCTTCAGGAAATGCTTGGTTACGTTCCCGAGCTGTCGGTATCTGCGCATGCGGGATGAGGCTGGGTTCAGTATATTGATTGTTATCACGCTGTTTTTGCTGGTGTCGGCTGGGACACCATGCTGTGTAAGTGCGATGTGTTTTAAATAAATAAGATACTTTTAAGGTACTGCACCATGAGTCCTTTGTTCTCTTATGTCCCGGGAGCAATACTCTGCAGGGAATGCTTGAAAATATAGATCCACTTCATCAATATCCACCACTTCCTTTAGATGCTCAGACCAACACTCGGGACATAAGAGAACAAAGGACTCATGGTGCAGTACCTTAAAAGTATCTTATTTATTTAAAACACATGGCACTTACACAGCATGGTGTCCCAGCCGACACCAGCAAAAACAGCGTGATAACAATCAATATACTGAACCCAGCCTCATCCCGCATGCGCAGACACCGACAGCTCGGGAACGTAATGATGTCACATCCACAGGCTCCTCCCTACGCGTTTCGTCATCAACATCCTCACGGAGCTCCATTGGCTGGGACACCATGCTGTGTAAGTGCAATGTGTTTTAAATAAATAAGATACTTTTAAGGTACTGCACCATTTTCAAGCATTTTCTGAAGAGTATTGCTCCCTGAGTATTGGATATCAAGCTTCAGTGTTATCTCATCATCCCGCAGAGTATTTCTCCCAGAGCAGAAAGCGCTTATGCTGATTTATAACTTGATCAGCATATTGCTCTGGTGAGTTCATTTAATTTATTTGGTGGTGGATTGGCACGAGGTGGATTTTTGTTGGACACAAATTAATTAGTTTTTTTCCTTCATTTGCAACGGAATATTTGAACTTTGAGTTTATATATTATACACGAACATTTATTTGGTTTATTATTTTATGCACCTTCTTATATAGGTTAGGTTCACAGCTGTTTATTACACATATATATGTTACCAATTTACTTATTTTATATATTTTTTTTGTCCCTTGGCGCTCTCCTAATACTCCCTTAGACATTACATATCTTGCTGCATTGTTGCATAGTTACACAGTCACATAGTTGGTCAGGTTGAAAAAAGACACAAGTCCATGCAGTTCGACCAACAGAAAAATTAAATAGAAAACCTCCATATACACAATCATATACCCACAGTTAATCCATGAAAAAGCAAAAATACCCAATAAAGCATGGTGTGGTGTCATTCACTTTAAACTCATTCATTTTGAATGGCACCCCATTGCACTAAGGCAACACACGTGTTGCAGCGTGCCATGAGAAACAGCAAAGCAGCATAGCATTCTGATTGCTATATGTTTGGCCAAGCAATTCCTTTGCTGCCTTTTTATTTTATTATTGGGGAGTTTTTTTTTTTTCAGCTTTCCCATCCATAGCAACCTTTTTTTCCTTTTTTGCCACAAATGTTCCCTTTTAAAAACTAAGCTTATTTTCATATTTATTGTGGGTGTATATTGTTTTTTATTGCACATTGTTAGGTCCCTTTCACATGGGTGGACCAATCTGGTCCATCTGTCCATTTTTCAGATGGACACGATCGGACCATCCAATGGAGCAGCGGATGTAAATGGACATGTGTCTCTTTACACCTGACTGCTCCTGATTTGATCCTATCCACTAAAAACTGAAGGATGGGGATTCGTTCCCCATCTGTCTAGCGGATTGGATCGGAAAACAGTCGAATGTAAACGAACAGGCATTCAGTCAGAGGACAGCAGCTGTGTCCATGTCCACTATGCACAAGCGGAGCAGACACGGACCTGTCATCTGCCTGCTCAGTGGGGATCAGCAGACAGATCCCCCGCTAAACAGGCCGATCCCGGGCGGAGTCCGCCTGTGTGATAGGGGTCTTAGGGCTTTCGCTGCTTTTTTTTTTTAATGTGGTTTTCTTTTCCTTGTGGGAGTTTCTTGATTTTTTTTTTTTTATTGACGGGGAAGCACAGGACAGCATTTACTTGCTTCTGACATTCTTTTCCGGAGGTTTTTATTTGCGTTTAAACGAATGGGCTGAAATCACATCGCACAGAATTGCAAGTGAATTCCTGGTGTGAACCAGACCTTAAATTAACTTTTTTTTTTTTTACATGCACCCATAAGTGGTTAAAGGGGTTCTGTGGTGGCAGCACATAATTTAATTTTATAACTTCCACACTGTAATAACAATACAATCAATAGTTATTTTTAACAATCCATTAAAAACCACTTGCTAACGGCGCTATAGCCAAATTATGGCTACAGCACGCTTGTCCAGTTCTGGGAGGGTGTCACATGATGTCATCCCAGAATGCACCCTCCCACGCGCCCCCAGCAGTGCACACCCGGCAATCTCCGTGATCATGTGATAAGGTAAAATTCCAATCACAGTAGCCTTTTACCATGTGACAACCGGCAACTGTCACAGAGCAGATTGGTACTGATGATCAGTGCCCTGATGATCAGTGCCCTGCAATGCCGCCCAGCAGTGCCACCCACCAGTGCCCAGCGGTGCCAGCCATCAGGGCTGTACGAGCAGTTGCATATATTAGTGCCGCTCATTAGTGCCCATAAGTGCCTCCCAACAGTGCCACCAGTCAGCGTCGGCAATCAGTGCCGCCTATCGTTTCCCATCAGTGCCGCCTATCAGTGACTATCATTGCAGCAAATCACTGCAGCATCATCAGTGCCTCCCAAACAATGCCCACCAGTGCTGCCTCATCAATGCCACCTCATCAGTGCAGCCTATTAGTGCAGCCTCATCAACACACATCAGTGAAGGAGAAAAACTACCTGTTTGAAAAATTTGATAATAGAAACAAAGAAAAATTTATTTTTTTTCAAATTTTTTGTTTTTTTTTATAGTACAAAAAATGAAATACACAGTGATTGATTAAATACCACCAAAAGAAAGCTCTATTTGTGTGAAAAAAATTATAAAAATTTCATATGGGTACTGTGTGGCATCACCACGCAATTGTCATTCAAAGTGCGACAGCGCTGAAAGCTGAAAATTGGCCTGGGCACGAAGGGGGTAAAAGTACCCGGTGGGCAAGTGGTTAAATGTTACTTGAAAAAATCCTTCATGTTGTGAGTTCCACCTATCTGCTGGCCATCTCTTTCCACAACTTCCTGGGTTCCCTGCATGCTCTGAAGCTTCTCACTGTTTACTTTCAATTTTTAAGGACTACATGTCCCACGGTACCTTGCTGCTTGCAAGCAGGGACAAATCAAGCACTGACTCATCCTCTCAGCACTTTTGTAGTTCAGAAGGAAGGCTCTGTGAATTCTTTGACAAAGCAGTGCCTGCCAACAGGGCGTAGTAAATACGTCATAAAATTCAAGGAAGTAGATGTGTGGGGATCTTCACAAAGTAACTTTACAAACTTCAAAATCCTCCAGGTTAATAGGAGTAAGCTAGAAATAATTGAAATGCAATGTGAAAATGAATATATGATTTTACATTTTCACCACAGATAACCTTTAATATCAATACAAAAATGATAATGTCCTCAATGTAAATCCATAGTCATTCATCATGTCCCCCTGCCTGGCCATTTTTCCTCTCCACCATGATGACCCACTGCTCGACCATGTTTCCAGAACACATTCCGATGACTAAATGACCAGTGTTGTGGTCAGGGACCCTGGGTGTTATCACTGATCATACAGTATTTGGTTGTGACCACATTTTTTTGCTCTGGAGCCATATGGGGAGCTAAGCAGTACTTAGCTCCCTATACCATTTTTTTCAACAATAGCTTGCCCATTTGTCTTGAAAATAGCCATTCAATAAAAAAAAACTCCCATAGGCTTTGATGGAAGTTTGGAATTTTTTTACTTTTGGACCCCATTGTTTATCATGCCATGAAGGTTTTTAGTCAGCTATTTTCTTTTATGGAGTGACAAATCTTGTTCAATGGTCCTCCTGCATTGTAAATCGCACTGATTAGATGGACTACAATGTAATAATTAAACGTTAAGGCTACAAGTTAAGTGCCCGGTCATACCAGTGCGATTTGCAAATTAAAATCGCATCTAAAACTTTATCTAATGAATGTGAATGTCAGTGTCTTAACATATGTGATTCGCTGCGGCGTGATTTCTAAAGTAATTCTTGCATTACTTTTTCTGCAGTTTATTGCAATTTCACAAACATAGAATATAATGGAAATCGCAATGCAAATTGCAAGTAATCGTTGAAAATTTTCACAAGTCGCAATAGTCTTCAGAAATCTCACCTGAAATCGAGCTGAAATTGCACACAAATCATGCGATTTTAAATCACAGTTATGTGATCGATGACTAATACTCGGTATCTGAACTGCCAGACTCCACTGCAGTGAAGAGAGAAATTACTTTAATATGTATATAAATAAACGTGAGATTTTAGCACTTTGGGTTTAGATCTACTTTAACCTCCCTGGCGGTATTCCCGAGTGTAGCTTGGGGTAAAGTTTCAGTACTAAAAGCGGTAACCCCGAGCTACACTCGGGCTTACCATGCAGCCTTGCTCCGGGATCCCTGCAGCACTTACCTTGTCCTGCACTCCCGCAATGTGTCCCCTGCAGCGTCCCCGGCCATCTCCTCCAGCCGATGTCAGCATCCGTCTTCTGGGTTCAGGTCCCTGCGAGCATCGGGATGTACGGGTTTTAGATCAGCTAGAATACAGCAATAGTAAATCAGAACCACTTGCAGAATTGAGTGATAATGATTTGTGAGGAAATTCGTCATCAGACACTGAAAACAATTCTGCGACTGAGCTCAGCGATGTGCGAACTTGGCGCTATATTTCAAATGTCAGTGTTTTTGGTTTGATTATATTATTGAATTAAAATTATTATTATATTAATTTTTATGATTATTTATTATATTCTAATTTATGATTTCGTGTTTCAAGTTTTATTATACCCGGGATGTTTACTAGACTCTTGTTTGTACAGATTTCAGTGAGTTATTCCTAAAAATTACAGACCTACAATAAAATAACGACATATTTCCATGCAAAAAAATGTACCGCTTTCAGCACAGAAATATGGACATAATCAGACCGCTAGGGAGGTTAAGTGACGCTTGTATGGAAGGAGTATAGGCCTTTTGTGTGGGCCAAAAAACATCAGTTGACATGCCTTTGCTATCGTAAGGTTTCACTCTCTGGGAGGCACAGCAGTAACTTGTAATTGGACAGTAACCAAAAATATAGTAAAATTCTTAGCACATCTTTTCTTTATTTTGTGTTTTGTGATTTGTCCTCGCATAACAGATCCAAACTAATCTAATGTAGTATTTATAAGAATGGTTTCATTGTTTGTATCAGCCCTGAATGGAGATGGGAAAAGAAGGGTGCGACTCAGTGCAAGAATAAGTATATTGAGTTAAAAAAAATAGAAAAAAGATAAATACATCAAAAACATGCAAATACAGTACCCTGAACCCACAATTTGAGGCACTGGTTTATTTTACATGGCCAGATATATATCTGATAAATTAAAACAAGCATGCTTATATTCTAGAGGACCTTTTATGTTTTTTATTTTAAACTTGAAAAGTTCTGTTCCTTACATTTTGGCCATAAGTTGTCCAGATGTTGGAATATCCTTTGTTCGGTGAGAATACATATAAACTCTTGTTTGCTGCTATAGAATAGGGACTATAGCTATAGAATCAGTGCAGAGTACACCCTATGTCTGCATATACAGTCAGTTACCATATCCAATGATTATAAAATAAAAGTAAACTCTGCTTTCCAGTGCAATTTTATTTACACGGTGAGTTACTTTAAAGATTCTGCACACCAATTTCCTCTGCCTAGTCATTGTGATTCTGTACAATATACAACATGAAAGCTGCAGTTCCTTAAGTAATTTATAACCAATGGGCCTATGCCGACAGTTTTGCTGAGTTGCAGTGCGATACCCCACGTGTTAACATGTGTTGCAGTAAGGCAGGCCATTCATTTTGAATGTTTTGAATGAGCTGCCAAAGCTCTACGTTGCAGGTTTTACTGGACCTGCAACCATTTTTTTAATGCAGTAGGACCAGAATACACAGATGGCTCACATGCTTTGTGGTCCACTGACAAGCTGTGTTGGGATGCCATTCATGATGAATGACTGGCAGGACAAGGCACTACCATCATTTTTGGGCTTAATCATGTATTGTGCATGCTAAAACACTTGTTTTACTGTGGGTTACCAAAATGCATAGGTCTAAATAAAGCCTAACAGGCTAATAAAGCCTAATAGTACAATCTGTAGATGGGGCAATTTTTAGCCACGAAGAGCAAAATCTACCCACCACTTTAAGCAGAATTCCATCCAAAATACCAAATTAAAAAATAACCCATTAAAAGTTATAATATGAAAATTTTGCTTCAGACATAATAGGAAATTTTGCTTCAGTATTCACCTTCAGTCTAAAGATCCCCCCCGCAGTACTTTTTTCTGCCACTAGATATCGTTAATCTGCTGGCCAGCATCATTCATCCTACTTCGTCTGAGCCTAGGTTGTCTTGGACCTGCCCCAGCCTGTAACTGGACAGTGTATGAGAATGAGCTCATCTCTCTGTCACTCTGCTTTCTCTTCCTACTAAATGATTGGTTTCTTGTGCTGTTTCCTCTCACACTCTAGCTCTGCTGTACAAGAACTGTAAGAGACTAATATCAATATACATACACCAGCCACTTTACTGGGTATCCCTTGCTAGTACTGGGTTGGACCCCCTTTAGCCTTCAGAATTGCCTTAATTCTTTGTGGCATTGATTCGAAAAGGTGTTGGAAAAAGTATTTTCCTCTGAGTCTTTGGTCCATATTGAAATGATAGCATCACGCAGTTGCTGCAGATTTGGCAGCTGCACATCCATGATGCGAATCTCCCGTTTCACCACATCTCAAAGGTGCTCTATTGGATTGAGATCTGGTGACTGTGGAGGCCATTGTAGTACAGTGAACTCATTTTCATGTTCAAGACATCAGTTTGAGATGATTTAAGCTTTGTGACATGGTGCATTATCCTGCTGGAAGTAGCCATCAGAAGATGGGTACACTGTAGTCGTGGACATGGTCAGCAACAATACTCAGGTAGGCCATGGTGTTTAAACAATGCTCAGTTGGTACTAAGGGACCCAAAGTGTGCCAAGAAAATATCCCCCACACCAAGAAATTGAACAGGTGTATTTAATAAAGAGGCTGGTGAGTGTAATTGAAAAATACATTCAGTGATGGGTACAAATACATTAATTTGTGTCTGTTATATCTGCCTAAATTTCAGCTGTAATACTTTCTACAAGTTTAGGTTATGTGTATTAAAAATGCACTATATTTGGGGGGGTGTCCAAGATGGCGCTGTCACGTACCTGATAGGAGACTGAAATGACGAGATCGGCCTCACTTGTGTCACTAGCCCTGACCCCACTGGAAGTGGAACAGAGGGTATCTAGGGACCAGGGGGACAAGAGTGCCAGCAGATGTTGCTGGAAGAACTTGCAGCTGGAGTCCTTAACGAACTGGTGAACCACCGATTCAGGAACAGTAGCGATATGCAGAGCTGGTATGATAGACCGCCAGGCGTGCTCCAGAGCAAGGCAGGAAGCTGGGATGGGAGACAGGAGCAACGTCATAGGAATAGTCAGGGTCATCAATGGGCGGACAGCAAGGTACCAAATCATAAGCAAGCCAAAGTCAGGAACAGAGCCGAGGTCAGGAACAAGTATCAAGCAGGATAGGAATCAAGAGTCAGGTCAGGAACAAGCCGGGTCAGCAACAAGGGAATCACACAGGAACACAGCAGGACACAGGGACAGCTGTCAGCACTAAGCACAAGCAGAGGCACCCTTTAAATAGTCCGTCTGGCGCCAAGAATTGCCATGCATGTGCATGTGTGCATGCATGTGCACGATCGCATTTCTGTGCGCATGCACACGTCTGGTCACTATTCTCTGGATATTTCTGTGCGCATGCGCATTTCTATTTGCCAGCTGTCTCACAGGAATTCCCTTACAGGCGCTGGGAGCGGACCTCTGATTTGGAAGCTCCGTTGGCCGCTACATGAATCCTTCTAGCTAATGGGGCAGGTATCCACTACGAGGACTGCTATCCTCGTCTCCGGTGCTGCAGAGTGCCATGGTACTGGCAAAAGGGAATCTGAAACCCTGGTCCACTGAAAGACTGTGTTTAGCGTGGCCTTCACCTCACCAGAAGTCCTGTGGGCAGCTGTCATTTTCACCAGTAGGGCCACACAAACTGAGCTTCTGCCCTCTTCTCTACCTGCTCCTGCAGACTGCGTGGCCCTCATGGTGGCCATTACAGCCTGCCAGACAGCCCTTATGACCAAAATTGATTATGTCCATTATGTTACTCTTGAGTTTGATCCTCTGGAGCATCTCCTGACCTCTATGGCAATGGGGAGGCCTCTGTCCTTGATCTAAGTTCGCCTTTCTGTGGCTCATTCGCTGAAACTGACTAAGCTGTTTACTAAGTGGCAAGCAGACATACCTGAATTAACCAAGGAAGACTGGGATGTGTGTATTACTCATTATGTTACTAACATGATCTCGGCCAAGGATCAGTTTATTCAGGTTAAATTTCTCTACTGAGCCTACTTTACTCCTGTTCGCTTGGCCAGTATATAAACCTCAGTCAGTCCTCTATGTACCCGATGTCAGCAGGCTAAAGGAAACTTCTATCATATGGTTTGGACTTGCCCTAAACTTGGGAACTTTTGGTTTTATGTCCTCAATACGATCAATGCTACTTATGACATGACCTTGCCCCTAGACCCCAAGGTGTTGCTTTTAGGAATGCTGGACAGAGCTGACTTTAACCGCTATGTTAAACTGTTTGTATTTTTGGCCTCTTCCTACGTCAGGAGGGAAATCCTCCTTAAGTGGAAATGCTCGATGCCTCCGACTCTTGACTCTTGGCGTGCAACTATTAATATGGTGTTACCTATATATAAACTTACCTTTCCCAGTCGTAATTGCTCTAGGAAATTTGACAAGATCTGGATGGCCTGGATAGTTTCCTGGGGAGGGCATTTAGATTCTGACTAAGCTCCAGATACCTATACAGCAATTCTCCCCTATATAGCACCTTAAGTTTCCCCCTCCATTCTTTACTTCCTTCTCCTCCTTCCTCCCCTCTCTGCGGATGCCATCTTCTAATTGTCCCTTTCTTTCTCCCCCTTTCGTCACTGTCCTTCACTCTTCCTCTACCTGTCCTATTTTAACTATGGCTCCTTGGTCGATAACCTGGAGGAAAGGTTGATATTCCTTTTTTTTTACTGCCACTGGCTTATATTGTGGTTTTTGAAAAATGCATATGCAACCCTTGTATATTTCTGTTTTGAATGACTTTTGCCATAGCCATCAAGTGTACTGTATGGATAGTTTGTTCATTGGTTGTTGTCCGCTGACTGCTAGTCTTAGGATAATTGCAGTGAGATGTGGTGATGTCACTACTGTGCTGCTCACTGTTCTCACTGCTGGAGGCTCTGACGTGAGGAAGCAAAGGCCTGCCTCTACCAATATGGTCACCTTCACACAGAGACACAGTGCAGAACCAGGCATGGGAAGTCAGTTTATGGGAAAGATTAGCTGCAGGGAGATCACAGACAATACTGGGTTGTAGTAATTTTCCCTCTGTTTGCCTTTTTTGGTCACAGCTTCCAGATTTCAATTTCTCTTTAAATTCTTATGTTTTTAAATGAATGTATAGTATCATTTTATGTTTTTCCAGGGATTTTTTTTCTCTGAGAATAGGTGAAGGAACTCAACCATGTCCACCCAAAACAACCCCCCTTTCCCCTACACGTACACTAGCCAAGCGGCATCAAATAGTAGGTGTGGCCAAATTTCACTAAGAGTGGGAGGGTCTTAAAGGGACATTAAATTCCAGGAGTGCACTATTTACAGAGTGCAGAGTTCAGTGGTACACTACATACAGAGTGCAGAGTTCAGGGGTGTGCTACACACAGAGTGCAGAGTTCTGCCCCCTTCCACAGTTGCTTACCTCTGTATCCCCCATCAACATTTCACTTTTGCCCTTCTTCAGCTCCCCCTCCTTAAAGCGCCACCATTTTCTAATTATCTTACTTTGGTTCCATTATTAAGCTGAAGTACCCAGCTGGCTGTAGTACCTCCCGTAACATTGTAGGCAGATCTGCATAACTCACTTGCAGTGAGATTATCCAGTGTGGGCATCAGCATCCACATTCAGTCACCAGGGGAAATATGGATATCACAGAGGGTGAAGCCTACTACGCAACCCCTCCTGTCTATGACTGCACTACACCCCAGGCAGCTGCATCCCCCTTGTCCCTGTCCTGCACTCAGTGGAATCTGCTCAGGAGATCTGTTATGTGGCAGCCATGTGGGAGACAAGCTATCACTTGTAAACACAGAAGCTGGACTGATAGTGGTTAGCAGAGGGCCTGAGCCAAAGGTGGTGGAACTGAGTTCCATCAAGTTCCAGCTGAAAAAGACCAGCTTTTAACAGACAAAAATTTAATTCTGGACGTACTTATGTTACTGGTATCATCAGGTATAATTTTGAGATCATCTTTCTCTAATTGAAAATTTGTATATGTAAGGTTTTGAGGGACCAAAAAATTGAGATATATTTAGCCTCATAAAGAGTGTAGCATGAGTTTGTAAGGTTAATCCGAAGGTATTCTAAGTGTGCGTGGGGCCAGGTGAAGTTGTAGTTTAGTTTTAGTAAATCAACGTCATCCAAGGGAAGGGAAACATTAAGGATTTGTCTTTGTTAACTATGAGACCTGAAATGTTGGAAAATATGGATATAATGGAGAAAAGGGTAGGTAAAGAGGTGTGTGGTTGAGTCAGAGTCAAAAGAAGGTCATCGGCAAATGCGCTAACTTTAAACGTCTGATCGGCAAGCGTGACTCCTTTGATGTATGGAGTATTTTTTTATAAGCTGAAGTAAGGGTTCCAGGGCTAGAACAAAAAGTATTGGGGAGAGAGGGCATCCCTGGCATGTTCCTCTATGGTTAGGGAAGGTGGAGGATTGTCTGGAAAAGTAACAAACTGTGGCAGAGGGACCGCGGTAGAGATCCCTCACCCAGGATATGAAGGTAGGTAGAAACATCCATTTTTCTAGAGCATAGTACATGTATTTCCAAGAAAGTGAGTCAAATGCTTTATGCATGTCTAGACTCAAAATCATGCTAGGAGATTTGTGCTGTTGTAGCAGATGAATTAGGTGAATAACCTTACGGGTATTAACTGAAGCCTGTCAGATGGGTACGAAGCCCCCTTGATCTTTGTGAATGAGATGATGAAATGAGAATGAGAATTTTCGCTAAAATTTTGATATCAACATTTAATAGTGAAATGGGTCTAAAGTTGTGGGGTTCTAGGGGATCTTTTCCTGGTTTCGGGATCATCTCTATTTGAGCTGTCGTAGATGATGGGTGAAGATCTGAAGTGGTTGAAAAAGTTGGTCAGAGAGGGAACCAGGGAGTTGGCAAATTTTTTATAGTATAATGCTGAAAAACCATCAGGTCCAGGGTTTTTTTTTGCATCCGGAGAGTTTTTATTGTGGCAAGGACCTCTGGGACAGTAATATCAGCTTTTAGCTTGTCCAACATAGAGGTAGATAATTTTGGGAGGTGGATATCCCGGAAGAAGTCGTCTGCCAATTCCTTTCAGAGAGGTAGTGGGGACTGATGTGGGAGAGGAAGTGTGGACAGGACTGTAGCGGAGGAGTCCACGATTTTGGAGAGATTAGCTGTGGTGGTTTTATTTGGGAGGTGTAGTCTAATTGGATTGGTATTGAGAGTGTGGGCTTTAAGAAGGTTGGCTAACATCGGCCCCGGTTTGTTATGCAAGTGTAATATTTATGTCTTGACCATCAGAGTTGTTTTTCAGCTTTATCGTCTGGAAGGAGGTTTAGTTCCACAATGAGGGTAATTTTTATGAAAATATTTAGCGCAGGAAGACGTGGAGAATCTGGTTTCTTGTAGCCCTTATAGGGCTACATATATGTGGGCTCGAAGTGAAGCACAGTAAGTAAAGGCACATTTACGTTTCCGAGGGGAATTAAATCCCTGTACATTATGAGATACTTTAACAAATTTGGAAGTAGCCATCATGGTGGGTAGCCGATGAAGTAGCTAGATAACGCAAGGGTAACCCGTAGGAAAACAAATTGAGTATATTCAGATGTCTTGATGTTCTGGGAAAAAAAGAAGGAAAGGAAAGTTAAGGGAAAGGGTGCAATAAAAAGAACGGAGCAGGCTTGCCCACAGGGATGTCAGGAAAAGTGTTGTCTAAGCAATCAAAGGCAGTAGATACTAGGACTGCTATAGTGAGGGGTCACCTCCCAGGCACACGTTGTATCATAAAATCAAACAATATTGTGAGAGGAGCTGATGCTCAATTGCTTGGCCATATAGAGGAAGAGAAAAAAGGAAGGGGGGGGAGGGGAAAAAAAGGGGGGGGTACTCTTCTTTGCAGTCCAAGAGACAAACGTTAAAGTTGGTATGACTAAATTCAAGTATTTGGCAAAGCAGACTCCATTAGAAGGGTTATCAGCTCTTGAATAAGAGGGCCCTTTCGGGGGTATAGTGTTCCAAAGTATTGATGCAGGGATACTTCAGTCCTCCTCTGGAACTTCTGGTTGTCATCTCGGAGGGAGAGGTTCCCAAAGAGGAGTGAAGCAGAGATATTTTTTTTTTTGGGGGGGGGGATCTGCAAAACCTGCGGAGGATGGAAGTAGAAGCTGTAGTCTCGTGAGGACTTCTTGAGCTTCATCGGGTGTGGAAAAGGCATGAGGGTGACCCTGGAAGGAGAAAGTTAGTTTGAATGGGAAGTTCCAGCCATACTTAATGCGATGGCTTTGTAGTGCCTGGACAAAGGGTTTCAGTTGTCTTTGAAGTGTTTGTGGGGCTAGGTCAGACGATATTTGGTATTTGTGCAATTAAAAGGTCAGGTCTCTTTTTGACCAGGCTGCTTGCATGACCGCCTCTTTAGTTTTGTAAAAGGTAGGTTTGATGATAATATTGCGAGGGGGACCAGCAGGACTTTTCAGGCCCAGGGCTCTGTGGATTCTGTCAAATTCGAATCTTTTGATTGGAATGTCTGGGATGATCTCCTGTAGCAATGCCGTAACTGTGAAAGTCAAGTCTTCGATAGATTTCGGGAGGCCTGTGATCCGGAAATTTCATCTCCTGCTGCAGTTCTCCCAGTCTTCAAGTTTCTCTAGGACGGAGGAGAGGTCTAGTTTAATTGTATCGATATCTTGTTCATGGTTGTAAATCACTAAAATAGCATCATCCATTTTATGTTCAAGGTCATCGATACAGGGAACCTATGTCCCCGATTTTACTTGTTACCTTAGTGGTAAGGTTTTCCGTGGCTGTATTCAATTCCTTTTGGAGAAGGAGGTTAAATTTCTCGAACAGGGCTGAATTGCGAACCGTCTTTTCAGAGGGCTCTTCATTTTGTGCCACTGGGAAACCGTCGTTGGAAGAGTCGTCTAACAGGGGTTCAGACTCCTGGGAAAGAGATGGGTATTCATGTGAAGGTTGAGGGGAGGCCGTTTTGGATTGAGATTATTTAGCAGGATAAGTGGAAGTTTTAGAGGAGCTACCATTGAATTAGTCGGCTTGGCCAGGTTGGCAAGAGTTTTTTTCCCCATGATCCCTATGGTAGGAACACACCGCATGGTGACTGAGGAGACAGTGTAGGATTTTCTCCTGAAGGCCCCCAGGTGTTGAGGATGAAGGAGGGGGTCCCAATAATCGGCACATTGTCGAGCCCTCTATGAGTGGTATGTACTTTGGGTCAAAGTGAGGAGTGAGGGTATGCTGCCCCTCAGTGATGCTTCATCAGAGGGTGGGAACTAGGCCTGAGTTCCGAGGTGCCCCAGTGGGGGAGGCAGATAAAAACAGGGGACCTGAGGGAGGTGACAGGCCTTCTCCCTCTTCTGTGTAACTAGTGGGGGCCCCCTTTCAGGGACGTTGGCCCTCCAAGGGCTGGAAACTTGTAGCTGCTCGAGGCCTTCCAGGCCACTGGAGCTCAGGGAGCCTGGGGCTAAATTTGAGGCGCTCACCTGGAGGTGGGTTCGGAGTCCCACTATTGTCGGCCGCTCACGTGTTTGGAGTAGGTGGCAATGGGGTCCAGGTCCTGGGGGGATGATGCCAGACCATGTTAGGCAACTAACTGCAGCTGCTGAGGAGAGCAAACTGAGGGGTCCTGTGCCTGCCATGGGAAGACGGCGGCCTTCTTTGACTCGCGGGCCCTGGGAAGATGGCGGCCTTCTTTGACTTGCGGGCCCTGGGTGGCTCCTTTGGGGACTGATGTTGGAGTGCGCATGCTCCCGGCACAGTCTCACCCGATCTATGAGATTACCAGAGCAGGAAGGGATATCCTCAGGTGAACAGGCCCCTCTCTGACTGGAGTGGCATGCGATGTGTGCCTGGAAAGTTGAGAGCCAAGCTAAGGAGGAGCTAAGGCCATTACACTCGACTGCTCAATAGTTTTCATTTTCATAGCTTCATGCATCACCATAGATAGATCATGGAAGTCCCCCACAATATCCTTTGATCTAGTGAAGGGTAAATTTTATGGGTTATGATTAACGAGTGCCTCTTTGCCATCCTGCAGGATAAGATGCCCTGGTTTGAAAAAACGTGGGACCCATGGATAACCTACTTAAATGGATCCACTTCATGGTCTGTTTGTGCACCATACAGGATGATTGGGAGTGCTCACTGAACTTCACCTCTTCCCACTCTTTTTTTCTTGTTTTTCTTGTTTTTCCCCTTCCCATGTTTTCTCCTCTTCTCTCCTTACAAACTCCATTTTAATGTTACTGGGAAACTGCTCATCCCCAGCCTTGGGTCCCCGGGTGTTTAGGACGGGACAGTGAGATGCGTGGCAACCCTAATGGTAATGTGATGTTTTAATTCTATGATCAACTATGACATGGTATCCCTCGTTGATGACTTCCAAAATCTTGAGTTGCATCTTTGTTGTATTGTCAAAACTTTAATAAACAGATTGGAAAAAGAAAGTTACAGAGTCTACAGACTATGGTATATATATATTTGAAAATTGATTAATCCTGATGTACTGATGGCCTCATTTCGTGAGGCCCTAAAATGCAAGGACAGTACAAATAACCGCAAAACGGCATCTTTTTGGAAATTAGACAGTCTAAGGCATGGCAAGCTTTTGGAAGTTGGAATTGTTTTGTCACAATTTTTTGGAAAATGAAGAAAATAAATAAAAGTTGGATTTTTGTTCACATTTTTTTTAAATATACTGTCACCAGTGCAGTCCTGGTGTGGCAGTCATTACGGATACTGACTGATGACAGTATGTAATTAAAAAATAATGATAGTTTTTCATACTTTTTTTATTTTTTTACTATTTTTAAAAAAAATATCATCAGAGTAGTTTAGTGTCATCATAGTTACTCTGTAGTATTCTGGGAAGGGGGGGGGGGGGGGTGATAGGGATTTTTTTTTTTACACTGTGATTGTTTGTTACAGTGATGATCACTGTGAAAGCAATCATTTGAACTGTCATGAATGGCTTTCATTCATGACTCAATGTTTACTATTGTGATGTGATTGCATGGTACAGGGTGCTGTGAATGGCCCAGATACCATGTGATCACTGGTGACCAATGACACACAGTAGTAAACAATGATGTCATGAATGGACTCCATTCATGACATGTGATCACACAGTGATTACATGTAGAGATGAGCGAAGTATTCAAAAATTCGATTCGACTGATTCGGCGAATTCGTGGAAAAATTTCGATTCGAGTCGAATATATTCGCTGTGAATTTAACTTAAAAAAGGGTGTTTCTAGGCTTCAGAGAGACTTAATATTAGTGCTGAACACTGTACCTTTAATTTAAATGCCCTTGGAGTCTGCTGGGGAAGAGAAATAATACTGTCAGTCAGTATGACATGCAGATGAGTGCCGTCGATCTTAGAATCACCGCACACTTCACTCATTTGGGCAGTCACGGGGCCAAAATCAGAGTGTGGAGCCACAGTGTGGCGGTGGAGGCAGCAGCAATGGGAGGCCATACAGCACCCTATGACAAAAATGGAAACCACCAGCAGTGTGAGGAGACCTGAAAGTGGCACATGGCAGAGTGTGGCGATAGAGACAGCAGCAATGGGAGGCCATACAGGGACCCATGACACACTCTGGACCTGGCAGCAGCATGAGGAGGCGGTACAGGGGCCCATGGCAGATTACGGGCCTGGCAGCAGCATGAGGAGTCGGTACGGGGGCCCATGGCAGATTACGGGCCTGGCAGCAGCAATGGGAGGCCGTACAGGGACCCATGACACACTCTGGACCTGGCAGCAGCATGGGGAGGCGGTACAGGGGCCCATGACAGATTACAGGCCTGGCAGCAGCATGAGGAGTCGGTACGGGGGCCCATGACACACTCTGGACCTGGCAGCAGCATGAGGAGGCGGTACAGGGGCGCATGACAGATTACGAGCCTGGCAGCAGCAACTTGGACAGGAGGACGTTCAGCTTCTGCACCGTCTGGTGCGTGCTCGCAAACTGTTGTCTCTTGGAAACGGATTCCAAGAAAGACTGCTGACGGAATCCGTGAAGAGGAGTAGCAGGAGAAGGAGCATCTGAACGAGCGGAATATGCCAACAAGCGACAACAGGGGCCCATGACAGATTACGGGCCTGGCAGCAGCATGAGGAGTCGGTACGGGGGCCCATGGCAGATTAGGGGCCTGGCAGCAGCTATGGGAGGCCCGTAATCTGCCAGCACCCTATGACAAAAAATGGAACCCACCAGCAGTGTGAGGAGACCTGAAAGTGGCACATGGCAGAGTGTGGCGATGGAGACAGCAGCAATGGGAGGCCGTACAGGGACCCATGAGAGACTCTGGACCTGGCAGCAGCATGAGGAGGCGGTATAGGGGCCCATGGCAGATTAGGGGCCTGGCAGCAGCTATAGGAGGCCCGTAATCTGCCAGCACCCTATGTCAAAAAATTCTACACACCAGCAGTGTGAGGAGACCTGAAAGTGGCACATGGCAGAGTGTGGCGATGGAGACAGCAGCAATGGGAGGCCGTACAGGGACCCATGAGAGACTCTGGACCTGGCAGCAGCATGAGGAGGCGGTATATAGGGGCCTATGGCAGATTAGGGGCCTGGCAGCAGCTATGGGAGGCCCGTAATCTGCCAGCACCCTATGTCAAAAAATTCTACACACCAGCAGTGTGTGAGGAGACCTGAAAGTGGCACATGGCAGAGTGTGGCGATAGAGACAGCAGCAATGGGAGGCCGTACAGGGACCCATGAGAGACCCTGGACTTGGCAGCAGCATGAGGAGGCGGTATAGGGGCCCATGGCAGATTAGGGGCCTGGCAGCAGCAATGGGAGGCCCGTAATCTGCCAGCACCCTATGTCAAAAAATTCTACACACCAGCAGTGTGTGAGGAGACCTGAAAGTGGCACATGGCAGAGTGTGGCGATGGAGACAGCAGCAATGGGAGGCCGTACAGGGACCCATGAGAGACTCTGGACCTGGCAGCAGCATGAGGAGGCGGTATATAGGGGCCTATGGCAGATTAGGGGCCTGGCAGCAGCTATGGGAGGCCCGTAATCTGCCAGCACCCTATGACAAAAAATGGAATACACCAGCAGTGTGAGGAGACCTGAAAGTGGCACATGGCAGAGTGTGGCGATGGAGACAGCAGCAATGGGAGGCCGTACAGGGACCCATGAGAGACTCTGGACTTGGCAGCAGCATGAGGAGGCGGTATAGGGGCCCATGGCAGATTAGGGGCCTGGCAGCAGCTATGGGAGGCCCGTAATCTGCCAGCACCCTATGACAAAAAATGTAACACACCAGCAGTGTGAGGAGACCTGAAAGTGGCACATGTTTGGGGCATGATTCATGGCGGATTTAGTCAGTTGTGTCAGGAACTGGTGGTTTGAAATCCAGACTAATCCACGCCTGATTCATTTTCACAAACGTCAGTCTCTCCACACTTTGGGTGGACAGTCGTGTCCTCCGCGGAGTTGCAATACCTCCTGCCGCACTAAACACGCGCTCCGATGCCACGCTACTGGCCGGGCATGACAGCCTTTCAAGGGCAAATTCAGCTAGTTGGGGCCAAAGGTCAAGTTTCGTTGCCCAGTAGTCAAGGGGATTGGCTACCTCGGTTGGCAGGGTGCTGTACAAGTAGGCCTAAGCCTGTTGTTTGAGGTCCTGCTCCAGGTCCACCTGATGCTGCTGCTGCTGCTGCTGCTGCTGCGGCTGGTTAGTAGTTTCCTCACTGCGCTGGTGAAGAAAGCTACTCATCATCGACTGCAGACTGAGGCAGCCGCTGCTGGTGGAGCTGCCACTGCTCCTACCACCCCACCCCTCCCCTGCTGCCATGGCAGCGGAACGCGAGCGCACAGGGCCCACAGTGTCTGAGGATGGACGTTGGCGCAGACAGGCAGAGACCAGCTGACTACATAGGTGGTTTTTATAGTAAGTTATTTTGGCCTCCCTCTCAGCAGGTGTGAAAAAGGCCACCATTTTTGAACGGTAGCGAGGGTCCAACAAGGTGGACAGCCAAAAGTCATCCCTCTGTCTGATGGTTATTATTCGGCTGTCGCTACGCAAGCAACCGAGCATGCTATGGGCCATTTGTGCCAAGGAATGCGAGGGACTCCCTGCCTCCATCTCCACAGCATACTGCCACGGTGCGTCTGGGTCCTCTGTCTCCTCCTCCTCCTCCTCCTCTACCAGATGCTCCTGCTCCTCCACTCCTGTCCGCTGAGTGGAAAAACCACCCATTTCACTCAATAATTCCTGAGCACCAATGTCCTCCTCTACCTCCTCCTCTTCTTCCTGTCCTGCCCCCACAGGGGTCATGTGGCGTTGAGATCTGTGCGCCACGTCTACCGCACCCTGACCAGCCATTGTTAACAGCATTTGTTCCAGGACGTGCAACAGAGGAATGACGTCGTTCATCCCATAGTCCTGCCGACTCACGAATAGCGTGGCCTCCTCAAAGGGCCTGAGCAAGCGCAGGTGTCACGCATGAGCTGCCAATGGCTGACATCTAAGTTACACAGGGAGTACCTTTATCGGCTTTTAACATCAGGAAATCTGTGATGGCCTTTCGCTGTTCGTAAAGGCGGTCTAACATATGTAGGGTTGAATTCCACCTTGTTGCAACGTCACAGCATGAGGAGTCGGTACGGGGGCCCATGGCAGATTACGTGCCTGGCAGCAGCAATGGGAGGCCCGTAATCTGCCAGCACCCTATGTCAAAAAATTCTACACACCAGCAGTGTGTGAGGAGACCTGAAAGTGGCACATGGCAGAGTGTGGCGATGGAGACAGCAGCAATGGGAGGCCGTACAGGGACCCATGAGAGACCCTGGACTTGGCAGCAGCATGAGGAGGCGGTATAGGGGCCCATGGCAGATTAGGGGCCTGGCAGCAGCAATGGGAGGCCCGTAATCTGCCAGCACCCTATGTCAAAAAATTCTACACACCAGCAGTGTGTGAGGAGACCTGAAAGTGGCACATGGCAGAGTGTGGCGATGGAGACAGCAGCAATGGGAGGCCGTACAGGGACCCATGAGAGACTCTGGACCTGGCAGCAGCATGAGGAGGCGGTATATAGGGGCCTATGGCAGATTAGGGGCCTGGCAGCAGCTATAGGAGGCCCGTAATCTGCCAGCACCCTATGTCAAAAAATTCTACACACCAGCAGTGTGAGGAGACCTGAAAGTGGCACATGGCAGAGTGTGGCGATGGAGACAGCAGCAATGGGAGGCCGTACAGGGAACCATGAGAGACTCTGGACCTGGCAGCAGCATGAGGAGGCGGTATATAGGGGCCTATGGCAGATTAGGGGCCTGGCAGCAGCTATAGGAGGCCCGTAGTCTGCCAGCACCCTATGTCAAAAAATTCTACACACCAGCAGTGTGAGGAGACCTGAAAGTGGCACATGGCAGAGTGTGGCGATGGAGACAGCAGCAATGGGAGGCCGTACAGGGACCCATGAGAGACTCTGGACCTGGCAGCAGCATGAGGAGGCGGTATATAGGGGCCTATGGCAGATTAGGGGCCTGGCAGCAGCTATAGGAGGCCCGTAATCTGCCAGCACCCTATGTCAAAAAATTCTACACACCAGCAGTGTGAGGAGACCTGAAAGTGGCACATGGCAGAGTGTGGCGATGGAGACAGCAGCAATGGGAGGCCGTACAGGGACCCATGAGAGACTCTGGACCTGGCAGCAGCATGAGGAGGCGGTATATAGGGGCCTATGGCAGATTAGGGGCCTGGCAGCAGCTATGGGAGGCCCGTAATCTGCCAGCACCCTATGTCAAAAAATTCTACACACCAGCAGTGTGTGAGGAGACCTGAAAGTGGCACATGGCAGAGTGTGGCGATGGAGACAGCAGCAATGGGAGGCCGTACAGGGACCCATGAGAGACTCTGGACCTGGCAGCAGCATGAGGAGGCGGTATATAAGGGCCTATGGCAGATTAGGGGCCTGGCAGCAGCTATGGGAGGCCCGTAATCTGCCAGCACCCTATGACAAAAAATGGAATACACCAGCAGTGTGAGGAGACCTGAAAGTGGCACATGGCAGAGTGTGGCGATGGAGACAGCAGCAATGGGAGGCCGTACAGGGACCCATGAGAGACTCTGGACCTGGCAGCAGCATGAGGAGGCGGTATAGGGGCCCATGGCAGATTAGGGGCCTGGCAGCAGCTATGGGAGGCCCGTAATCTGCCAGCACCCTATGACAAAAAATGTAACACACCAGCAGTGTGAGGAGACCTGAAAGTGGCACATGTTTGGGGCATGATTCATGGCGGATTTAGTCAGTTGTGTCAGGAACTGGTGGTTTGAAATCCAGACTAATCCACGCCTGATTCATTTTCACAAACGTCAGTCTCTCCACACTTTGGGTGGACAGTCGTGTCCTCCGCGGAGTTGCAATACCTCCTGCCGCACTAAACACGCGCTCCGATGCCACGCTACTGGCCGGGCATGACAGCCTTTCAAGGGCAAATTCAGCTAGTTGGGGCCAAAGGTCAAGTTTCGTTGCCCAGTAGTCAAGGGGATTGTCTACCTTGGTTGGCAGGGTGCTGTCCAAGTAGGCCTAAGCCTGTTGTTTGAGGTCCTGCTCCAGGTCCACCTGATGCTGCTGCTGCTGCTGCTGCTGCTGCTGCGGCTGGTTAGTAGTTTCCTCACTGCGCTGGTGAAGAAAGCTACTCATCATCGACTGCAGACTGAGGCAGCCGCTGCTGGTGGAGCTGCCACTGCTCCTACCACCCCACCCCTCCCCTGCTGCCATGGCAGCGGAACGCGAGCGCACAGGGCCCACAGTGTCTGAGGATGGACGTTGGCGCAGACAGGCAGAGACCAGCTGACTACATAGGTGGTTTTTATAGTACGTTATTTTGGCCTCCCTCTCAGCAGGTGTGAAAAAGGCCACCATTTTTGAACGGTAGCGAGGGTCCAACAAGGTGGACAGCCAAAAGTCATCCCTCTGTCTGATGGTTATTATTCAGCTGTCGCTACGCAAGCAACCGAGCATGCTATGGGCCATTTGTGCCAAGGAATGCGAGGGACTCCCTGCCTCCATCTCCACAGCATACTGCCACGGTGCGTCTGGGTCCTCTGTCTCCTCCTCCTCCTCTACCAGATGCTCCTGCTCCTCCACTCCTGTCCGCTGAGTGGAAAAACCACCCATTTCACTCAATAATTCCTGAGCACCAATGTCCTCCTCTACCTCCTCCTCTTCTTCCTGTCCTGCCCCCACAGGGGTCATGTGGCGTTGAGATCTGTGCGCCACGTCTACCGCACCCTGACCAGCCATTGTTAACAGCATTTGTTCCAGGACGTGCAACAGAGGAATGACGTCGTTCATCCCATAGTCCTGCCGACTCACGAATAGCGTGGCCTCCTCAAAGGGCCTGAGCAAGCGCAGGTGTCACGCATGAGCTGCCAATGGCTGACATCTAAGTTACACAGGGAGTACCTTTATCCGCTTTTAACATCAGGAAATCTGTGATGGCCTTTCGCTGTTCGTAAAGGCGGTCTAACATATGTAGGGTTGAATTCCACCTTGTTGCAACGTCACAGCATGAGGAGTCGGTACGGGGGCCCATGGCAGATTACGTGCCTGGCAGCAGCAATGGGAGGCCCGTAATCTGCCAGCACCCTATGTCAAAAAATTCTACACACCAGCAGTGTGTGAGGAGACCTGAAAGTGGCACATGGCAGAGTGTGGCGATGGAGACAGCAGCAATGGGAGGCCGTACAGGGACCCATGAGAGACCCTGGACTTGGCAGCAGCATGAGGAGGCGGTATAGGGGCCCATGGCAGATTAGGGGCCTGGCAGCAGCAATGGGAGGCCCGTAATCTGCCAGCACCCTATGTCAAAAAATTCTACACACCAGCAGTGTGTGAGGAGACCTGAAAGTGGCACATGGCAGAATGTGGCGATGGAGACAGCAGCAATGGGAGGCCGTACAGGGACCCATGAGAGACTCTGGACCTGGCAGCAGCATGAGGAGGCGGTATATAGGGGCCTATGGCAGATTAGGGGCCTGGCAGCAGCTATAGGAGGCCCGTAATCTGCCAGCACCCTATGTCAAAAAATTCTACACACCAGCAGTGTGAGGAGACCTGAAAGTGGCACATGGCAGAGTGTGGCGATGGAGACAGCAGCAATGGGAGGCCGTACAGGGAACCATGAGAGACTCTGGACCTGGCAGCAGCATGAGGAGGCGGTATATAGGGGCCTATGGCAGATTAGGGGCCTGGCAGCAGCTATAGGAGGCCCGTAATCTGCCAGCACCCTATGTCAAAAAATTCTACACACCAGCAGTGTGAGGAGACCTGAAAGTGGCACATGGCAGAGTGTGGCGATGGAGACAGCAGCAATGGGAGGCCGTACAGGGACCCATGAGAGACTCTGGACCTGGCAGCAGCATGAGGAGGCGGTATATAGGGGCCTATGGCAGATTAGGGGCCTGGCAGCAGCTATGGGAGGCCCGTAATCTGCCAGCACCCTATGTCAAAAAATTCTACATACCAGCAGTGTGTGAGGAGACCTGAAAGTGGCACATGGCAGAGTGTGGCGATAGAGACAGCAGCAATGGGAGGCCGTACAGGGACCCATGAGAGACCCTGGACTTGGCAGCAGCATGAGGAGGCGGTATAGGGGCCCATGGCAGATTAGGGGCCTGGCAGCAGCAATGGGAGGCCCGTAATCTGCCAGCACCCTATGTCAAAAAATTCTACACACCAGCAGTGTGTGAGGAGACCTGAAAGTGGCACATGGCAGAGTGTGGCGATGGAGACAGCAGCAATGGGAGGCCGTACAGGGACCCATGAGAGACTCTGGACTTGGCAGCAGCATGAGGAGGCGGTATAGGGGCCCATGGCAGATTAGGGGCCTGGCAGCAGCTATGGGAGGCCCGTAATCTGCCAGCACCCTATGACAAAAAATGTAACACACCAGCAGTGTGAGGAGACCTGAAAGTGGCACATGTTTGGGGCATGATTCATGGCGGATTTAGTCAGTTGTGTCAGGAACTGGTGGTTTGAAATCCAGACTAATCCACGCCTGATTCATTTTCACAAACGTCAGTCTCTCCACACTTTGGGTGGACAGTCGTGTCCTCCGCGGAGTTGCAATACCTCCTGCCGCACTAAACACGCGCTCCGATGCCACGCTACTGGCCGGGCATGACAGCCTTTCAAGGGCAATTTCAGCTAGTTGGGGCCAAAGGTCAAGTTTCGTTGCCCAGTAGTCAAGGGGATTGTCTACCTCGGTTGGCAGGGTGCTGTCCAAGTAGGCCTAAGCCTGTTGTTTGAGGTCCTGCTCCAGGTCCACCTGATGCTGCTGCTGCTGCTGCTGCGGCTGGTTAGTAGTTTCCTCACTGCGCTGGTGAAGAAAGCTACTCATCATCGACAGCAGACTGAGGCAGCCGCTGCTGGTGGAGCTGCCACTGCTCCTACCACCCCACCCCTCCCCTGCTGCCATGGCAGCGGAACGCGAGCGCACAGGGCCCACAGTGTCTGAGGATGGACGTTGGCGCAGACAGGCAGAGACCAGCTGACTACATAGGTGGTTTTTATAGTACGTTATTTTGGCCTCCCTCTCAGCAGGTGTGAAAAAGGCCACCATTTTTGAATGGTAGCGAGGGTCCAACAAGGTGGACAGCCAAAAGTCATCCCTCTGTCTGATGGTTATTATTCGGCTGTCGCTACGCAAGCAACCGAGCATGCTATGGGCCATTTGTGCCAAGGAATGCGAGGGACTCCCTGCCTCCATCTCCACAGCATACTGCCACGGTGCGTCTGGGTCCTCTGTCTCCTCCTCCTCCTCCTCTACCAGATGCTCCTGCTCCTCCACTCCTGTCCGCTGAGTGGAAAAACCACCCATTTCACTCAATAATTCCTGAGCACCAATGTCCTCCTCTACCTCCTCCTCTTCTTCCTGTCCTGCCCCCACAGGGGTCATGTGGCGTTGAGATCTGTGCGCCACGTCTACCGCACCCTGACCAGCCATTGTTAACAGCATTTGTTCCAGGACGTGCAACAGAGGAATGACGTCGTTCATCCCATAGTCCTGCCGACTCACGAATAGCGTGGCCTCCTCAAAGGGCCTGAGCAAGCGCAGGTGTCACGCATGAGCTGCCAATGGCTGACATCTAAGTTACACAGGGAGTACCTTTATCCGCTTTTAACATCAGGAAATCTGTGATGGCCTTTCGCTGTTCGTAAAGGCGGTCTAACATATGTAGGGTTGAATTCCACCTTGTTGCAACGTCACAGCATGAGGAGTCGGTACGGGGGCCCATGGCAGATTACGTGCCTGGCAGCAGCAATGGGAGGCCCGTAATCTGCCAGCACCCTATGTCAAAAAATTCTACACACCAGCAGTGTGTGAGGAGACCTGAAAGTGGCACATGGCAGAGTGTGGCGATGGAGACAGCAGCAATGGGAGGCCGTACAGGGACCCATGAGAGACCCTGGACTTGGCAGCAGCATGAGGAGGCGGTATAGGGGCCCATGGCAGATTAGGGGCCTGGCAGCAGCAATGGGAGGCCCGTAATCTGCCAGCACCCTATGTCAAAAAATTCTACACACCAGCAGTGTGTGAGGAGACCTGAAAGTGGCACATGGCAGAGTGTGGCGATGGAGACAGCAGCAATGGGAGGCCGTACAGGGACCCATGAGAGACTCTGGACCTGGCAGCAGCATGAGGAGGCGGTATATAGGGGCCTATGGCAGATTAGGGGCCTGGCAGCAGCTATAGGAGGCCCGTAATCTGCCAGCACCCTATGTCAAAAAATTCTACACACCAGCAGTGTGAGGAGACCTGAAAGTGGCACATGGCAGAGTGTGGCGATGGAGACAGCAGCAATGGGAGGCCGTACAGGGAACCATGAGAGACTCTGGACCTGGCAGCAGCATGAGGAGGCGGTATATAGGGGCCTATGGCAGATTAGGGGCCTGGCAGCAGCTATAGGAGGCCCGTAATCTGCCAGCACCCTATGTCAAAAAATTCTACACACCAGCAGTGTGAGGAGACCTGAAAGTGGCACATGGCATGAGACACTGTGGACCTGGCAGCAGCATGAGGAGGCGGTATATAGGGGCCCATGGCAGATTAGGGGCCTGGCAGCAGCTATGGGAGGCCCGTAATCTGCCAGCACCCTATGTCAAAAAATTCTACACACCAGCAGTGTGTGAGGAGACCTGAAAGTGGCACATGGCAGAGTGTGGCGATGGAGACAGCAGCAATGGGAGGCCGTACCGGGACCCATGAGAGACTCTGGACCTGGCAGCAGCATGAGGAGGCGGTATATAGGGGCCTATGGCAGATTAGGGGCCTGGCAGCAGCTATAGGAGGCCCGTAATCTGCCAGCACCCTATGTCAAAAAATTCTACACACCAGCAGTGTGAGGAGACCTGAAAGTGGCACATGGCAGAGTGTGGCGATGGAGACAGCAGCAATGGGAGGCCGTACAGGGACCCATGAGAGACTCTGGACCTGGCAGCAGCATGAGGAGGCGGTATATAGGGGCCTATGGCAGATTAGGGGCCTGGCAGCAGCTATAGGAGGCCCGTAATCTGCCAGCACCCTATGTCAAAAAATTCTACACACCAGCAGTGTGAGGAGACCTGAAAGTGGCACATGGCAGAGTGTGGCGATGGAGACAGCAGCAATGGGAGGCCGTACAGGGAACCATGAGAGACTCTGGACCTGGCAGCAGCATGAGGAGGCGGTATATAGGGGCCTATGGCAGATTAGGGGCCTGGCAGCAGCTATAGGAGGCCCATAATCTGCCAGCACCCTATGTCAAAAAATTCTACACACCAGCAGTGTGAGGAGACCTGAAAGTGGCACATGGCATGAGACACTGTGGACCTGGCAGCAGCATGAGGAGGCGGTATATAGGGGCCCATGGCAGATTAGGGGCCTGGCAGCAGCTATGGGAGGCCCGTAATCTGCCAGCACCCTATGTCAAAAAATTCTACACACCAGCAGTGTGTGAGGAGACCTGAAAGTGGCACATGGCAGAGTGTGGCGATGGAGACAGCAGCAATGGGAGGCCGTACAGGGACCCATGAGAGACCCTGGACTTGGCAGCAGCATGAGGAGGCGGTATAGGGGCCCATGGCAGATTAGGGGCCTGGCAGCAGCAATGGGAGGCCCGTAATCTGCCAGCACCCTATGTCAAAAAATTCTACACACCAGCAGTGTGTGAGGAGACCTTAAAGTGGCACATGGCAGAGTGTGGCGATGGAGACAGCAGCAATGGGAGGCCGTACAGGGACCCATGAGAGACCCTGGACTTGGCAGCAGCATGAGGAGGCGGTATAGGGGCCCATGGCAGATTAGGGGCCTGGCAGCAGCAATGGGAGGCCCGTAATCTGCCAGCACCCTATGTCAAAAAATTCTACACACCAGCAGTGTGTGAGGAGACCTGAAAGTGGCACATGGCAGAGTGTGGCGATGGAGACAGCAGCAATGGGAGGCCGTACAGGGACCCATGAGAGACTCTGGACCTGGCAGCAGCATGAGGAGGCGGTATATAGGGGCCTATGGCAGATTAGGGGCCTGGCAGCAGCTATAGGAGGCCCGTAATCTGCCAGCACCCTATGTCAAAAAATTCTACACACCAGCAGTGTGAGGAGACCTGAAAGTGGCACATGGCAGAGTGTGGCGATGGAGACAGCAGCAATGGGAGGCCGTACAGGGAACCATGAGAGACTCTGGACCTGGCAGCAGCATGAGGAGGCGGTATATAGGGGCCTATGGCAGATTAGGGGCCTGGCAGCAGCTATAGGAGGCCCATAATCTGCCAGCACCCTATGTCAAAAAATTCTACACACCAGCAGTGTGAGGAGACCTGAAAGTGGCACATGGCATGAGACACTGTGGACCTGGCAGCAGCATGAGGAGGCGGTATATAGGGGCCTATGGCAGATTAGGGGCCTGGCAGCAGCTATGGGAGGCCCGTAATCTGCCAGCACCCTATGTCAAAAAATTCTACACACCAGCAGTGTGTGAGGAGACCTGAAAGTGGCACATGGCAGAGTGTGGCGATGGAGACAGCAGCAATGGGAGGCCGTACAGGGACCCATGAGAGACCCTGGACTTGGCAGCAGCATGAGGAGGCGGTATAGGGGCCCATGGCAGATTAGGGGCCTGGCAGCAGCAATGGGAGGCCCGTAATCTGCCAGCACCCTATGTCAAAAAATTCTACACACCAGCAGTGTGTGAGGAGACCTGAAAGTGGCACATGGCAGAGTGTGGCGATGGAGACAGCAGCAATGGGAGGCCGTACAGGGACCCATGAGAGACCCTGGACTTGGCAGCAGCATGAGGAGGCGGTATAGGGGCCCATGGCAGATTAGGGGCCTGGCAGCAGCAATGGGAGGCCCGTAATCTGCCAGCACCCTATGTCAAAAAATTCTACACACCAGCAGTGTGTGAGGAGACCTGAAAGTGGCACATGGCAGAGTGTGGCGATGGAGACAGCAGCAATGGGAGGCCATACAGGGACCCATGAGAGACTCTGGACCTGGCAGCAGCATGAGGAGGCGGTATATAGGGGCCTATGGCAGATTAGGGGCCTGGCAGCAGCTATAGGAGGCCCGTAATCTGCCAGCACCCTATGTCAAAAAATTCTACACATCAGCAGTGTGAGGAGACCTGAAAGTGGCACATGGCAGAGTGTGGCGATGGAGACAGCAGCAATGGGAGGCCGTACAGGGAACCATGAGAGACTCTGGACCTGGCAGCAGCATGAGGAGGCGGTATATAGGGGCCTATGGCAGATTAGGGGCCTGGCAGCAGCTATAGGAGGCCCATAATCTGCCAGCACCCTATGTCAAAAAATTCTACACACCAGCAGTGTGAGGAGACCTGAAAGTGGCACATGGCATGAGACACTGTGGACCTGGCAGCAGCATGAGGAGGCGGTATATAGGGGCCCATGGCAGATTAGGGGCCTGGCAGCAGCTATGGGAGGCCCGTAATCTGCCAGCACCCTATGTCAAAAAATTCTACACACCAGCAGTGTGTGAGGAGACCTGAAAGTGGCACATGGCAGAGTGTGGCGATGGAGACAGCAGCAATGGGAGGCCGTACAGGGACCCATGAGAGACTCTGGACCTGGCAGCAGCATGAGGAGGCGGTATATAGGGGCCTATGGCAGATTAGGGGCCTGGCAGCAGCTATAGGAGGCCCGTAATCTGCCAGCACCCTATGTCAAAAAATTCAACACACCAGCAGTGTGTGAGGAGACCTCAAAGCGGGCACCTGTTTGAGGCATGATTCATGGCGGATTTAGTCAGTTGTGTCAGGAACTGGTGGTTTGAAATCCAGACTAATCCACGCCTGATTCATTTTCACAAACGTCAGTCTCTCCACACTTTGGGTGGACAGTCGTGTCCTCCGCGGAGTTACAATACCTCCTGCCGCACTAAACACGCGCTCCGATGCCACGCTACTGGCCGGGCATGACAGCCTTTCAAGGGCAAATTCAGCTAGTTGGGGCCAAAGGTCAAGTTTCGTTGACCAGTAGTCAAGGGGGTTGGCTACCTCGGTTGGCAGGGTGCTGTCCAAGTAGGCCCAAGCCTGTTGTTTGAGGTCCTGCTCCAGGTCCACCTGATGCTGCTGCTGCTGCTGCGGCTGGTTAGTAGTTTCCTCACTGCGCTGGTGAAGAAAGCTACTCATCATCGACTGCAGACTGAGGCAGCCGCTGCTGGTGGAGCTGCCACTGCTCCTACCACCCCACCCCTCCCCTGCTGCCATGGCAGCGGAACGCGAGCGCACAGGGCCCACAGTGTCTGAGGATGGACGTTGGCGCACAAAGGCAGAGACCAACTGACTACATAGGTGGTTTTTATAGTACGTTATTTTGGCCTCCCTCTCAGCAGGTGTGAAAAAGGCCACCATTTTTGAACGGTAGCGAGGGTCCAACAAGGTGGACAGCCAAAAGTCATCCCTCTGTCTGATGGTTATTATTCGGCTGTCGCTACGCAAGCAACCGAGCATGCTATGGGCCATTTGTGCCAAGGAATGCGAGGGACTCCCTGCCTCCATCTCCACAGCATACTGCCACGGTGCGTCTGGGTCCTCTGTCTCCTCCTCCTCCTCCTCTACCAGATGCTCCTGCTCCTCCACTCCTGTCCGCTGAGTGGAAAAACCACCCATTTCACTCAATAATTCCTGAGCACCAATGTCCTCCTCTACCTCCTCCTCTTCTTCCTGTCCTGCCCCCACAGGGGTCATGTGGCGTTGAGATCTGTGCGCCACGTCTACCGCACCCTGACCAGCCATTGTTAACAGCATTTGTTCAAGGACGTGCAACAGAGGAATGACGTCGTTCATCCCATAGTCCTGCCGACTCACGAATAGCGTGGCCTCCTCAAAGGGCCTGAGCAAGCGGCAGGTGTCACGCATGAGCTGCCAATGGCTGACATCGAAGTTACACAGGGGAGTACCTTTATCCGCTTGTAACATCAGGAAATCGGTGATGGCCTTTCGCTGCTCGTAAAGGCGGTCTAACATGTGTAGGGTTGAATTCCACCTTGTTGCAACGTCGCAGATCAGGCGATGATGTGGAATTCCGTTCTGCCGCTGCAGCTCAAGGAGGGTGTGCTTTGCGGTGTAGGAATGGCTGAAATGCATGCAAAGTTTACGTGACATTTTAAGGATGTCTTGCAGTGGGATGGTGGATTTTAGGAACCGCTTGACAACCAGATTGAACACGTGAGCCATGCATGGCACATGGCACAACCTTCCTTGACGCAGAGCAGACACCATGTTCTTTCCGTTGTCGGTCAACATGGTTCCGATTTTCAGTTTGCGCGGAGACAGCCATCTGTCGATTTCTCTGTTCATTACACTCAGAAGTTCCTCCCCTGTGTGACTACGTTCGCCTGGACCTGGCAGCAGCATGAGGAGGCGGTATAGGGGCCCATGGCAGATTAGGGGCCTGGCAGCAGCTATAGGAGGCCCGTAATCTGCCAGCACCCTATGTCAAAAAATTCAACACACCAGCAGTGTGAGGAGACCTGAAAGTGGCACATGGCATGAGAGACTGTGGACCTGGCAGCAGCATGAGGAGGCGGTATAGGGGCCCATGGCAGATTAGGGGCCTGGCAGCAGCTATGGGAGGCCCGTAATCTGCCAGCACCCTATGTCAAAAAATTCAACACACCAGCAGTGTGTGAGGAGACCTGAAAGTGGCACATGGCAGAGTGTGGCGATGGAGACAGCAGCAATGGGAGGCCGTACAGGGACCCATGACAGACTCTGGACCTGGCAGCAGCATGAGGAGGCGGTATAGGGGCCCATGGCAGATTAGGGGCCTGGCAGCAGCTATGGGAGGCCCGTAATCTGCCAGCACCCTATGTCAAAAAATTCAACACACCAGCAGTGTGTGAGGAGACCTGAAAGTGGCACATGGCAGAGTGTGGCGATGGAGACAGCAGCAATGGGAGGCCGTACAGGGACCCATGAGAGACTTTGGACTTGGCAGCAGCATGAGGAGGCGGTATATAGGGGCCCATGGCAGATTAGGGGCCTGGCAGCAGCTATGGGAGGCCCGTAATCTGCCAGCACCCTATGTCAAAAAATTCAACACACCAGCAGTGTGAGGAGACCTGAAAGTGGCACATGGCATGAGAGACTGTGGACCTGGCAGCAGCATGAGGAGGCGGTATAGGGGCCCATGGCAGATTAGGGGCCTGGCAGCAGCTATGGGAGGCCCGTAATCTGCCAGCACCCTATGTCAAAAAATTCAACACACCAGCAGTGTGTGAGGAGACCTGAAAGTGGCACATGGCAGAGTGTGGCGATGGAGACAGCAGCAATGGGAGGCCGTACAGGGACCCATGACAGACTCTGGACCTGGCAGCAGCATGAGGAGGCGGTATATAGGGGCCCATGGCAGATTAGGGGCCTGGCAGCAGCTATAGGAGGCCCGTAATCTGCCAGCACCCTATGTCAAAAAATTCAACACACCAGCAGTGTGTGAGGAGACCTGAAAGTGGCACATGGCAGAGTGTGGCGATGGAGACAGCAGCAATGGGAGGCCGAACAGGGACCCATGACAGACTCTGGACCTGGCAGCAGCATGAGGAGGCGGTATATAGGGGCCCATGGCAGATTAGGGGCCTGGCAGCAGCTATGGGAGGCCCGTAATCTGCCAGCACCCTATGTCAAAAAATTCAACACACCAGCAGTGTGAGGAGACCTGAAAGTGGCACATGGCATGAGAGACTGTGGACCTGGCAGCAGCATGAGGAGGCGGTATAGGGGCCCATGGCAGATTAGGGGCCTGGCAGCAGCTATGGGAGGCCCGTAATCTGCCAGCACCCTATGTCAAAAAATTCAACACACCAGCAGTGTGTGAGGAGACCTGAAAGTGGCACATGGCAGAGTGTGGCGATGGAGACAGCAGCAATGGGAGGCCGTACAGGGACCCATGAGAGACTTTGGACTTGGCAGAAGCATGAGGAGGCGGTATATAGGGGCCCATGGCAGATTAGGGGCCTGGCAGCAGCTATGGGAGGCCCGTAATCTGCCAGCACCCTATGTCAAAAAATTCAACACACCAGCAGTGTGAGGAGACCTGAAAGTGGCACATGGCATGAGAGACTGTGGACCTGGCAGCAGCATGAGGAGGCGGTATAGGGGCCCATGGCAGATTAGGGGCCTGGCAGCAGCTATGGGAGGCCCGTAATCTGCCAGCACCCTATGTCAAAAAATTCAACACACCAGCAGTGTGTGAGGAGACCTGAAAGTGGCACATGGCAGAGTGTGGCGATGGAGACAACCCACCGACTGTTTTGCTCGCTGCCAAGCTGCCACCCTCTTCTCCTGATGATGCGGAAGCAATAGCCTGATGACGACGAGGCTGCCAAGTGCGATCAGCCTCATCATCATCAATTAGGGTCTCCGCCTCACTACTAGCCCCCTCGGCTGCGTGTGGGTCAGGAGACAGACCTGTCTCTACACCGGCTACCGAGCCACTCTCCTCGCCACTACTTCTTCGCCTGGCTGCTGAAGAGGCGGATGTCTCCCCCCGTTCCTGACCGCCCTCTGTTAGCTCTTCCTCACTGTACTGGATGACACCGGGAGCACTAGCCTCTGGCTGCGAATAGTGCTGCCTCGACCCCTTCCTCTGCTGCCACGTCTGCTCGCTCCTAAAACATTGCCTCCTCTGCCACTCCTCTGCATGTTGTCTGACATACTCTTTAATTAAACGATTCTGTGTCCCTGAGTAACAATTCTGTGGCCCTAAGTAATGGTTCTGTGGCCCTCAGTAACAGTTCTGTGTCCCTGAGTAACAATTCTGTGTCTGTGCGAGTAACAATTCTGTGGCCCTAAGTAACAGTTCTGTGGCCCTCAGTAACAATTATGTGTCCCTAAGTAACGGTTCTGTGGCCCTCAGTAACAATTCTGTGTCCCTGTGTAACAATTCTGTGTCTGTGCGAGTAACAATTCTGTGGCCCTAAGTAACAGTTCTGTGGCCCTCAGTAACAGTTCTGTGTCCCTGAGTAACAATTCTGTGTCTGTGCGAGTAACAATTCTGTGGCCCTAAGTAACAGTTCTGTGGCCCTCAGTAACAGTTCTGTGTCCCTGAGTAACAATTCTGTGTCTGTGCGAGTAACAATTCTGTGGCCCTAAGTAACAGTTCTGTGGCCCTCAGTAACAATTCTGTGTCCCTGAGTAACAATTCTGTGGCCCTAAGTAACGGTTCTGTGGCCCTCAGTAACAATTCTGTGTCCCTGTGTAACAATTCTGTGTCTGTGCGAGTAACAATTCTGTGGCCCTAAGTAACAGTTCTGTGGCCCTCAGTAACAATTCTGTGTCCCTGATTAACGTTTCTGTGGCCCCAAGTAACAGTTCTGTGGCCCTCAGTAACAATTCTGTGTCTGTGCGAGTAACAATTCTGTGTCTGTGCGAGTAACAATTCTGTGGCCCTAAGTAACAGTTCTGTGGCCCTCAGTAACAGTTCTGTGTCCCTGAGTAACAATTCTGTGTCTGTGCGAGTAACAATTCTGTGTCTGTGCGAGTAACAATTCTGTGGCCCTAAGTAACAGTTCTGTGGCCCTCAGTAACAGTTCTGTGTCCCTGAGTAACAATTCTGTGTCTGTGCGAGTAACAATTCTGTGTCTGTGCGAGTAACAATTCTGTGTCTGTGCGAGTAACAATTCTGTGGCCCTAAGTAACGGTTCTGTGGCCCTCAGTAACAGTTCTGTGTCCCTGTGTAACAATTCTGTGTCTGTGCAAGTAACAATTCTGTTGCCCTAAGTAACAGTTCTGTGGCCCTCAGTAACAATTCTGTGTCTGTGCGAGTAACAATTCTGTGTCTGTGCGAGTAACAATTCTGTGGCCCTAAGTAACAGTTCTGTGGCCCTCAGTAACAATTCTGTGTCCCTGATTAACGTTTCTGTGGCCCCAAGTAACAGTTCTGTGGCCCTCAGTAACAATTCTGTGTCTGTGCGAGTAACAATTCTGTGTCTGTGCGAGTAACAATTCTGTGGCCCTAACAGTTCTGTGGCCCTCAGTAACAATTCTGTGTCCCTGATTAACGTTTCTGTGGCCCCAAGTAACAGTTCTGTGGCCCTCAGTAACAATCCTGTGTCTGTGCGAGTAACAATTCTGTGTCTGTGCGAGTAACAATTCTGTGGCCCTAACTAACAGTTCTGTGGCCCTAAGTAACAGTTCTGTGTCCCTGAGTAACAATTCTGTGTCTGTGCGAGTAAGAATTCTGTGTCTGTGCGAGCAACAATTCTGTGGCCCTAAGTAACAGTTCTGTGGCCCTCAGTAACAGTTCTCTGTCCCTGAGTAACAATTCTGTGTCTGTGCGAGTAACAATTCTGTGTCTGTGCGAGTAACAATTCTGTGTCTGTGCGAGTAACAATTCTGTGGCCCTAAGTAACGGTTCTGTGGCCCTCAGTAACAGTTCTGTGTCCCTGTGTAACAATTCTGTGTCTGTGCGAGTAACAATTCTGTGGCCCTAAGTAACAGTTCTGTGGCCCTCAGTAACAATTCTGTGTCCCTGATTAACGTTTCTGTGGCCCCAAGTAACAGTTCTGTGGCCCTCAGTAACAATTCTGTGTCTGTGCGAGTAACAATTCTGTGTCTGTGCGAGTAACAATTCTGTGGCCCTAACTAACAGTTCTGTTGCCCTCAGTAACAATTCTGTGTCTGTGCGAGTAACAATTCTGTGTCTGTGCGAGTAACAATTCTGTGGCCCTAAGTAACGGTTCTGTGGCCCTCAGTAACAGTTCTGTGTCCCTGTGTAACAATTCTGTGTCTGTGCGAGTAACAATTCTGTGGCCCTAAGTAACAGTTCTGTGGCCCTCAGTAACAATTCTGTGTCTGTGCGAGTAACAATTCTGTGTCTGTGCGAGTAACAATTCTGTGGCCCTAAGTAACAGTTCTGTGGCCCTCAGTAACAATTCTGTGTCTGTCCCTGAGTAACAATTCTGTGGCCCTAACTAAAGTTTCTGTGGCCCTAAGTAACAATTCTCTGGCACTCAGTAACAATTCTGTCTGTCCCTGAGTAACAATTCTGTGGCCCTAATAACGTTTCTGTGGCCCTAAGTAACAATTCTCTGGCACTCAGTAACAATTCTGTCTGTCCCTGAGTAACAATTCTGTGGCCCTAATAACGTTTCTGTGGCCCTAAATAACAATTCTCTGGCACTCAGTAACAATTCTGTCTGTCCCTGAGTATGAATTCTGTGGCCCTAACTAGCGTTTCTTTGTCCCTAAGTAACGATTCTGTGGCCCTAATTAACAATTCTGTGTCCCTGAGTAATAGTTCTCTGTCCCTAAGTATCGTTTCTCTGTCCCCAAGTATCGTTTCTGTGGCCCTAACTCTGTCCCTGTCCCTAATACAGAGCGGTCTGCCTCTGTTCAATGACTGCAGGCAAATGAAGAATTCCAAAATGGCCGCTATTTATAGCTCGACCATTACACAGTGCTAGCTGGCTGGCTGCTGATTGGCTGATGCGATCACATGTCGTTGAGGAATGCATTATGGGTCAGCGCGCCTTGTCTGCGCGCCTTCCCAGACATCCCCGCTCCGTCGCCGCACATGTCAGCCGCCATTTTCGGAAAAATTTCGATTCGCGCGTCCGAATTAGGCTATTTTTCGGGTTCGGCGCGAATCGAATTTTTTCCGATATTCGACTCGAATTCCACTTCGGCTACTTCGATTCGCTCATCTCTAATTACATGGTAACTGGGCCTCTCATAGTGGCCCAATATCAAGCACCGCAACCCACTGTGTCTCATGGACACAGCGGTTGCAGAGCACACCACTATGATTTCCAGGGGGTGTGCGTATGAGCACCTCAACGTTCTAGTATGTCACAGTGCCTGTGAAGGCCACCGACCAGCAGTAAATGTACTACTGCTGGTCAGCAAGTGGTTAAGATTTAGCTATTGAGCGCTGTAAACAATCACGGCAGTCACATGAACATAAAACCTGCCCCCGCCTCCTGACGTCTAGAACATCTTAAAGTTCCAGAGGCGTCAGCAGCACGGGGTTAAGATTCAGCTATTAAGGTTTTTTTCAGCAAAGTGCTTAAAATTTACCTGGGAAACATTTGGCAACAAACCTATAGCTTAACATGTTGGCTGAAAAATAATATTATTATGCAATATTTCATATTTGCATGACTAAAAGAAAAAAAATGACATCTTTTTAAAGTAGTTATTTTCTAGCCCTAAATATAATAACCAAAAAAGACAACCAAAAAAAAAAAATACTATGCGTGCATAGTTTTTCCCCACCTTTTCATGTTTTTCTGAAGTATACTGTACATTTCATTTCCAAATGCTACATGAGCAATACACTATGAATGCTTTAATAATATATTGCACAATAAAATAGAATATCATACTCTTTTGTGATGAAAACAACAGAAGATATACAGTATATGAAAATCACAAAAGGGAGAAGAAAGCATGGCACTGAGTATCCAGACAGATGCAACTGTATTTGTTACTGCAAGTGAGAAATGAGATTTGATTGGCTTTTTGGACTCCAGTTTTTAGAGGTGAGCTTCTATATTTGTAATATGAATGCTTAGTACAGAATTTATAAAATTTTACTACTGAAAATAGACTGTATCAATTTGCATCTTTAAAGCTGCGTTAACTGAGTTATTGTCATTTGAATCCATTAAAAATATAATACATCAGATGGTTATTTTTAAACAAATTCAATATGGTGGGTGTTTCACAGTTTCATGTACACTATATTGCCAAAAGTATTGGAACACCCCTCCAAAACATTTGTGAAAGAATGGGTCGCTCTCAGGAGCTCAGTGAATTCAAGCGTGGGACCGTCATAGGTTGCCATCTGTGCAGTAAGTCCATCCGTGAAATTTTCTTGCTACTAAATATTCCACGGTCAACTGTTAGTGGTATTATAACAAAGCAGAGGCAACTGGGAACAATAGCAACTCATTCACTAAGTGGTAGGCCACCTAAAATGGCAGAGTGGGGTCAGCACATGCTGAAGCACACAGTGCACAGAAGTCACCAACTGTCTGCAGAGTCAATAGCTAAAAACCTCCAAACTTTGTGTGGCCTTCAGATTAGCACAACAGTGTGTAGGGAGCTTCATGGAATGGGTTTCCTTGGCAGAGCAGCTGCATCCAAACCTTACATCACCAAGTGCAATGCAAAGCGTCGAATGCAGTGGTGTTAAGCGCGCCACCACTGGACTCTAGAGTAGTGGATTACGTTTCTCTGTGTGGCAATCCAATGGACATGTCTGGGTTTGGCAGTTACCAGGAGAACGGTACTTGCCTGACTGCATTGTGCCAAGTGTAAAGTTTGATGGAGGGAGGTTAAGGTGTGAGGTTGTTTTTCAGGAGTTGGGCTTTGCCCCTTAGTTCCAGTGAAGGGAACTTTTACAGCGTCAGCGTACCAAGACATTTTGGACAATTTCATGCTCCCAAATTGCAGGAACTGTTTGGAGATGGCCCCTTCCTGTTCCAACATGACGTTACACCAGTGCACAAAGCAAGGTCCAAAAAGACATGGATGAGCGAGTTTATGGTGGAGTAACTTGACTGGCCTACAACCCGATACCTTTGGGATGAATTAGATTAGATTGGGAGCCAGGCCTTCTCGTCTGACATCAGTGCTTGACCTCACAATGCGTTTCCGGAAGAATGGTCAAACATTCCCATAGACACACTCCTAAAATTTGTGACCAGCCTTCCCAGAAGAGTTGAAGCTGGTAAATTTGCAAAGGGTGGGCCAACTCAATATTGAATGCTATGGACTAAGGCTGGGGTGACATTAAAGTTCATGTGCGTATAAAGGCAGGTGTTCCAATACTTTTGGCAATATAGTGTAGCTGGAGTCCTAAGTTTGGATTATCCTCCCAGGTGGCTCTGCCCCTCTCAGGCACCATCACTATGATGCATGTGCAGATGCAAACTTGGGCCCTTCCTAGCCTTCAGATCCTGGCAGAGCCTGTCAGCACATCTGCGCAGGTGATTTACTGTTCATGAGCAAAGACTGAAAGTTTTGGACCTTCCAGGTAACTGTTTTTGGCTGTGTGTGGAAAACTCGGCACATGAGCAGATCCTTGGGGAATCCGGTAGGTGGTCAGATGTGCCATAGAGCTCTCTTGGGTCTCAAGAGGAAGAAATTCTTGCCTAGGTGAGGATTGCAGGTGTGCTGCTTTGCAGCACCAATAAAGTGCTAAAAAAAACATTCCATTAATAAGAGAGAGAGAAGGCAGGGCAGCCCTTTAGGGTGAAGATCAGCTTTAAATACCTTGCCACTTTAAAAAAACCTCAAGTCTATGTACTTGGCAAAATTAATGTGATATGATCTAGGCTATTCTAAACTGAAAAGAAAATCCAAGAGAGAAAAAATGTCAAATTATAATCCTGTCAGCCAAAATTGTTAACTAATTAAAAAACTGTACATGCATTAAAATTAAATTGGAAATTCTGTCTTGTAAGCTGCCTTTATTTGGAACAGAACCATCATTAAATGCATTGGCAGTTCAAGGCCTGTCAAAATTTTTTTCAACCTCAGGCATGGCCAGCAGATGACACTGCAGAAGCCTCCTCTTTTTTAGGCACCATACTTTTTACAATATGTTTTTTTAACAAAAACTAACTGTCAGCTCATGCTTATGACAAATCTCATAACCTGTTTGGATACCCCCCTAGTAAGCTGCTTGCTATGGAGGCACTCGTCAGGAGGGAGGGGCCAGGTGCTCCAGCAGGGGACCCAAGAAGAGGAGGATTGGAGCTGCTCTGGGCAAAACCACTGCACAGAGTAGGTATGACATGTTTTTTTTGTTTGTTTTTTTTTAACCTGCCTTTAACCGCTTCCTGACCACCGTATAGCAGAAATACTGCTACAGGATGGCACGGGTGTGCAAAATCACATATATATATATATTTGATTTTACATTTCCAGGTAGGGAGTGCGGTGATTACCCACTGACGCCTGGTGATTACCCACAGGGAAGAGGGATGCTTTGTTTACCAACATTCGTCCTCCCTGTTGGCTTGGGAACACCCCCCCCCTGTAAAACTCTCCCAGCACACAGTTAACCCTTTGATCGCCCCTCATGTTACACCCTTCCTGCCCAGTGCCATTAGTACAGTCTCAGTTCTTCCCAATATTAGAATGCCCGCCGCAGTCCCGCTATAAGTCGCTGATCACCGCCATTATTAGTAAAAAAAAAAAACCAGTATCTATACTGCCATTTGTAGGTGCTATAATTTTCACGTAAACCAATTAATTTACATGTAGTGGGATTTTTTTTAGCAAAGACATGTTGCAGAATACCTTTTGGCCTAAACTTATGATGAAATTTTATTTAAAATTTTTTTTTACTGGACATGTTTAACTGCTTCCGGTGTCTACCATTAGAAGTGGGTGGATGCAGGGCGGTATTCTAATGGTGGGCATACCATACACTTTTTCTGGCAGGCTGCATAAAAAAAAAGAACATAGCATATACACCCAACAAGGACCAGCGATGTACTGGTACATCACTGGACTTTGAGTGGGTATACTATGATGACGCCTGCAGCTGCAGGCATCACCCTGGTATTGTTTTTTTCAGCTCATGATCGGCTTTCATGTAAAAGCAATCCTAGTGGATAATTAGCTGCAGGATTGCTTTTACAAGCAGCGGGAGAAGGTGCCCCCCCTCCCCTGCTGCCTTCCACGGCCTTCTTGGGCAGTCCCGTGCCATCGGGAGAACCTGAGAATGCAGCCGGTGTTTCCGCTAGCTGATTGGACAACAGAATGGTGCCAATCATCTCTATAGTCTAAGAAATCAGAAGCTATGAGCATTTCATCACTTCAGTTTCACAGGATATAAACAGTGCCATTTGTAAATTGGGAAAGCATCTGATCACATCGATCTTGGTGAGATTAGATAATGTAAGGGCAGAGGAGATATCTAGAGCCTGATAGAACCCAGATTTCTCAAAAAAGAATATATGACAATGGCCATTGAAGTTATAGGGGATGTTTGCATTCCCTGTGATAAATGAAAGGAACAGTGTAAAAATAATGTAAAAAATCTAAATAACTGAAAAAAAAGCACCCTTGCCCCCCCCGTGCGTGAGAGCATTGACCCTGTGCCAGTATGTAAACAGCGGTTGCACCATGCATGTGAGGGATCGCCGCAAACATCAGATCAAGGGCAGTAATTCTAGCACTAGACCTCCTGTGTAAATCTAAAATGGTAGCTTGCAAAGGCTTATAAAGCGTTGCCTATGGATATTAAAATTGTATGCAGTTTGTCGCCATTGTACTGGGCATGTGCAATTTTAAAGCATGTCATGTTTGGTAGCTATCTACTTGGAATACCATCATCTTTTATATTTTACCAAATAATTGCCCAATATATTGTGTTTTTGTGCATTAAAAGTAAAAAAAGTAAAAAAAATTGCGTTTGAAAAATTGCTGCGTGAGTACTATGTGACATAAAAAATTGCAGCACCCACCATTGTAATCACTAGGGTGTCTACTTTAAAAATATATAATGTTTGGGGGTTGAAAGTAATTTCCTAGCAAAAAACAGTGATTATTTTCATTAACAAAATGTGTCAGAAAAGGATTAGTGTTCAGGTGGTTAGAAGAGTGAGTGATGTGTGGCATAAACTTCTAATGCTGGGCATAAAATGCCCCCACCCCCCAAAACGACCCCTTTTTAGAAAGTAGACACCCCAAACTATTTGATGAGAGGCATGTTGAGTCAATAGAAGAATTTATTTTTTTACCACAAGTTTTTGGAAAATGAGAAAAAATATATTTTTTTTTATTTACACAAAATTGTCACTTTTATGATGTATTGCTCAAACATGCCATGAATATATGTGGAATTACTGCCCAAAATAGATTCTGCTACTTCTCCCGAGTATGGGGATGCCACATGTGAGAGACTTTTTGGCAGTCTAGCCAAGTACAGGACCCCCAAAATCCAATAAGCACCTTCAGGCTTTTAAAGGGCTTAATTTCCTCATTATACTGACTACCTATCACAGTTTCGAAGGCCCTGAAATGCCAAGATAGCACCAACCCCCCCCCCCCAAATGACCGCTTTTTGGAAAGTAGACACCCCAAGGAATTTGATAATAAGCATGGTGAGCATTTTGCAGATCTTGTTTGTTCTCACAAGGTTTTGAAATATAAAAAAAAAATAAAAAATATGTTTTTGTTTTCTTTCTGCATTTTTCAAAAATTTGTGGCAACTTATGAGATCTGCAAAATGAGAAATAAAGCCCTTTAAAAGCCTGAAGGTGCTTACTGGATTTCAGGCTCCTGTATGTGTCTAGACTGCCAAAAAGTCTCTCACATGTGGTATCCCCATACTCGGTAGAAGTAGCAGAATGTATTTTGGGCTGTAATTCCACATATACCCATGGCTTGTGTGAGCAATATATCATTTAAATGACAACTTTCTGTGAAAAAAAAAAGTTTTTGTAATTTTCCAAAAACTTGTGCAAAAAAATAAATATTCCATGGACTCAATATGCCTCTAAGCAGATAGCTTAGGGTGTCTGGAAGTGTTTGTACTATTCTGGTATTTTAGCACCTCAAGAAATGTGAGTTTGTAGATGCTATAACTTTCACACAAAGCAATCAATAAACACTTATTGGGATTTTTTTACCAAAAACATGCAGCAGAATACATTTTGGCCTAAATTTATGACTAACTTTGAGTTTACTATATTTTTTATAGCCAAAAGCAATAAATATAGTTTTTTTTTTTCATAGCGCGAAAAATAAAAAGCGCACTGGTGATCAAATACCACCTAAAGAAAGCTCTATTTTGTGTTAAAAAAATGATGTACATTTCGTTTGGGTACAGCATTGCACGACCGCGCAATTACCAGTTGAAATACTGCAACGCCGAATAGCAAAAAGAGGCCTGGTTAGGAAGGGGGTAAATCCTCAGGAGGGCAAGTGGTTAATATCACTTTAACCACTTGAGCTCCAGAGGATTTACCCCCCTTAATGACCAGGCCTCTTTTTGCTACTCGGCGCTGCACTAATTCAACTGATAATTGCGCGGTCATGCAATGCTGCACCCAAACAAAATTTACATCCTTTTTTTCACACAAATAGAGCTTTCTTTCGGTGTAATCACCTGTGCGCTTTTTATTTTTCACGCTATAAACAAAAAAAGGCCAAAAATTTTGAAGAAAAACAATATTTAGTAAACTCAAAGTTGCTTATAAATTTAGGCCAAAATGTATTCTGCTACATGTTTTTGGTAAAATAAATCCCAATAAGTGTATATAAATTGCTTTGTGTGGAAGTTATAGCATCTACAAACTATGGTATAAATACTGCAATTTACGCCATTTTTCTGCTATACAGCGCTGCGCTAGTTTAACGGACAATTGCGCGGTCATGCAATACGGTACATAAATGAAATTTACATCCTTTTTTTCCCCACAAATCGAGCTTTCTTTTGGTGGTATTTGATCGCCTGTGCGGTTTTTATTTTTTGCGCTATAAAAAAAAAGGCTGACAATTTTGAGGAAAAAAAAACAATATTTTGGACTTTTTGCTATAAAACATGTCCAGTAAAAAAAAAAATGCAAAAATCAAATTTAGTCATAAATTTCTGCCAAAATGCATTCTGCAACATGTCTTTGCTAAAAAAAAAAACCCAATACGTGTAAATTAATTGGTTTACGTGAAAGTTATAGCGTTTACAAATGGCGGGAAAGATACTGGGATTTTTAGTTTTTTTTTTATACTAATAATGGCGGCGATCAGCGAATTATTGCGGCGATCAGGGACTTATGGCAGCGACTTATGGCGGGACTGCGGCGGACATTCTGACATTGGGGGGTACTGACTTGGGGTCACTGACATCCCCAAAAACACTAATACAGTGATCAGTGCAAAAAAAAAAAACACTGACACTGTACTAATGGCAATGGGGAGGAAGGGGTTAACTTTATTTTGCAGGGAAGGGTTATAGGAGTGAGGGGAGTGTTTTACTAGGGGGCGGGGGGGTGTACTGGACAAGACAAGGCTGATCGAGAAAGAGAAACTGTTCTTTTTGATCAGCTCATCCTCGAGCTGACAGGGAAGTGACAGACAGCACAGCTACTGCAGCTGTGCTGTCTGTCACTGTTTGCCGCCGATCGCCGGGAAACAGCGCTAAGGACCGGCTGTGACCCAGCGACTCACATCTGCGGTGGTGATCGGCGGGACAGATAGGGCGGCGGCGCGCCTCGTGCGCGCCCCCTATTTGTTTACAAAACACACGTTTTAAAACATGGTTTTGCCTGCGAGTGCCGCCCTGCCGCCGTATATATACAGTGGCTGGGCGGCAAGTGGTTAAAGTGTTTTTGATAAAGCGAGAAGTACTGGAATTTCTATCACTGCTGTTCAGGTCTCTTTTGCGGAGATTCACTCTCTCTATTTGCCCTACTGACCAATAGCACTGGGAAATAAAGTAATGGCCCTATCCAAAATATTACATTTGTCACCAGAAGCAGAGGTAAAGGAAAAACTTTCAATGAATATACCTGTTGCAGTGATAAGTGGAAGGTAGTCCATTGCACTGGAGATATTTTGCATGGAGAGATTTCTACTCACTTTCCATTAGGTATCTGGTACAGCAAGTGAAGAAACATCAAAAGAAAACAAACAATGGTACTCAAACTTTCTGCATCAATACTTATTTATTTCAGGTACTTATCAGGGGCGAACTAACAACTCATGGGCCCCCCAGGCAATAGGGGATCATAGGGCCCCTGTGTCCTTGCTCAAACTCAAAAAAAAACTATGAAAAAGGTACCAGGGGCATCTCATGGGGCCCCCTACTGACCCCGGGCCCTCGAGCAGTGCCCGAGTTTCCAAATGGTCAGTCTGCCCCTGGTACCGTAGCGCTGTCAATTTACGCAGCACTTTACATATATATTGTATATTCACATCAGTACCTAACCCTCAAGGGGCCTACAATCTAAGGTCTCTAACTAACATTTATATATACTAGGACCAATTTAGACAGGAGCCAATTAACCTACCAGCATGTCTTTGGAGTGTGGGAGGAAACTGAAGTTCCCGAAGGAAGCCCACGCAGGCACAGGGAGAACATGCAAACTCCAGTCAGGTGTTGCAGTGGTTGGGATTCGAACCGACAACTCTAGTACTGCCAGGTGGAAGCGCTAACCACTTAGTCACTGAGCTTCCCCACTTTTAATGCTATATTAACCCTTTCACTGCCACCGGCAGCACCAATATCTAAACAGACTGTTGGCTGCTATAGCAGCTGAGAGTTTATTTACATTTTCAGATCAAGATGCAGGCTTTCTTGTGGAAATGACTTCACTTTACAGCCATCCAATCTCTTGCATACAGCTGAAAAGACTTTTAAAGCAGCAAATCATGCCTCTGCAGGTTAATGTCATAATGTGCTAGAATGCACAGCATACTAGCACATTAGGACAGACTTGCCTTTAAAACTGATGTCATTGTGGCCCAGCAATTCAAATGGCCGGAGCCCGGAAGGGAGACCAGATGAAGATGGAATCCCTGTCAGCGATGACATCGCTCCACTGCAGGAATTCCATCTTTACCTGGTCTTCCTTCTGGGCTTGTGGGCTCCGGCCATTCGAATGGCTGGGCTACAATGACATCACTTCTGCGCATGAGCACAGGAGTCACAATCGCAGCACAGGACTTTCAATGGATGGCATACTGGAGTGATGGCATCACTGGCTTCTACAAATGTGAATATCTCCTAAATGCTAAAGGTTTAGGAGATATTCACTGTACCTACTGTGTACTGTGCCTATAATAAGGCTTGGCTATAGGTACAAAAGAATAATCCAACTTTACTATTGGTTGATTTTGAGTACTCTAGTTTTCACAGGAGCATACAGTTATAAGTCTTGGCATGTTTGGTATATATTTACTCTACACAACCTCATCTTTTTATATTTTACAAAAAAATGGCTATTATATTGTTTTTGGTGCACTAGATTTATAGTCTGAGTGTATTTTTTTACTGAAAATATGGGTTTGATAAACATTTGCGCGAATGCTGTGTGACATTATAATCTGTAACTGCCCCTATTTCATTCTACAGGTTCTCTGTTTTTAAAAATTATATAATGTATTGTGGTTTTCATTAGTCTTGTAGCCTAAAATTCCGGTCTTTAATGTGTGCAAAAAAAAAAAATAGCTCTGGCAGTGAGAGGATTAATGAATACAGAGCTGCATTAATTTGTGTGATTCATATTTGCCTGGAGTTCAGATATAACATGTTAAGGTTTATATGAGATTTTGGCTCTATGTTAAATAGATAAGTAACCTGAAATTGAGGGGTAGGATGAATGTAATTGTAAATAAAATACAGAGCATGTGTACCCATGTTATGAGCATCAGACCTCTGTAATTCTGTCCTTCCTTTTTGAAAGTGGCAAAGAAGATATTGCAGCCACACCCTCAAACACTGTTAAAAACCTGCTGAATTTAATACAAGGGATTCTATACAATTCTAACTAAAGGTAAATTGAATTGACTTTCTGTTTTTAGGGCAGTTGCAATATAATAGTGATGACAGCTGACTTACTTCTGTGATGCCAGGAATTTCTTTTAATATAGAGAATATATGGGAACAGACTAGACTATGTTCCAAGGCATATATTTTTTCACACAACCTACACTGTTAAGAATTGTGTATTCAGCAGTGGCACCCAAAGTGTTTATTTAGCATATATTTTCTCTTGACACACTGCAGTGTAAATGCACGTCTCAGCATCATGTCCACCTGCCTGTCATAAGAAATACTAGAATCCAGTGTATGCATAGGTTTGGGATCCACCCTCATGTAAGTAGTCTGTAACTAACCTTGGCACCTGTCACAAATCTTGCTTCACAGTGTCTCTGTTTACATAATGGTGTCCCATATTCAATATGAGTCAACAGTTGCCAAAGACTGCGTTCTCTGAATTCCAAAACAACAACCCAGGATAAGATGAGAAAGTGGAGGAAATGTTCTAAGAATAGATTTTCTAACATTTCCTCAGTCGCCATCTGACCGGATGATAAAAAGGTCCAATTGAAAATAATTAGAGATGAGCGAATTATTCAAAAATTCGATTCGGCTGATTCGCCGAATTCGCGGAATAAATTCGATTCGAGGCGAATATATTCGCTGCGAATTTAACTTATAAAAAGGGTGTTTCTAGGCTTCAGAGAGCCTTTATATTAGTGCAGAACACTGTACCTTTAATTTAAATGCCCTTGGAGTCTGCTGGGGAAGAGAACTAATACTGTCAGTCAGTATGACATGCAGATGAGTGCCGTCGATCTTAGAATCACCGCACACTTCACTCATTTGGGCAGTCACGGGGCCAAAACCAGAGTGTGGAGCCACAGTGTGGCGGTGGAGGCAGCAGCAATGGGAGGCCATACAGCACCCTATGACAAAATGGAACCCACCAGCAGTGTGAGGAGACCTGAAAGTGGCACATGGCAGAGTGTGGCGATGGAGACAGCAGCAATGGGAGGCCGTACAGGGACCCATGACACACTCTGGACCTGGCAGCAGCATGAGGAGGCGGTACAGGGGCCCATGACAGATTACGGGCCTGGCAGCAGCATGAGGAGTCGGTACGGGGGCCCATGGCAGATTACGGGCCTGGCAGCAGCATGAGGAGGCGGTACAGGGGCCCATGGCAGAGTGGCGGAGCGTAAGCAGCTAAAATTGAAGGCCATACAGAGGCCTATGTTAAAAAGTCCCCCCAGCAGCAGCGTTGGGAGACGACTAATAGTCGTCTCCCCACGCTGCTGCTGGGGGGACTTTTTAACATAGGCCTCTGTATGGCCTTCAATTTAAGCTGCTTACGCTTCGCCACTCTGCCATGGGCCCCTGTACCGCCTCCTCTTGCTGCTGCCAGGTCCAGAGTGTGTCATGGGTCCCTGTACGGCCTCCCATTGCTGCTGACTTCATCGCCAGACTCTGCCATGTGCCACTTTCAGGTCTCCTTACACTGTTGGTGGGTTCCATTTTGTGATAGGGTGCTGTATGGCCTTCCATTGCTGCTGCCTCCACCGCCACCCTGCGCCATGTGCCTCTGTCGTCTGCTCACGCTGCTGACGGCTTCCACTTTTTAACCGAGGCCTGTGTTTGGCTTCCGAATACTGCTGCATCCACCGCCACCCTGCGCTATGTGTCTCTGTCGTCTGCTCACGCTGCTGACGGCTTCCGCTTTTTAACCTAGGCCTGTGTATGGCTTCAGAATAATGCTGCCTACACCGCCACCCTGCGCCATGTGCCTCTGTCGTCTGCTCACGCTGCTGCCAGGTCCATACTGATTCATGGCCCCCTGTACCGGCTCCTCATGAACGTGGTTCAGCGGGTTTGCATCACTTAACGGCAAATCGTTGACAAAAGCTGGGACGTTCAGTGTTGTGCGCATTAAGCCAGACACCAAAGGGCAGCACAGACCTGTTATTACTCGCTCAAGCATGGCTGAACAAAACCAGTCTCTACCACAAATTGGACCCAGACCTGCAGCAATGGGAGGCCGTACAGGAACCCATGACACACTCTGGACCTGGCAGCAGCAAGAGCAGGCGGTACAGGGGCCCATTACAGAGTGGCGAAGCGTAAGCAGCTTAAATTGAAGGCCATACAGAGGCCTATGTTAAAAATAATAACATGTTTGGGGCATGATTCATGGCGGATTTAGTCAGTTGTGTCAGGAACTGGTGGTTTGAAATCCAGACTAATCCACGCCTGATTCATTTTCACAAACGTCAGTCTCTCCACACTTTGGGTGGACAGTCGTGTCCTCCGCGGAGTTACAATACCTCCTGCCGCACTAAACACGCGCTCCGATGCCACGCTACTGGCCGGGCATGACAGCCTTTCAAGGGCAAATTCAGCTAGTTGGGGCCAAAGGTCAAGTTTCGTTGCCCAGTAGTCAAGGGGATTGTCTACCTCGGTTGGCAGGGTGCTGTCCAAGTAGGCCCGAGCCTGTTGTTTGAGGTCCTGCTCCAGGTCCACCTGATGCTGCTGCTGCTGCGGCTGGTTAGTAGTTTCCTCACTGCGCTGGTGAAGAAAGCTACTCATCATCGACTGTAGACTGAGGCAGCCGCTGCTGGTGGAGCTGCCACTGCTCCTACCACCCCACCCCTCCCCTGCTGCCATGGCAGCGGAACGCGAGCGCACAGGGCCCACAGTGTCTGAGGATGGACGTTGGCGCACAAAGGCAGAGACCAACTGACTACATAGGTGGTTTTTATAGTACTTTATTTTGGCCTCCCTCTCAGCAGGTGTGAAAAAGGCCACCATTTTTGAACGGTAGGAGGGTCCAACAAGGTGGACAGCCAAAAGTCATCCCTCTGTCTGATGGTTATTATTCGGCTGTCGCTACGCAAGCAACCGAGCATGCTATGGGCCATTTGTGCCAAGGAATGCGAGGGACTCCCTGCCTCCATCTCCACAGCATACTGCCATGGTGCGTCTGGGTCCTCTGTCTCCTCCTCCTCCTCTACCAGATGCTCCTGCTCCTCCACTCCTGTCCGCTGAGTGGAAAAACCACCCATTTCACTCAATAATTCTTGAGCACCAATGTCCTCCTCTACCTCCTCCTCTTCTTCCTGCCCTGCCCCCACAGGGGTCATGTGGTGTTGAGATCTGTGCGCCACGTCTACCGCACCCTGACCAGCCATTGTTAACAGCATTTGTTCCAGGACGTGCAACAGAGGAATGACGTCGTTCATCCCATAGTCCTGCCGACTCACGAATAGCGTGGCCTCCTCAAAGGGCCTGAGCAAGCGGCAGGTGTCACGCATGAGCTGCCAATGGCTGACATCTAAGTTACACAGGGGAGTACCTTTATCCGCTTGTAACATCAGGAAATCGGTGATTGCCTTTCGCTGTTCGTAAAGGCGGTCTAACATATGTAGGGTTGAATTCCACCTTGTTGCAACGTCGCAGATCAGGCGATGCTGTGGAATTCCGTTCTGCCACTGCAGCTCAAGGAGGGTGTGCTTTGCGGTGTAGGAATGGCTGAAATGCATGCAAAGTTTACGTGACATTTTAAGGATGTCTTGCAGTGGGATGGTGGATTTTAGGAACCGCTTGACAACCAGATTGAACAGGTGAGCCATGCATGGCGCATGGCACAACCTTCCTTGACGCAGAGCAGACACCATGTTCTTTCCGTTGTCGGTCAACATGGTTCCGATTTTCTGTTTGCGCGGAGACAGCCATCTGTCGATTTCTCTGTTCATTACACTCAGAAGTTCCTCCCCTGTGTGACTACGTTCACCAAGGCATACCAGGTGCAGCACAGCGTGACACCGTTGCGCCCTGCACATGTGATATGCCGGTCGGGTAATGGGACTTGGCACGGGGGTGGCGGCTGAGGACACGGCGGAAGAAGAGGTGGTAGAGGCGGACATCTTTGCTGGACCAAGGACGTGCAAACGTGGAGGCAAAAGCGGCATGACCTGTCCAAGTTGCTGGTGCGGCTGTGCCGGCACCACGTTCACCCAGTGGGCCGTAAATGACATGTACTGTCCCTGACCGTAGTTACAGCTCCACACGTCGGCGCTGCCGTGCACTTTGGCAGAGACCGACATGCTCAAAGACTGGCCCACCATCTCTTCTACATGTGAATGCAGGGCTGGCACTGCCTTTTTGGCGAAGAAATGCCGGCTTGGCACTCTCCACCGCAGCTCGGCACAAGCCATCATTTCTCGGAAAGGTGCTGAGTCCACCACTTGGAAAGGGAGGGACTGCAGCACCAGCAACTTGGACAGGAGGACGTTCAGCTTCTGCACCGTCGGGTGCGTGCTCGCAAACTGTTGTCTCTTGGAAACGGATTCCAAGAAAGACTGCTGACGGAATCCGTGAAGAGGAGTAGCAGGAGAAGGAGCATCTGAACGAGCGGAAGATGCCAACGAGCGACAACTCCCCTCAGCAGAGGTGTTGGAGCCTTGACTGGCTGATAGAGGGCGATTGACGTCGGGTGACGGAGCAAGTAACGGAGCGGGTGATGGAGCGGGGGCTGGGGCAGGCAGAACCGCCGTATCTTTATCATGGTTTTCCCAGGCCACCGAATGGCGACGCTGCATATGCTGACGCAACGCTGTAGTCCCAACATGGGCCCCCTGGCCACGCTTGACTTTCTGGCCACATAGTCGACATACGGCTACGTTTACTTCCTCGGGCGGCTTGACGAAAAATTGCCACACCGCCGAGTAGGAAACTTTGCCCCCGCTACTCCTCATTGGCTGACTGCTACTTCCTCCGTGCACACCGGCACCACTACTGGCCGTGGTGGTAGGCTGCAGTGGAGCTGGTGCTCTACTCCGTGGCCGTTTGCCTCCACTGACACTGCTGCGACCCTGCTGCCTCCTGGGCAACCCACCGACTGTTTTGCTCGCTGGCAAGCTGGCACCCTCTTCTCCTGATGATGCGGAAGCAATAGCCTGATGACGACGAGGCTGCCAAGTGCGATCAGCCTCATCATCATCAATTAGGGTCTCCGCGTCACTACTAGCCCCCTCGGCTGCGTGTGGGTCAGGAGACAGACCTGTCTCTAGACCGGCTACCGAGCCACTCTCCTCGCCACTACTTCTTCGCCTGGCTGCTGAAGAGGCGGATGTCTCCCCCCGTTCCTGACCGCCCTCTGTTAGCTCTTCCTCACTGTACAGTGGGGCTGAGCCCACAGCATGCGATACTTCGCTTGGTGAGGGAACACCAAAGGACAGGGGCAGGTAGAGGACACGTGATTTCAGTGGGCTTGCTCCCGGGCCATGCCAACTAACGGTTGTGTCTGACGTACCCACCGACCGTTGGCTGTAGGTGTCAGAGGTGACCTGGGAAGAGGAAGACGACCGAGCCAACCAATCGATGACGGCAGGGTTGTCGGTGGAGACACGACCGCTGGATGACACCGGGAGCACTGGCCTCTGGCTGCGACTAGTGCTGCCTCGACCCCTTCCTCTGCTGCCACGTCTGCTCGCTCCTGAAACATTGCCTCCTCTGCCACTCCTCTGCGTGTTGTCTGACATACTCTTTAATTCAATAAGCACCCCAAACATAAAACAGGATTTAACTCTTTGAACGTACAATAGTGGTTGTGAAGCAGAAAGTAACGATTCTGTGCCCCTGAGTAACAATTCTGTGTCCCTGAGTAACGATTCTGTGTCCCTGAGTAACGATTCTGTGTCCCTGAGTAACGATTCTGTGTCCCTGAGTAACAATTCTGTGTCCCTGAGTAACAATTCTGTGTCTGTCCCTGAGTAACGATTCTGTGTCCCTGAGTAACAATTCTGTGTCCCTGAGTAACGATTCTGTGTCCCTGAGTAACAATTCTGTGTCCCTGAGTAACAATTCTGTGTCCCTCAGTAACGATTCTGTGTCCCTCAGTAACAATTCTGTGTCCCTCAGTAACAATTCTGTGTCCCTGAGTAACAATTCTGTGTCCCTCAGTAACGATTCTGTGTCCCTCAGTAACAATTCTTTGTCCCTGAGTAACAATTCTGTGTCCCTGAGTAACAATTCTGTGTCCCTGAGTAACAATTCTGTGTCCCTGAGTAACGATTCTGTGTCCCTGAGTAACGATTCTGTGTCCCTGAGTAACAATTCTGTGTCCCTCAGTAACGATTCTGTGTCCCTGAGTAACAATTCTGTGTCCCTGAGTAACGATTCTGTGTCCCTGAGTAACAATTCTGTGTCCCTGAGTAACGATTCTGTGTCCCTGAGTAACAATTCTGTGTCCCTGAGTAACAATTCTGTGTCTGTCCCTGAGTAACGATTCTGTGTCCCTGAGTAACAATTCTGTGTCCCTGAGTAACAATTCTGTGTCCCTGAGTAACGATTCTGTGTCCCTGAGTAACGATTCTGTGTCCCTCAGTAACAATTCTGTGTCCCTCAGTAACAATTCTGTGTCCCTGAGTAACAATTCCTTGTCCCTGAGTAACAATTCTGTGTCCCTGAGTAACAATTCTGTGTCCCTGAGTAACGATTCTGTGTCCCTGAGTAACAATTCTGTGTTCCTGAGTAACGATTCTGTGTCCCTGAGTAACAATTCTGTGTCCCTGAGTAACAATTCTGTGTCTGTCCCTGAGTAACGATTCTGTGTCCCTGAGTAACAATTCTGTGTCCCTGAGTAACAATTCTGTGTCCCTGAGGAACGATTCTGTGTCCCTGAGGAACGATTCTGTGTCCCTGAGTAACAATTCTGTGTCCCTGAGTAACGATTCAGTGGCCCTAAAGTCTCTGTGGCCCTAACTCTGTCCCTAATACAGACAGGTCTGTCTCTCTTGAATGACCGGAGGCTAATGGAGAATTCTAAGATGGCCGCGATTTATAGCTCCACCATTACACAGTGCTGGCTGGCTGGCTGCTGATTGGCTAATGCGATCACATGTCATGAATGAATGCATTATGGGTCAGCGCGCCTTGTCTGCGCGCCTTCCCAGAGATCCCCGCTCCGTCGCCACACATGTCGCCGCCATTTTTGGGAAAATTCGATTCGTGCATCCAAAGTTTGCTAATTTTCGGATTCGGCGCGAATCGAATTTTTCCTAATCTTCGAAACGAATTCCACTTCGTCATGTTCGATTCGCTCATCTCTAAAAATAATAAAAGGCACGATCACAACTACCGTTGTAATTATTATCAATTTATTTATACCTAAAATAAATGTATTTTACCTACAAATTTATATAGTATATCTGCATCTTTACTGCTCATGGTAATGTACTATGATTTTTTAGTAGGGGTTTCCCTGAGTTCAAATATTATTTAATGGGTTCCTCGTTGGGAAAAACACTAGTCTTTTTTCCAAGGAGGAACTCATGAAATAATTTTCAGATAGTTACATAGAAATATATCTAGATCCTTACCGTGCCACATCCTAAAATTTTTACAAATTTATTTGGAACAATGTTACCAAAAGAGAAAAGCAGACTTTATCGTCACAATACAAGGTGACTTAATGAAAATTCCATAATTTTATTTCCATATAGTAAAATAGAGATAAAAAACAGATGCAACACCATCAAAACACAATGGGGTTTATTTACTAAACCTGGTTGACTCAGAATCTTGTCCACTTCTGCATAAAAACCAATCAGCTTCCAGGTTTTATTGCTGAAGCTTAACTGAACATGCTAAGGTTAGAAGCTGATTGGCTACCATGCACAGGTGCCCAAGATTCTGAGTCAACCAGGTTTAGTAAATAAACCCCAATATGTCTGATACTAGCCAACATCCAACCCTGAGATGGAGAATATATATATATATATATATATATAGCTATTATGGCATAGTATTAGCCTTAGTTCTCTGGGTCATAGTTCAAAGCGTCTCCATACTCAAAAGTCAACGCGTTTTGTAAAGAGGTCCAAAGCCTTCCAAACCAGGTAGGTTAAAGCCAGAAGGTCTGATTTCTGATGTCTCACCTCCTGGATTAGTGGAGTTCTTATTTTTGTCTAAGGGGTCTCCAAACTATGGCACTCAAGGTGTTGAGGATCTGCAAGTCCCATGAGGCCTTCCAAGACTCTGACAGCCACAGGCAAGACTCCCAGAGGCAGAGGCATGATGGGACTTGTAGTATTTAACCTCCCTAGCGGTCTGATTATGTCCATATTTCTGTGCTCAAACGGTAAATATTTTTGCATGGAAATATGTATTTTTTTATTGTAGGCCTGTCATTTTTAAGAATAACTCGATGAAATCTGTCCGAACAAGAGTCTAGTAAACATCCCGGGTATGTTAAAATTTGAAACACGAAATCATAAATTATAATTTAATAAATAATGATAAAAAATAATATAATAATAATAAATTTAATTCAATAATATAATCAAACCAAAAACACTGAAATTTGAAATATAGCGCCAAGTTCACACATCACTGAGCAAAGTCACAAAATCGTTTCCAGTGTGATGACGAATTTCCCCACTAATCATTATCACTCAATTCTACAAGTAGTTCTGATTTACTATCGCTGTTCTCTAGCTGGTCTAAAACCGATTTTGACCTAAAGGGACACTTTTTGGACGCCATGGACGTTTCTCAGTTTCCAGGCAGAAAGAACAGTAAAAATGAAGGCAGGGCACAGGACAAAGCACTAGGGACAAAATGTATGTGAAATGGCTTGATACAGTAATGTTTTACTATGTGATTTTAGTGAATGTCACTTTTTGTCATTTTCAAATTTCCCGACGGTTCCGTCCCCCGTACGTCCTGACGTCGCAGGGGACAGAACCCAGATGACAGATGCCGCCATCCGCCGGAGGACATTGCCGGGGACACTGCAGGAGGGACATCGCGGGAGCACAGGACAAGGTAAGAGAAGAAGAGATCCCGGAGCAGCGCCGCATGGTAAGCCCGAGTGTAGCTCGGGGTTACCGCTTGTGTTACTGAAACTTTACCCCGAGCTACACTCGGGAATACCTCCAGGGAGGCTACACAGCTGGAGGACCATAGTTTGGAGACCCCTGTTCTAAGTGCTCCACTAAATTTTTTAATTTTCAAATATCCCTCATGGAAAAACTTTTCCATTGATCCATAAGCATTTTATCATTCTTTTTCTTTTTTCTGTCCTTATCAAACAGAAATAAGGTAAGTTGGCTAGCATCAGACATATTGTGTTTTGATGGTTTTGCATTTGTTTTGTATCTCTATTTTACTATATGGAAATAAAATTGTGGAATTTCAATTAAGTCGCCTCGTGTTTTGCTGATAAAATCTGCTTTTCTCTTTTGGTAACATTGTTCCAAATAAATTTGTATAGATAGTTACATAGTCAGGATTGCAAAAGAAACTCAAGTCCATCTAATTCAATCAATAGAAAAAAATAAAAGTTAGAAAACCTATAGCTGTTAATATCCAGCTATATTTTATGCATTTAGGATTGCATCTAATTTTTTTTTTTTTAAAACAATTTCTTGAGCTGGAAAGATCTAATTCTTGATCTCAGGGAACCCATGTTGAAAAAAATCATGGTACATTAGAATGATTAGAACAATCCAATTGTAAATATAATAATTAAAGTATTAAATAAAATAAATACAAACTTGGCATATTTAGTGTATTTAACCACTTGCCCAGATGATTTACCCCCCATCCTGACCAGGCCATTTTTTGCGATCCAACGCTGCGTTACTTTAACTGACAATTGCGCAGTCATGCAATTCTGTACATAAATGATATTTATGTCCTTTTTTTTACCACAAATAGAGCCTACTTTCAGTGGTATTTGATCACCTCTGTGTTTTTTAATTTTTGCGCTATAATCAAAGACCAAAAATTTGGGGAAAAAACCCCAATATTTTTAACTTTTTGCTATAAAACATATCCAATAAAAAAAATTAAAAAATCAAATTTCATCATAAATTTAGGCCAAAATGTGTTCTGCTACATGTCTTTGCTAAAAGAAAATCCCAATACATGTAAATTAATTGGTTTACGTGAAAGTTATAGCGTCTGCAAATGGTGGTATGAATACTGGAATTTTCTTTTATATATATATATATATATACTATAAATGGCAGTCATCAGTTACTTACAGCAGGACTGTGGCGGGCATTCTGACACTGGGTGGGAACTAACTGCCACTGACATCCCCAATGACACTAATACAGTGGTCAGTGCTAATAAAAAGCACTGACACTGTACTAATGACACTGGGCAGGAAGGGGTTAACATCTGGAGAGATCAAAGGGATCACCTGTGTGCTGTTTTAGTAGGGAGACTTGCTGCTTTGTATCTCTCTGCTGTGCAGAGAGTTACAAAACAGTATGTCCATGCTTTACACAAAGGTCTCTCCCCTGTCAGCTTTACACGGTGATCGCCGAGTGTCAGCCAGGAATCGCCGGCTGGGACCCATTGATTGACATCCCTATCTGCCAATAGCAGCGCAGGTAGGCAATAGCAGCGCACATGCCCTCTGCCCAGAAATGTAAATCATGTATATATTTGTGATTTTGCACAGCTCTGCCGCCCTGTAGCAGTACTTCTACTATTGAGCTGTGGCCAGGCGGTTAATACTCAAAGTGGATCATTTTCTTTTAACACCAGCCTGCTCTATACAACAAAATGCATTTAAGTAATAATAAATAAAGACAATAACAATTATGGTCAGAAAAGAAATGTAGATAATGAAAATTGTAGTGCCCCCTTTAAATTGATAGTCCGTGACAAAATGCCTTATTAGTGAATAGTGGGAACGCAACCCCTTAGATCACTGATCAGGTAGAAGGGTCCTCTTGGATTGATAAATTGTGAGAGAGGGGTCCCTTTACAAACAGCTAAAGTGGACTATGAATATCAGTGATTTATACCTAAGATATTGGAGGAGAGATGCTAGCTCATCAGAGTGATGTTGGTGCTAATGACAAGCCAAACTGCCTTTGGTTCAGTTGGAACAGGGTTCAGTGAGCTTCAAAGATGTTTGGATACCAAAACCCACCCCAAATGAAACATATAAAGCTAAATCTTTTAAAATAAAAATACCCATTTTTTGGGCTAATAGGCAAGAGGGTGTCAAAAAATAGCATGGGGTGGGGTGCACTTCCCTTGGGAACATTTTTAAAGGAAAACATGGTGCACAGATCCCAACATTCCCCTTAATGGTCTGTTATGTACAGTATTGTGGGGGTACTATAGAGGGGACACATAGTCAGTCTAAAAGAAGACATAAGTCCATTTTGTTCAACCAATAGAAAGAAAAATAAATTGAAAACCTCCATATTCACAAACCTATACCCACAGTGTATCCAGAGGAGGGCAAAAAAATGTATCATGGTCCGATTGCTCCAACGAGGGGGGGGGAAACCTTCCTAATTCCCCAGAAGGCAATTGGATATGCCCTAGATTAACAATCCCTGGTGTTGTTATCTATAAATGTAAATATCCAGTTATATTTTGTGCATTTACTATAGGAATGCATCCAGTCCTTTTTTAAAACGCTCCACTGAACTGGCCAGATTTAGTTCTTAAGGGAGCCTATTCCACATTTTCACAGCTCTTCCTGTGAAGAAGCCTTTCTGTATGTGGACATTAAAGTCGTACTAAACTCAAAATAAAAAAGTAATATACTGCAGCTTACTAATAACTGGATGTAATGGCTCCTTGAGTTTTCTTCTTTTTTTTCTCTTTTTGTTAGGCTTTTTCCCTCTGTTTTCATCTGCTGATCTGGCCAGTACAATAACAAATTGAAGCCAAACCTTGTTGGTACTGAGTGACTGTGCCCCGCCCCCTCCCGTGAATGAGCATGGGGTACATACCATGTTTCCCCTAAAATAAGACCTACCCCGAAAATAAGACATAGTGCTATTTTTGGGAATTGCTAAAGTATAAGACCTACCCCCAAAATAAGACCTAGTTGTGATCAGGGCTTTTTTTCAGCTGGAACGTGGCAGAACGCCATTCTGCGACCTCCGGCAATGGCCTTGCGCACACCCATATCTACTGTCTCTTATAAACACAGAAGCGCGGCTGAAGTGACAGCACCATCCGTTCCCACAGAACCTCCCTACCTCTGCACTCACTGTGGGACAGGGAAGGAACAGATATCTGCGGGTGCAGTATGCAGTGTGTTTAGGGGTGGGGCATCTCCTCCTGCAGTCTAATGCATGGAAGCCGATGCCCCAAGGGTGATCGCCGGCCAGTGGGGTAGAGGCGGAGCAGTGAGTAAGTACGCTTGGTGCACTGTGTGGGAAGATAGGACCTGAAACGGGAGTTACTATAGAGAGGGGCCGGCTGCTGACAGCTGTGTTTTGCAAAGCTAGCTAACCATATGAGGGCAGTGGAGGGGGGATGTGCAAAGGTGAGCTGCAGTCAGGTGTTGCAGAGGTAAATTGAGTCAGGTGAGTTGCAGACAGGGTGCATAGGTGAGCTGAGGCTGGGGGGGTGCAGAGGTGAGCTGAGTTGCAACCCACCTTTGCACCCCCAAGCCACAGCTCAGCTCTGCACCTCCTGGCCACAGCTCAGCTCTGCACCCCCTGGCCACAGCTCACCTCCGCATTCCCCATCTGCAACTCACCCCTTCACCCTGTCTGTGGCTCATATCTGCACCCTGTCTGAAACTCACCTGTCAAGTCACCACTGCAACACCTGACTGCAGCTCACAACTGTCATCAGCCGGCCGTCTCCATAGTAATCCTCATCCACAACTGCCTGCAGCTCACCTCTGCACCCCCTGTCCACACCTGGACATTTAAAAAATAAGACCTACCCCGAAAATAAAACCTAGTGTGTTTTTTTGAGCCAAAAAAAAATATAAGACTGTGTCTTATTTTCGGGGAAACACGGTAGCACCTCTCTTCATTCACAAACAAATTGTCATACAGGAATAAAAGCACCCAAATGTTTGACAAGTCCTTAATTTAAAACAAACAAACAAAAAATCCATGTAAATCCAATATCAGTCATGATGCCTGCAACCCGCCAAATAACTAAAAAAAAAAAAATACTACACAATGGCTCCCCATAGCACCAAAGGAACAAAAATGGACCAATTCAAAAGTCTGCGATACGCTAGTTTCTAATATTTTGTATTGCCCATGTTAGCATCAGTGAAGGCTTACAATCTTTTGCGATAGCCGTGAATATGCCCCATTAATTTCTTATGTGGAAAAGCTGCCCATTCTACTTGGTTTGTCCAGCATTTGTGAGATCTCAGCAAAATGTTTCAATGATGGTGAAGTCAGGAAACTGATGGCCACACCAGACCCTTAACTTTTAACTGCTGCAGCAACTGCAAAGAGTTGACTTGGCCGTATATTTTGCCATATATTTTGGATCATTGTCATGCTGGAAGTCTCAGCAGGCCCCATATGCAACTTCCAGCTAATAAATGCACATTTTCCTCCAATATTTTCTGGTAATATGCTCCAATCACTTTTCAGTCAGTTTGAAGTAAATTCCCCATGCCACTGTAGCTCACACCCCCCCAAATCTGCAAAAATCCAGCTCCATGCAACATGGTAGGGTTGTTGAGTTTTATTTTCATAGGCTTTGATGTCTCCTTTACAAACACAACATTTTAAACTTGGTTTTATTACTCCAAAATATTTTGTTCCAGCAGTTTTGAGACTTCTTTATCTACTGGCATATTGTAAGCAGGTTGTTACGCAAATTCATCTTCCGTGAGTAGTCAAGTCTATAAATTGCACTTATGTTGAAAAGAAATTTCTGTAGAATTAAAATTGGGTCTCCCTCCAAACCTCACTATTGGTTAGCAAGCCATCCATTACATAAGAGGGACCTATACTTTGGAAGCTGTACTCCCCAAAAAAGGAAAGTAGATTGGGGATCACCTGTATTGTCTTTAGGCTTCCAGCAGCTGGTCTTATCCTCATCACTGAACTACCATGCTCTGCTCTGCACTGTCTCTGTACAGAAGCAGCCATCATGGCAGGGCTTTGTTTCCTCTTTTTCAACCTACACCCTGGTGATAGATGATCTGATGATCAGTAGGGCAATGATCAAGAAAGCAGGAGAGATTGAGAAAGCAAAGATCCATAGAATGAATGATAAAGAAACAGAAAATTCCTTGTACTGCCGTTTTTAAGGTACAGCTTCCTCTCCAGCAAGGACAGAGTTCCACAGCAGTGACATCAGTAAATCTAATTCCAAACGTTAGAGGATTAGCAATCCTGCAGAGATGATTTTTCATTGCAGAAATACATCTATTGGCCTTCAGAACAGCAGTGTCTAGGAGAGTCACTTGACAGAGAGTAAACTGCTCAAAGAGAATACAAAGCAAGGATATTGCTTATACAAAGCTAACCTATCTATATGCAGCACTACTCTCTTGAGGGCCTCTGGATTTGTTATGGGTCCCCCTAAGCTCTGCATGGCCAGGCAACATGCATATTCGACAACTGCACATGTGTAGTCCTTGAGATTGTTTTTAGATGATTTTATTAAGGGGTTAACAACTTGGATGGGGTCTAGGGGTATATGGGATGCCCAAGGAACTGTAAACTTGAGGAAAACTTCTTAGCAACCTGTACACTGTACAAAAAGACATGGATCCAGAAAGTAGCAAACAGAGCACTGTCTCTTAGAGAGCTCCAAGCCCCCCTTGGTGTAGCTCGTCAGACCCCGGTTGAATCCTTCCTCTTCACCCAGCTGCACTGAGGGTATCCCTGGGCAAGGGATTCCATAATCTAACAATGAAGTAGTCCCGGATGAGGACTAGTTGGGTCTTGCACCTGACTGCCCTCTCTCTTTATCTAGCCCAGGGTGTGTAGAGGTACTCACACTGTCCTGTCAGCGTGGTGGGCTGGTAGATGCTTTCAGGCCTTTTGCTGGGCTGGCTCCTTCCCTGCTGCTCAAGATGTCTTTCTTAAGAGACCTTTGGCAGTGGAGATCCTCCTGTCCAGCAACCAACCTGTAGGTAGGCTTCTCTCCCTGGAGCCTCCACCCAGGCTCCACACACCAGCATTTCCTTAAATCCATCTTCCACCCGACTCCCCTGCTGCTCTGCCTCTGCCACATTTAAGGGTTGTCCTTGGTCACCATGCCTAGCCTCCTGTCTGGGGATTGGCCAAGGTCCCTCAAACATGCAGGTCTGACCCCCCCTCCACTCCTCTTCTAGAAAGTTCCTCCTGTTTCTAGAAGTGTGGGAGGGCTCTAGAAGCCCTGACCTGTAGAGCCTCTCAGCCTGTTCTGAGGTGAACTCACTACCTCACTCCCAGGCCGACTCATTCCAGGTTGCTACCCAGCCTATACTTACAAAATAACAAAGTCTATCTACCTAGAGGGCTCTACATATATATTCCCTATTCACTTTTTGGCTAGAAGAGGATGGGGTTAAAGTTAATGTTTATAGGAATAGTCAGGATTTTGCACCCACATTTGGTTGTTTGTATCTGGATCTATAGGTTGTTCTAAGAAGCAGTTTTCATTGAAAGTTTAAATTATATGCTGCTTGAATTGCCAAGGTTTTTGACAAATTTTAAAGCCTCTATTGTAATATCCTCCAGACATTGTTCATGTCTGTGTTAGCATTATGGGATTGCTATTTATGAAAATGGGAATAACACCACATTCTGACAGGCAGCAGTGGAAGAAGTGCTATATCTCAACACTGACGATGCAATGGAAAGTATACATTTACACACACACTATCCTGATTACCAAGCCCACAAATTAAAAATACAATTATTCTTTTTTGTAGTGGAGATATTTAAATGACACTTGTCTATAAATATTCACATTTAAAATAATAAACGCTTGTCTCATTGAATACAAAATTGTGAACGTCACTTACATGTATTTAATTCTGTATGGTAAGAGGATTCTCTGGGTGCCGCAGCTAATTAAGGCCATTTCTAAATAAAAATAATTGATCCGATGCTGATATAAAACATAACCTTCCAACCAAATTCTCATTAAAGGTCATCGTGAAGAAATCTTTGGCATAAGAATGTGGTACTAAATTGGATGCTTTTGAATACAATTTAATTGCTTCTACTCTGCTAATATCTGCAAAATACATTTGCTTCACGCTAAGCTGACCTTCTAAAGTCTCTGAACTCTCTTTTTTATCTAGCAGATCAGTTTAAAGGTGAAATTGTGTTTTCTAGACCCCATAATCTGTTCTTTATTCCCTATGCATGCACTGAACATTAACTCCTAACTAAGTTTTACCAAATGGACAATGTAAGATAAACTAAAGGTTTGTTCACATGGGAGTCTGTCCACCGGTGCCCGCTGGGGGTTAAGCATTTTGATAGAGTTAAGTGGGGCTTACTAAAACTTTATATAATGGTAGGTTTAAAGTGACTGTCACTGAACTCAAACTGTTGATCAAAGGGTAACTGCAAGGCAGATAGTAAATACTTCTCCCTGCACTTTTAGGATATCAATCATCTCACTGCACTCAAATGAAGGCAGGTTGGTCTTGCTGTGTCATGTAGAAATGTAGGGGTATATATATTTCCTAATATTTTTTTCAGGAACAGGGTGGCTTTAAAGTGGTTCTAAAAGATGAAGGTTTTTTACCTTCATGCATGCTATGCATGAAGGTAAAAAATAATAATTGATATACACAGAGCTGTCACCACCTGTAAACTAAAATGCACACAACACCAATTAACCGCTTCCCATCTGCCCTATAGAAGAAATATTGCTACAGGGTGGCGCGGGTGCGCAAAATCATGTGTGTATATATATATACATATATATATATATAATGTGTGTGATTTTGCAATTCCGGGTAGGGGGTGCACGCCATCCGTACACTCTACCCGCGCCTCCATTTGTGGCTTAGGCTGTCAATCACCAGGTCCCGGCTGGTGATTACTCGCAGGTGATCGTGAGTATTACCGATGGGAAAGAAAATTGTATATAAAAAATAGAGTTCTCTCCCCTGTCAGCTCCTGCTATGCAGAGCCATACAAAGCAGTGTGCTTACAGTTGAAAGCACACACACAGCATACTGTGAAACAGCACACAGTTAACCCTTTGACTGCCCCCCTTCCTGCCCAGTGCCGTTAGTACAGTGTTAGTACTTTTTATTAGCACTGATCACTGTATTGGTGTCCTTGAGGATGTCAGTGACATCAAGGCAGTTTCCCCCCAGTGTCAGAATGTCCACTGCAGTCCCGCTATAAGTCGCAGATCACCGTCATTACTAGTGAAAAAAAAATTCCAGTATATCGCCATTTGTAAACGCTATAACGTTCACATAAACCAATTAATCTACATGCATTAGGATTTTTTTTAGCAAAGACATGTAGCAGAATACATTTTGGCCTAAAGTTATGATGAAATTTGATTTTTTTACAATTTTTTTATTGGACGCGTTTAATAGCAAAAAGTCAGAAATATTGTTTGTTTTCTCAAAATTGTCGGTCTTTTTTTGTTTATAGCGCAAAAAAAATAAAAAACTGCACAGGCGAACAAATACTACCGAAAGAAAGCTCTATTTGTTGGGAAAAAAGGAAGAAAATTTAATTTGGGTGCAGCATTTCAGTACCACGCAATTGTCAGTTAAAGTAAAGCAAAAAATGGCATGGTCGGAAGGGGGGTAAATCCTCTCGAGGGCAAGTGGTTAAAAATGGTTGTAAAGGCTGAAGGTTTTTTACCTTCATGCATTCTATACGACGGTAAAAAAACTTTTCTGTGTAGCAGTACCCCAGCCTCCTCAATACTTACCTGAGCCTCATCGAGATCCAGGGATGTGAATGACAGCCTCGGCTGTTCCAGGTCTCTGCCTCCTCATCGGTTGAGACAGCAAGTGAGAGCCATTGGCTCCTGCTGCTGTCAATCACAGCCAGTTAGCCAATGAGGAGAGAGAGGGGTGGGGCTGAGCCATGCCTCTGTGCGTAAATTGACACACATAGCAAGCTGCTTGCTGTGGGGGCACCTGACAGGAGGGAGGGGGCCCAAAGAGCCTGCGGGGGGACCCGAGAAGAGGAGGATCCGGCTACTCTGTGCAAAACCACTTCACACAGTAGGTAAGTATAGACATGTTTTTGTTTTAAAAAAAAAAAAAAAATGAACCTTTAGAATCGCTTTAACATAGTACAACCTATATTGGGGAATTAAGCGCTGTGCAAACTGTTGGCGCTATATAAATCCTGTATAATCATAATAATAATAATTAAAAAGAGTCCCACAGAAAAAAAATCCACTCAAAGTAAAAGAGTCCCAATCTCCCTGTGAAAAGTGCACAATCCAGCAAAAATCCATCATTGTAATGATGTTCTATATACATTCATCTGCATGCTTCATGAGAAATAAAAACTCTGTACTCTCCCTGCATTCCTGTACTCATTGGAGATTGACTGAGTACGGGAATGCAGGGAGAGCACTTTTTTTTTTCATAAAGCGCACAGATGAATGTATATAGAATATTATTGCAATGGTGAATTTATTATTATTATTATTATTCAGTATTTATAAAGCGCCAATAGTTCGCTCAGCGCTGTACATTACAAAGGGGGACAGAACATGTGACAGAACAATACCAATACAATGCAAAACATGAGGGGATCGAGGGCCCTGCTCTTTCAAGCTTACAATCTAGGAGGGAGGGGATGGTGGCACAGGAGGAGATAGCTGTGGGGGATGGAGTGGTAGGAAGAGTGGAGGAGGTCGGCAAGTTAGCAGGGGGCGGGGTAGGCTTCCCTGAAGAGATGGGTTTTCAGGGTGCGCCTAAAGGAGAGGAGAGTAGGTGATAATCTGATGGGTTGGGGCAGGGAGTTCCAGAGGATGGGTGACACCCTGGAGAAGTCCTGGAGGCGGGCATGGGAGGAGGAGACCAGGGAACTAGAGAGAAGGAGGTCTTGTGAGGAGCGGAGTGTGCGTGCTGGGCGGTACTTGGATATTAGGTCAGTGATGTAGTTCGGGGCAGTATGGTGGACAGCTTTGTACGTCAGTGTTAGGATTTTGAATTTGATCCGTTGCGCAATCGGAAGCCAGTGGAGGGATTGGCAGAGGGGGGTGGCGGAAACGGAGCGGTTGGAAAGGTGAATGAGTCTGGCAGCCGTATTCAGGATGGACTGAAGCGGGGATAGCCAGCGGCGAGGCAGGCCAGTGAGGAGGGAGTTGCAGTAGTCGAGTCGCGATATGATGAGGGAGTGGATGAGCTGTTTAGTGGTTTCTGGAGTTAGGAACGTGCGGATTTTGGCGATGTTGCGGAGGTGGAGTCTGCATGAGTTTGTTAAAGAGTGGACTTGGGGCTGGAAGGATAGGTTGGAGTCCAAAATGACACCAAGTACTCTGGCCTGCGGGGCGGGTTTGATGGTGGCGTTGTTGGACATGATGGAGAAGTCAATGGGGGGTGGTGTCCGGGCTGGAGGGAAGACAAGAAACTCGGTTTTGGAGAGGTTCAGTTTAAGGAAGTGGAGCGACATCCAGTCTGATATGTCTCTCAACAGGTGTGTGATTCGGGCGGAGACCGAGGGGGTGAGGTGGGGGGTTGAGAGATAGATTTGTGTGTCGTCGGCATAGAGGTGGTAGTTGAAGCCGTGAGAGTGTATGAGTTGGCCAAGGGAGGAGGTGTAGATGGAGAAGAGAAGGGGCCCGAGGACAGAGCCTTGGGGGACCCCAACAGAGAGGGGGAGTGAGAGGGAGGTGGTGGCATTATAGGTAACGCTGAAAGAGCGTTGTGACAGGTAGGATGAGAGCCAGGAGAGAGCAGAATCTCTGAGGCCGAGGGAGTGTAGTTTTTTGAGGAGGAGGGGGTGGTCGACTGTGTCAAAGGCCGCAGAGAGGTCAAGGAGTAGGAGCACTGAATAGTGGCCATTAGCTTTGGCGGTTAGCAGGTCGTTGGAGAGTTTGAGTAAGGCAGTTTCGGTGGAGTGTAGGGGACGGAAGCCGGACTGTAGGGGATCGAGGAGGTTGTTGTCGTTGAGGTGAGAGCATAGGCGGGCGTAGACTAGGCGCTCGAGGAGTTTAGATGTAAATGGGAGCAGGGAGATGGGTCTGAGGTTGTTCGGGTCATTGGGGTCCAGGGAGGGCTTTTTAAGTATGGGGGTGATGTGTGCATGTTTCAGAGGGGAAGGGAAAGTGCCGGAGGAGAGGGAGAGATTGAAGATGTGGGTGAGGGAGCGTAGGATGGAGGGGGAGGGAGGTTGTAGGAGTTGTGTGGGGATAGGGTCAAGGGGGCAGGTGGTGAGGCGGGCATCAGAGAGGATCTTGGAGACTTCTTCGATGGTAGTAAGGTCAAAGGTGCGGAGTGTTGGGGGAGCTTCAGTATGAGGAATGTAGGGTGGGGTGGGAGAGGAGGTCAGAGCAGTGGTGGGGCCGTGGGAGAGGGGTGTAGAGGGGGTAGCTGAGTGAGGGGGAAGGGGGTTGGAGGGAGTTTGAGCAGCGACGAAGTCCCTGTGGGTTATGTCGAGGGGGAGGGGGGATGAGGGGGTAGCTGTGTGAGAGGGGACGGGTTGAGAAGGCGTGTGAGTTGCGGCAATGTCCTTGCGAATTGTGTCAATCTTGTTTTTGAAGTGATTGGCAATCTCAAGGGCAGTGAGTGAGGTGCTGGGTGGAGGCGGGGGTGGCGAGAGTAGAGAGTTGAAGGTGGAGAAGAGTCGGCGAGGATTGGAGGAGAGGGCCTTGATGAGGGTCAGGAAGTAGGCTTGTTTGGCAGTATGGAGGAAGGAGGTGTAGGTGTGGAAGGCAGATTTGTATCGGGTGAAGGCTTGTTGGGATTTGGTTTTGCGCCATAGTCGCTCCAGGGCACGACTGTGTCGTTTGAGGGTTTTGGTGTGATCAGTCTGCCAGGGCTGGAGCGGTCGGGGTCTGATGTTGCGTGTGGTTAAAGGCGCTAGTGAGTCAAGGGCTGTTGACAGCGCATTGTTGTAGGCGGTCATAGCCAAGTCGGGGCAGGACAGGGGGAGGATGCTGTCATGGAGTTGATCAACTGCGGAGTGGAGGGAGGCAGGGTTAAGGTTGCGGAGGTTACGGCTGGTAGTAGTGTGACATTTGGAGGGGTAGGCGTTGGAGGATGAGGAGATAGAGAAGGTGATCAGGTTGTGGTCAGAGAGAGGGAAGGGGGTGTTAGTGAGGTTGTGGGGAGCGCAGCGGTTGGAGAAGACAAGATCAAGGATATTACCGTCGGAGTGGGTGGTGGATTGTATGCACTGTGCAAGTGCAAAGGAGGAGGTTAAGTGGAGGAGACGGGCTGTGTCCGGGTTGTTGAGGTTGACAGGGATGTTGAAATCCCCAAGGATGATAGTGGGTAGCTCAGAGGAGAGGAAGAAGGGTAGCCAGGAGGAGAAGTCTTCCAGGAAGCGGGGTATGGATCCAGGAGGCCGGTATATCACAGCAATCTTCAGGGGGGTTGGGGAGAATAGTCGGACGCAGTGGGCCTCGAAGGAGGAGAAGGATAGGGAGGGGGGGTTTGGGAGGACTCGGAAGGTGCTCAGCGGTGATAGGAGCAGGCCAACCCCACCACCTTTACGACCGTTGGGCCTGGGTGAGTGGGTCCAGGTGAGACCGCCGTAGGAGAGTGCAGCAGGGGAGGTAGAGTCAGTGGGCTGGATCCAGGTTTCCGTAATCGCCAGGAGGTTGAGGGAGCGGGAAACAAAGAGGTCGTGGATGGCGGTAAGCTTGTTGCACACCGATCGGGCGTTCAGGAGTGCACATGAAAACGGGGGGGAGATTTTAGGGAGCAGGGGGACAGATACTAAGTTGCGGGGGTTGTGGCAGGACGTGGAGGTGGGAGGGTTTTGTGCGGGTGAGGGAGGTGGTGGAGGGCCAGGATTCGGGGAGATGTCCCCCGCGGTTATGAGGAGGAGAAGGGTGAGAAAGGTGGCATGGGAGCGGGATGTGCAGGAGCGTGAGAAACTACTAGTGGAGGTGTTGGGGTCAGTGGGAGAGTGGAGTAATAGGAGGAGGTGGTGGGTGCCATAAATGGGTGAGGGAAGCAGTGAGGGCACAATATACAAATGTTTGGGAGGAGCAGAGGGATATAGTGAATGGATTTTGGGAACAGAGGAGAGGAAAATGAGAAGGAGGAGTGGAAGAGGCATTTTGGGGAGGTGATGAAAGCAATAGTAGGGAGATGATAGCAATGAGGGGGAGATGTACAAGTTTTGGGGTGGAGCAGAGGGGTAAAGAAATGAGATTTGTGAACAGAGGATAGTAATATGAAGAGCAGAAGAGGGGTGTATTATATAAAGGTACACGGAGTGGGACTCAGGTGTGTAAGAGATGTTTCCCAGGGTGTTTCCTTGCAGTCTGTCCAGCATGCAGTAGAGTTTCTTGCTGTTGTTGTGTCTTCCTGCTGCTTAAGTTCTCCTGCTTTAGTTCAACTGCTGTGTTTAACTGCTCTGCACTCATTCAAAGCCGCACTCCATCATAAGCAGCACCCCCATCAGAGACTGTGCCCCCCATCAGAGATCTCCCCCAATCATTTATATTTTGTGTTGGTGGGTCACATTATTAGAATAAGAAAGAAGAGCGCGGTTGTACATATTTAAACCTTCAGTGTGCAGTTCCCTCAGCCCCCCTAAAACTTATCTGAGCCGGATCAAGATCCAACACTATGCACAAGAGCCTCAGCTTTCCCAGGTCTCTCTCTCCTCATTGGCTGAGATGCAGCAGCGAGAGCCAATCACAGCCAGTCACAAGGGAGCAGGAGATGGTCCCAAGCCACGATCTGTGTGTCTTATGGACATATAGGGCTGTCTCTGGAGCGAGCATGCATGAGTGCCCCCAAAGAAAGCAGTTTGCTCAGCAGGGGGAAAAGCCTAGAACGCCAGCAGGGGACCCGAGAAGAGGCAGATTGGCGCTGCTCTGTGCAAAACCATTACACAGAACAGGTAAGTATATTATGTTTATTTTTTTTAATTAATAAATAAGTTTTACAACCACTTTAAGAAAATAGGAGAAAAGAGTTATGTCTTCCCAGTTTTATTTAAAGTGGATGAAAAGCCTAACTATAACTATTCCCTCTCTCCTCCTCCTTCCTTTCCTGCTTACCTTGTTTAAAAAAGAACTGTGTACCTATGTAATTTAATGTGGTCTAGTCATATGATCCTGCAGCTCTGACTTCCCTGTGTCAGTGAGCAGCTGCTTCAGGGAAGAAGGGCAACGGATGGGCATTGGGAGCCTATGAGTGATGACATGGCATGCCAGGAAGGATGGCACAGGGGATCTTGGTGCTGCAAGTTCATGTGACCAGAGTGGATCAAAAATAGGTAAGTATATAGATCTTTTTTATACAGGGTAGGCAGGATATATAGGAGGAGGGAACATTTTTAAGAATAGTTATAGTTAGGGTTTTCTTTCACTTTATGGATAGCTAGTGAAGCCCTTTTTCTTACCCATAAACATCGAGTGATTAGTCTAACAAAGAAAAAAAATTACAAACTCAAGATGGTATTGCACTTCATACAGGCTTAAAGTGATGCTAAAGGCCTAAGTTTTTTTTTATCTAAAAATAACAAACATGTCTATACTTACCTGCTGTGTGCAGTGGTTTTGCACAGAGCAGCCTGGATCCTCCTCTTCTTGGGTCCCCTGCCAGCGCTTCTGGCTCCTCCCTCCTATTGGGTGCCCCCACAGCAAGCAGCTTGCTATGGGGGCACCTGCTGCTTCATGTCTCCATTCGTACACTGAGCCGTGGCTTGGCTCTGCCCCCTCTCACTTCTCATTGGCTTACTGGCTATGATTGACAGGGGAGAGGGAGTCCCGGGATAGCCAAGACTCCAGTGCACACCTCTGGATCAAGAGGGGGCTTAGGTGAGTATTATAGAGGTATGGGGGGGCTGCTGCACAGAGAACATTTTTTGCCTTCGTGCATAGAATGCATGAATTTAAAAAACCTTGAGCCTTTACAATCACTTTAATCACCTCCTTTTTACTCAGCTTTATACACTGCTCAAAAAAATGTAAGGAACACTTTGAAAACACATCAGATCTCAATGGCGAAAAATATCATGGGGGATATCTATAATGATATGGACTGGGTAATGTGTTAGGAACGTAAAGATGCCCCATCATTTGATGGAAATAAAAATGATCAACCTACAGAGGACTGAATTCAAAGAAACCCCGAAAATCAAAGTGAAAAAATGATGCAGCAGGCTAGTCCATTTTGCTGAAATTTAATTACAGCAACTCACAGTGGTATTCAGTAGTTTATATGACCATCCTCCAGGAACTGCCTGCATACTCTCACCACATGAGTCCAGGCATTGTCGTGCACCAGGAGGAACCCAGGACCCACTGCACCAGCGTAGAGTCTGACAATGGGTCCAAGGATTTCATCCCGATACCTAATGGCAGTCAGGGTGCCATTGTCTAGCCTGCAGAGGTCTGTGCGTCCCTCCATGGATTTGCCAGTAGCCGACCTGCCAATTCTGGTGTTCAATGGGAAATGCCAGTTGAGCTCTATGGTGCCAGGCAGTCTGGCCCTCAGGCCACCCTCATAAAGTCTGTTTCTGATTGTTTGGTCAGAGACATTCACACCAATGGCCTGCTGGAGGTCATTTTGTAGGGCTCTGGCAGTGCTCACCCTGTTTCTCCTTGCACAAAGAAGCAGATACCGGCCTGCTGATGGGTTAAGGACCTTCTATGGCCCTGTGCAGTTCTCTTAGAGTAACTGCCGGTCTCCTGGAATCTCCTCCATGCTCTTGAGACTGTGCTGGGAGACTCAGCAAACCTTCTGGCAATGACACGTATTGATGTGCCATCCTGGAGGAGTTGGACTGCCTGTGCAACCTCTGTAGGGTCCAGGTATCACCTCATGCTACCAGTAGTAACACTGACCCTAGCCAAAACTAGTTGTCACATACCTGAATAGTGAGCCTGACATGAAGAGGCAGGCCTCCAGTACTGCTCTGGCTTGAGGGCTACTGATAGTGGGACAGCTGCCACAGGAGCATGGCGAGGTATGACTGCCTGTGATCAGTCCAATAGTTGGTGTTCCAGCAGTAGCCGGCAGGCAGACGAAGCAGAAGGGCAGACTGATGGTAGAGAGCAGGATCCAGGTGCAACTGTGCTGGATAGATGGATCGATCGCTGGGGAGCAAGGTGGAGGATGTGAGGTCAGACTTGGTAGCAGTCGGGCAGATCAGGCATAGATGGCAGGAGTTAGTGTTGTCGGGTCACAGGCCAGGTCAGCAGCAGAGGATCAATCGGACAAGAGCAGGAGACAGAAGAGTGATCCAAGACAAGCCAGAGGTCAGGGCAGGTAGCAGACAAGCGGAGGTCAGGGACAAGCTGGTTCAGTATCAGGAATCAAGCACAGGGATCAGGATACACATGCAGGGGCTAAAGACCAAACAGCAAGGAGACATTAACTGCAACCAGTTTAAATAGTCCAATGGTGACAGACGTGCGCCTGGATGCATGAGTGATCATGCCTTTGCCCAAACACATGCACATCTCTCCGGCCCATCATTGTTCTGTGCATTCGCATATTTGTGTGCCGCATGTCATCACCTGTACTATGGGCAAGCCTTTTCTGACACTAGTGAAAAACAGTCAGAAAAGATGGGTAGGGAAAAAATGTCAGCGGCCTCCATCTGTAAAACCATTCCTGTTTTGGGGGTTGTCTCATTGTTGCCCATCTAGTGCACCTGTTGTTAATTTAATTAACATTAAAGCAACTGAAACTGATTAACAACCTCCTCTGCTACTTAACTGACCAGATCAATATCCCAGGAGTATAATTGACTTGATGCTATACTTTGATTAAAAAGTGTTCTATTTGAGCAGTGTACTACAGATACTAGGCTGAAGTGCATTTAGCAAAATTTTGTGAAATTGCCATACATTACTTGAACTCTGGGATAAGCTATCTCTTATATATAAAAAAAATAACCGCTTCCAGTGTAAAACGATCCACATAGATTAAGGGAGGTACCAAGCAGGATTTAGCTCAAATAGTTCCTTACTGCTGCATGCTGGGTTATACCAAAACATTGTAAGAGTATTAAAGCCCCCCTTCCCAATTCTCAATCTGACACACCTCAAATATCTAGTGGCATGGGACACCAATGGAATACATTCTCATGTTTCATCTTGGACAGTTTGGCTATTTTTTAAAGACAGATACATTTTGGGCTCTCCTGGAATCTTTGTTGTCTTAATATTGTAATTTTACTCCTGTGTACATACACATTCTCCTCCATGCATTCCATATGGTTGTAAATGGTCTGCAACAATCTGCCATAATGACAAAATAAAACATTGTGGTGGAATTCAGAATAAACTAGCCTACCTAACAAAATGGATTTTTTAGTTTATTTCCAACCAAATCGATAAATAATGTTCATTGCTCCTAAACACACAATCCCTACAACCAAACAAATTAATTAGTACAACCCACTACATAATATCAAGTGATAAGAAATATGAACAGACAATATACACCAAAACAAATTAATTAGTTCAACCCACTACATAACATTTTTATGTAGTGGGTTGTACTAATTAATTTGTTTGGATGTAGGGATTATGTGTTTAGGAGAGCTGCACTTTATTGATTGATTTTAGTTGTGAATCAATAGTAATGTTTAGCTGCTCTTAGGTGTTGTGAATGATGGTTTGTTTAAAGTTTTACGTTTTAATTGCTTCTCTGCTGGAAACAAGAAACGTATCTAATTTACAGATGGCAGAATGCTATGAGCTGTTTAGCACCATGAAATACAGTACTTTTTTTTGTATGCTAAAGCTGCTAAAAGCTTACAAACGTCACCATAACTGTAGCACCGGCCCCTTCAACCATTCAGTCAACAGGCCCGCCATTCACCATGTACAGCAGCTCTGCTGAACTGATGATAATGTAGTTGGTAAAGGGATAGATGGTACAAACTGAAAGGACAAATAAAAGATAATACATGTACAGTGCCTTGAAAAGTATTCATACCCCTTGAAATTTTCCACATTTTGTCATGTTACAATCAAAAACGTAAAAGTATTTAATTTTAATTTTATGTGGTAGACCAACACAAAAGTGGCACATAATTGTGAAGTGGGAGAAAATGATAAATGGGTTTCAAAATTTTTTTACAAATAAATACATGAAAAGTATGGTGTTCATTTGTGTCCAGCCCCCTTTACTTTTAGAATCATGAAGGCCACAACTTCTCCACAACTTTATCCCTGACCTGTCTGGTGTGTTCCTTGGTCTTCATGATGCTAAAAGTGAAGGGGGCTGAACACAAATGAACGCCACACTTTTTATGTATTTATTTGTAAAAACTTTGAAACCCATTTATCATTTTCCTTCCACTTCACAATACATTTACGTTTTTGGTTGTAACATGACAAAATGTCAAGGGATATGAATACTTTTTCAAGGCACAGTAGATAGGTGCCTGCCCAGAGATTGCACCAGCTCTCTATATTGTGTATTTAGGATGGATACTGTTTTTGTAAAAAAAAATGTACTTGACTGAATAATAAAATTGTTAAACAGAACAAATGTATGTAATCTGAATATTGCCATACATAATGGTGTTTTATGATTACAGTTCAGTCGAAGGCAACATAATTCTTTCAAAGGCCAGTATAGATTAGTTGTTATTTTTTCCCCCAACCCTATCATAGTTTTTTGTTCAGGAAATGTCCATTTTATTTGCAATTGCAGTGAAGACAGAGCAATTTATTTATTAGTGTATTGTATTTAATAGATATAAAACTGAGATAATCATAAACCTGGGACCTAAAACCTAGTTTAGTTTAGAATAAAAGATAATAATATTCTAATTTATAGAATAAAAATATAAAGAAAATGTAGCATATGCATGAGTCTAATAAATGAGCGTTCACATGAGCAGTAATACGACGTCCACACAGAAAGATGCATGTCCCACCCCACCATCATTGCCTAAAGGCCAAGCAGGAACTGGTTAACAACATAACGAATATAGCCAATCTTCCAACATAACAAAAGAATAACAGTATAACCCAAAGAGCAAATCGATTTGGAACAACGAATATATACTCTCGCAAAATAACATCAGTTCCAAAAACGAATCATTCTAACATAAAGATTATGATGAAACTAAATTATTTATTTAATGAATGAAACCGAAACAAAACAAATTTATCATCATGCACATCTTTAAAATATATACTGTAACATAAAGGGTTAGACGTTTTTAACAGTAAAATAAAAAGATTAGGCCATAAAAAATTGAAAGATTGAAAGAAGATGTACAGGGATCACAAAATGCTATATAAATACTGTATACATATGGATTGCATTAAATAGCTAAAACCCTATGTAATTCCTGGTCTGAAATAGTACATTACAAATATCCATTTGATTATATAAACAATGTATTACTAGCATAAGTAATGATTAAGGGATAACTTCAGAAATTGACTAAATATCCTGCTGGTTGTTGGGTGTTTTTACAAATGTCACATACATGATTAGTTGAGTGAGTTTGAAATATCTAAGCAGAGATTCCAATTTTGTTAAGATTATAATGTTTATTTATTACAAAGTAAAATGTATTTTCTTTAAATTTGACTAAATGAGAAAAACACTTGGTACCATTCTTAAAGTAAAATTCCAGGCAAAACCTAAGTACCCTTCAAAGTGCTCCACCCCCTCGCTGCAAGAAAGATCTCTATACTTACAGTAGGGCAAAAAAATATTTAGTCAGCCACCAATTGTGCAAGTTCTCCCACTTAAAAAGACGAGAGGCCTGTAATTGGCATCATAGGTAGACCTCAACTATGAGAGACAAAATGAGAAAAAAAATCCAGACAATCACATTGGCTGATTTGGAAAGAATTTATTTGCAAATTATGGTGGAAAATAAGTATTTGGTCACCTACAAACAAGCAAGATTTCTGGCTCTCACAGACCTGTACCTTCTTCTTTAAGAGGCTCCTTTGTCCTGCACTCATTACCTGTATCAATGGCACCTGTTTGAACTTGTTATCAGTATAAAAGACACCTGTCCACAACCTCAAACAGTCACACTCCAAACGCCACTATGGTGAAGACCAAAGAGCTGTCGAAGGACACCAGAAACAAAATTGTAGACCTGCACCAGGCTGGGAAGACTGAATCTGCAATAGGCAAGCAGCTTGGTGTGAACAAATCAACTGTGGGAGCAATAATTAGAAAATAGAAGACATACAAGACCACTGATAATCTCCCTCGATCTGGGGCTCCACGCAAGATCTTACCCCATGGGGTCAAAATGATCACAAGAACGGTGAGCAACAATCCCAGGACCACACGGGGGACCTAGTGAATGACCTGCAGAGAGCTGGGACCAACGTAACAAAGGCTACCATCAGTAACACACGCCGCCAGGGACTCAGATTCTGCAGTGCCAGATGTGTCCCCCTGCTTAAGCCAGTACATATTCAGGCTGAAGTTTGCTAGAGAGCATTTGGATGATCCAGAAGAGGATTGGGAGAATGTCATATGGTCAGATGAAACCAAAATAGAACTGTTTGGTAGAAACACAACTCGTCGTGTTTGGAGGAGAGAGAATGCTGAATTGCATCCAAAGAACACCATACCTACTGTGAAGCATGGGGGTGGCAACATCATGCTTTGGAGCTGTTTCTTCACAAAAGGACCAGGACGACTGATCCATGTACAGGACAGAATGAATGGGGCCATGTATCGTGAGATTTTGAGTGCAAACCTCCTTCCATCAACATCAACAGGGCATTGAAGATGAAACTTGGCTGGGTCTTCCAACATGACAATGATCCCAAACATACTGCCTGGGCAATGAAGGAGTGGCTTCGTAAGAAGCATTTCAAGGTCCTGGAGTGGCCTAGCCAGTCTCCAGATCTCAACCCCATAGAAAACCTTTGGAGGGAGTTGAAAGTCCGTGTTGCCCAGCAACAGCCATAAAACATCACTGCTCTAGAGGAGATCTGCAAGGAGGAATGGGCCAACATACCAGCAACAGTGTGTGCCCACCTTGTGAAGACTTACAGGAAATGTTTGACCTCTGTCATTGCCAACAAAGGATATATAACAAAGTATTGAGATGAACTTTTGATATTGACCAAATACTTATTTTCCACCATAATTTGCAAATAAATTCTTTCCAAATCAGCCAATGTGATTGTCTGCATTTTTTTTCTCAATTTGTCTCTCATAGTTGAGGTCTACCTATGATGCCAATTACAGGCCTCTCTCATCTTTTTAAGTGGGAGAACTTGCACAATTGGTGGCTGACTAAATACTTTTTTGCCCCACTGTATCTATTTTAAGGTCGCTCTGGTCAAGTCACATGATCTTTCCTGTGTCAGCCAATGCCAGCTGCAGTGGAGAGTAGAGACCGCATGACAACAGTTGGTAGTGCCTTGGGAGCGGTGACATCACTCATAGGCTCCTATCACCCATCCGCTGGTGGTGCTCCCTTCTCTCCCCTGCAGCCACTGCTGGTTGACAGAGGGGAACTGGATCAAGTGATCTGACTGGAGCAGCCTGGAAATTGGTACTGTAAGTATACAAATCTTTCTTACACATGTTAGTTAGCAAGGAGAGGGAGCATTTTTAAGAGTAGTTAGGCTTTCCCTGGAATTCTATTTTAGGAGAATGGGAATTAGTAGCTTGTTCCATCTTAATTTTATGGTGAATCTGGACAAAAAAGGTGAGCCTGTGCCTCTAACTTGCCTATGGCACCACTTAGTAGGTATAACCAGGAGAAAGTAGCCACTCTATAAAGTTGCTACTTTACAGTAATAGATCAAGTTAAAACAACATATGGCTGAAGCTATGGCAGGTTAATTATCAACATCTCACAGTAAAATTATGAAACCTTTCTCAAGCAATGGTGTTACTGGACAACATTCTGCTTCTCTAGGGAATACAAAGCCTACCTGTGCTCTCCGTGATCAGTAGATGGAGGGAGAGCAGTTAGGAGATTCATCCAATCACCCAACTAACCCTAAAGATGGCCATACATATATAGAATATCGGTTGTTTGCAGTGCGAACAACTATGTGTCTCTCGATAGCGACTTGTCCACTAAACTCATAGAACAAAATAATTTCCATCATCCAAACTGATTAGTCGATAACAATAACATATAATTTTTTTGAACGATTACCAAAATGACAGAAATTACTTTTGTGACCCTGGAAACACAAACCCCATGTAACCCACATACAACTGGATGTTTTTGTGGGGGCTGTGTGGAGTTCGTTAATGGAAAAAAAATAGGAAAAAGAGGAGTCACCGGTTTTGGTCCAAGGAGTGATTGATTAACCAGGACCAATATTCACATATGGTTCTGCTCATGAATAAAATGACAACAATCCAGATGAGTACCGCAACTGTCTACGTATGCCAGAGGAATCCTAAAGTGATCTACTCGTGTTGGTGACTCCAATGTTTACTCTGTCTAATTGATATGATGTGCATAAAACATTATTAGGTCATATGTCCTGCAAGCTCAACACAATGTAAACTCTTACAACCCTGAGTAAAATGTATATGGAAATGCCATACAAATGTAACAAAAATAAATGTGTATGTAAAAGAATACACATTTTTCATGCACAGTCATTGATCAATAACTATCAAGAGTTTCAAAAATAGTGCAAAACATTTTAGAAACTATAGATTTACAACTGTGCATATGTGTATGTTCATGATCAAGAAGTGTTTTTTCTTTCTGGTGTTCGTACTGGAAAATGCTAGTTTGATGCCTGGGGAACTGCTTGCTGAACCGGCTGGGTGTAACTAGTATATTCAGCTAAGTATGTAATATTAGTTATGTCACCCCTCAAACCTTTAGTAAGCAATTGCAAGAGCAAAGGTTCAACTAGTTGTTTCTGCTGCAGGCGTCTTGTTTGGAGTTAGGCAGCCAAAGGCATCACAATCATCGCTCTTCTTTTGCAGTACTGCTGTTGCTTGCACTAGAAAGGTATTAGTAGCATCCTCCCTATCTTTTTTTTCTTCTATGTCAGGGGTAGGCAACCTGCGGCTCTCCAGCGGTTGCAGGACTACAAGTTCCATCATGCCTCTGCAAGTCATAGCTGTAACTGTGAGTTTTGTAATATTGCAATGCCTCATGGGAAATGTAGTTCCACAACAGCTAGAGAGCCGCAGGTTGCCTACCCCTGTTCTATGTAATGGTCCTGCAGGTAATGGCACATTCCTTGATCCATTTTCTTCCTGTAAGAAAAAATTATAAAGAAATGTAAAATGTGATCTATGCAATCAATAATGGACAAATATTTAACTGCATTCCTGCCACCTTATAGCAGATATACTGCTGCAGGGTGGCAGGGGTGTGCAAAATATACAGTACATAAGTGATTTTGCATTTTCCGGGTGAGGGGCGTGCCCTACCCGTACTGCCGATTGCAGCCGCAGTTTTCAATGGTTGTCCTGGAGCATCTCTGACGGAGGGGAGGAGAACTGTTTGTAAACAATACAGTTCTCTCCCTGTCAGCTCCTGCACACTGCTTTGCATAGCTGTGCATAGCACAGCCATGCAAAGCAGTGTGCTTACAGTGAAGCACAAACACAAAGCCCCTAATAAGACACACATGGCACACAGTTAACCCTTTGATCGCCCCAGATGATAACCCCTTCCTGCCCAGTGCCACTAGTACAGCTTTTTATTAGCACTGATCACTGTATTGGTGTCACTGGGGATGCCAGTGACACCAAGTCAGTTCCCCCCCAGAGTTAGAATGCCCATCACAGTCCCGCTATAAGTCTCTGATTGCCGCCATTACTAGTAAAAATAAAAATAAAATCGCGATATAAATATACCACCATTTGTAAACGCTATAACGTTCATGTAAAGCAATTGATTTTCATGTATTGGGATTTTTTTAGCAAAGCAGAATACATTTTGGCCTAAATTTATGATGAAATTTGATTTTTTCATTTTTTTTTACTGAACATGTTTAATAGCCAAAAGTCAAAAAAATTGTTTTTTCTCAAAATTGTTGGTCTTTTTTTTTTCATAGCGCAAAAAATAAAAACCACACAGGAGATCAAATACCACTGAAAGAAAGCTCTATTCATGGGAAAAAAAGGATATAAATTTAATTTGGGTGCAGCGTTGTATGACCGTGCAATTGTCAGTTAAAATAACGCAGCGCTATAACACAGAAATTGGCCTGCTCGGGAAGGGGGGTAAATCCTCAGGAGGGCAAGTGGTTAATGGAATAACTTTCTTCAGTTTCCCACAACAACAAAATATTGGAAAGCCATTGCACATCAATCTGAGGACACCTGAAATTTCCCAAACTGCGGTGGTGCCATAGATGGCAAACACGTGCAACTTAACCCCCCTCCACACTCAGGGTCATAGTATCATAATTATAAAGCTTTCTTTAGCATAGTATTGCTGGCAGTGGTGAATGTGAAATATGAGTTTCTGTTTATAGACATAGGAAAAGATGGTTGAAATTCGGATGGAGGTACCATAGAAAAAACTGAATTCTATGCTTTCCTGAGGAATGGAAAGTTAAATTTAACCAACCAATGATGAAATTACTGAGGGCCTTAATTTTGTATTCATTGCTGACTATACATTTTCACTTGGGGAACATCTGCTGAAACCCTACCCAATGAAAAATATGTCAGAGGAGCAAATAATTTATAATTACAGGCTTTCACATTCAAGACAAGTTGTGGAGAATGCATTTGGCAACATATCAAATCTATTTCACATTTTCCATACCTAGATCAATCTCTCTATGCCCAAAATTGATGTAGTGGTGCACTGCTGCTGTGTCTTACACAATTATTTGAGGAGCAATACAGCCATGTATATGTCACAATCAGTGTTCGATTGGGAGGACACATCGCAAGGCAATGTTATCCCAGGAGACTGGAGAAATGAAGCACAGTCATTACCAATATTGCTGCAGCACCACCAGAAATTAGCCTCCATAAATGTCAGACAAAACAGGGAGAATTACAAAAAATACTTCTGTGGACCTGGAGCTGTCCCTTGGCAAAACATGGTTGTGTGATGACTCTTCTCCTATAAACCTGTAGCTGTTTCTTGAGAAACCCTATTTAATAATTTTTCCTCAGTTGTAATCTATCCACATCATAAATATGTATACTTTGTACATTTGATGGGTTTTTGCTTTATGAATGAAAAGTTTATTGAAAGTACCTTGCTATTTTTTTAGATGTTAAGTTGTAAAATAAAGTTAAAAACAGTTGCATATTTGTAATAATGATTTTGTCTCTTGACATTATCTTACTTGAGTGTCATCATTGTCCTCTGACTGTGGTTCAATATCTGGTGATAATGGTTGCAAGCTGGAAACTGAGGGTCTTGGTATCTCCTGATCTGATAGGAAAGGTATACTATTAAAATAGCACAAATGTGGTACACACACACATATATATATATATATATATATATATATATATATATATATATATATATATATATCTTCAGCACCAGCACCTGATCTCTCAAAGTTCTGTATTTTATTTAACTCTTTTTTGAAGACAGTTCTCAAATTTGCAATTTTATTCTTCACCTATGCCTCATCAGAGTTCGGGTTCAGTTTCTGGCACAATTCTGCAAGTTTTTTATAGACCTTATGTTTTTTGTTCCTATCGCTGTATTCTTTGGATTTGACCTTCCAAAGACATGGAAGTTCTCAATAAGCATCTATAAAATGAGGAAGAAATTCTGGTGAAGTAAAATGATCAGACATGTTTCCTGGAAAAAAATAGTTATTTTTATCAAGTGAGGTGCCAAACATTCATAGATGCATATTTCAAAACCATGTGCAGCTCTGCATATACCTGACTCACAGTTCCAAAACGATTTTCATTAAAACACTGATGTTCAAAGCAGATTGATTACTCTTCATACAGTCATGGCTAAAAATATTGGCACCCCTGCATTTCTGTCCCATAGTTCACCACTTTGCAAAGAAAATTATTGCAATTACAAATGTTTAGGCATTCTCATGTGTATTTCTTTTGTTTGTATTGGTATGACCAGGGGCAGACTGACCATTCGGGCACTGCACGAGGGTCTGGGGTCAGTAGGGGGCCCCATGAGATGCCCCTGGTACCCTTCATAGGGTTTTTTGGGTGTGGTTTGACTGTGGGCGAGGACACAGGGGCCCCATGATCCCCTATTGCCCGGGGGCCCCATGAGTTTTCAGTCTGCCACTGGGTATGACACATAAAAGTGGAGAAAGAAAAAGCCAAATTTCACATTCCATGCAAAACTCCAAAAATGGACTTACAAACAGCTTAGGGTAGGGAGTTCCAGAGGATGGGAGAGGATCTGGAGAAGTCCTGGATCTGCACATGGGAGGAGAAGGCAGAGGAACTAGAGAGCGTAGGAGGAGTGGAAAGAACAGTATGGGTGATATTTTGAGATGAGGTTGGTAATGTAGCTAGGGGCAGAGTTGTGATTGGTTTTGTATGATGTTGTTGGACAATTGTAAGCCAGTGTAGGGATTAGCAGAGAAGGGAAGCAGGCACTGAGCAGTTGGTAAGTTGGATGAGTCTGGCTGCAGCATTCATGATAGACTGAAGGGGGAATAGCCTGTGTAGAAGTGGGCCAATGAGGAGGGACTTAATAGTCAAGACAAAAAAATAACAAGAAAGTTATTATTAGCTTTACGTTTTGTTGGGTAAGAAGGGGCATATTTTGGAAAGCTTAGCCAATAGTTACACTTTAATAAGCAATCAGATATGTTCTCTAAACTGACATGCCTACATTAAACCAAAATCTAATTTTTGTACTTTGCCCATCATAAATGCTGTTTCTACAGCTTTAACAAAATAAGTTTGAGAATGCTGACAACATGCAGTAAAAGGAGAGCATTAAAATGCATTGCCACAATGCATGGCAATGTACCTGCTGTACATGTGGTAGTTCATTGTAAATGTCACTCCAATACACTGTACAGTAGAGCACAATGCATATACCGTGTTATGGTGTGCTGCATTTTGAAAAAAGGGTCATGCATGTTTTCTTCATCTATTGTTCATTGGCAGCCCGCGTATAATGAAAGGGCTGCCTTGACACAGCGCACATTAATGCATGCCATAATGAGCATCAATGCATGTACGATAACGTACCATGGTGAACAGATTTAATGTGAATGGACTCTGAAGTAGAACTATTGGCAAAATCAAAAATTAAGCTTAAATTTTTTTTCCTATTGATCCTGCCAGCGGATCCCTTATTTTTTTCCACTTCCTGTAATAGGCCAAACTGTGCTGGGATATGTTATTTAAAACCCTGAGTGACTCTGCAAAATGAGGTGTTTAAACGTCAACACTGTTACCCTCCTTTGTAGAATAGAAGTATGAGGGAAGCTGCAGCCAACAGCAGACAAGCAGAGTAATGGAAATAACTCTTAATAAAAATCATTACATCTGGGACCACAAACTATAGCTTGACTGTATTATAGAATCTGGAATGTAGGCTTGATGTCCTTTTGAAATGAATATTTATAATTTATACTATTTATAGCATGTAGGTTTCTTCACTTTGTAGTATATTTTTAGCATTCTATTCTCATTCCCCTACCAATAGGTACTGATAACGTTAGTATCTCACACCAATTGTCAGCTACATTACTTGTTACATTAACACTTGCTATCGTATCTATGTATCAGCATTCTTACAGTATATGCCCTAACAAAGGATAGAACTTCAAAAACCCTTCAGTGCAAATATTTATAAAGGAACTAGGTATCTGCACATTTATACACCAATGTCCAAAGAAAGTGTGTTACCAGTACCTTTACAATTACACCAGTCCAGCTGATTACATGCAATCTTCAATATGTCATGTGCCGTAACTTAGGTTGCCCATTCTTGGAAAGAATAACAGATTTATGATCTCTTTGGCAACAAGTCCTGGTTACTGGCCAGTCACATCCTTTGCAGTAAACCATTAGCCCAACAATAACTAATCAGCTTTCCTTTAGTACTAATCCAATCTTAGTAATCTGACCTCTTTCTGATAGGTTGCTGTGCTTACTGCACATTTTTACATCTTCATCACTGTTTAGGCCACTTTTTTGCAGAACATCACTTCTGACATAATTAATAGGGTTCATGGTTGTCCCAACACCAATAAAAAGCAGAACCTGGGTGCATTACCAAAATGTTTTGCATGCAACATTTTTGGACTCTGGTCGTTGACTGAAGTTTTGCCAAATAGTGGTCTTGGTACCAACTGGGCCCCCAGCAGGAGATTTAGTGAATGGCTTTGGCCAGTGGGAGACTATAACAGCTGACATTACCAGTGAGTGATTTGTTAGAGAGTCTTTGATCAGAGTTGGCCCAGTTAACAGAAGAGTGCTCAGACAAAATGCAGAGAATTTTAAAATGGGAGGCCTTACAGACTCTAAAGGCTATGACACACTTGACTCAATGCCTCTTGAAAAGAATCTCATGTTATGAACTGATAAAACTAGAGCAGCAGGGCCCTTGTATAGAAGGAATTGGGGATTAGTGAGGGCTTGAAAAGCTAGAAATATCATGGAGAAATTTAGATGGAGAAATTTAGTGGAAGCCCCCTGCAGGAGAAACTCAATGAACTAAGAAGGATGCATCCATTTAAAGTGCATGCAGAACAACATGAATTACAGTACATTTCTTAAAGTAAAACCTGGTTTAAATCTGTTTTTAGTTTTGTTAAGGAGAGTCACTAATTTTTTGTCTTTGTTACTGGGGCAGAAAGTAAAAAGTAATCTAAAATATTACAACCTACTTTATTCTTGCCAATAAAGTAGGCAAATACATACACTATATTGTCAAAAGTATTGAGACGCCCCTCCAAATCATTGAATTCAGGTGTTCCAACCACTTCCATGGCCACAGTTGTATAAAATCAAGCACCTAGTCATGCAGACTGCTTCTACAAACATTTGTGAAAAAATGGGTCACTCTCAGGAACTCAGTGGATTCAAGCATGGTACCCTGATAGGTTGCCACCTGTGCAATAAGTCCATCCGTAAAATTTCTTTGCTACTAAATATTCCACAGTCAACTGTTAGTGGTATTATAACAAAGTGGAAGCAACTGGGAACAACAGCAACTCAGCCATAAAGTGGTAGGCCACGTAAAATGAGTGGGGTCAGCGTATGCTGAAGCGCACGGGGCACAAAAGTTGAAAAATGTCTATAAAGTCAATAGCTAAAGACCTCCAAACTTTGTATGGCCTTCAGATTAGCACAACAACAGTGTGTAGAGAGCATCATGGAATGGGTTTCCATGGCCGAGCAGCTGTATCCAAGCCTAACATCACCAAGTGCAATGCAAAGTGTCAGATGCAGTGGTATAAAGCACTCTGCCACTGGACTCTAGAGCAGTGGAGACGTGTTCTCTGGAGTGACGAATCATGGTTCTCTGTCTGGCAATCCAATGAACGTGTCTGGGTTTGGCAGTTGCCAGGAGAACAATACTTGCCTGACTGCATTGTGTCAAGTGTAAAGTTTGGTGAAGGGGGGATTATGATGTGGGGTTGTTTTTCAGGGGTTGGGCTTAGTTCCAGTGAAGGGGACTCTTAAGGCTTCAGCATACCAAGACATTTGGGACAATGTCAAGCTCCTAACTTTGTGGGAGCAGTTTGGGGATGGTCCCACCCTGTTCCAACATGACTGTGCACCAGTGCATGAAGCAAGGTCCATAAAGACACGGATGAGCAAGTTTGGGGTGGTGGAACTTGACTGGCCTGCAGAGTCCTGACCTAAACCCAATAGAACACCTTTAAAGCAGAGACTTTGAGCCAGACTTCTTGTCAGTGCCTGACCTCTAGAAGAATGGTCAAACATTCCTATAGACACACTCCTAAACCTTTTGGACAGCCTCCCCAGAAGAATTAAAGCTGTTATAGCAGCAAAGGGTGGGCCAACTCAATATTGAATGCTACGGACTAAGACTGAAATGCCATTCAAGTTCATGTGGGTGTAAAGGCAGGCGTCCCAATATTTTTGGCAATATATTGTATGTTCAAATATGGGCATGTGTTCCAGTGACAACTACGAAAGGTGGCCTTGACCCATCTTCTATGGGAAGACATTAACTTGATTCTTAGTTTTGTTTCTATGAATGGACAATTAGGAAAGGAAAGAAGATATGATATTTTATCCAGGCAGACATAGCAGAGAGTGCAAATTAAACTTACAAAGATAAAGTTGAATTTTACACAGAGTTTTCATAGCCATCAAGTTAGACTTCTAATGGTAATGTTGATTTGTACACAGAGTTTTCACAGCTGTTATCTAGGGACTGAAAGTGGAATTAATAAGGAACATAAAACAGCCTCTATGCACAGATAATGTAAGGTGGGATAGCAGGAGGATGGCATGGAGGGTGGCTGTGGACGTGGTATACTTAGATTTTGCCAAAGTGTTTGACACAGTTCCCCACATGGCTAATGTGTAAGGTAAAGTCTACCAGCTTGGAAAAATCAGTATTTAATTGGATAGAAAACTGACTAAAATATCATATTCAGAGAGTAGTGGTTAATTATTCATACTCTGAATGGTCTAGGGTTGCTAGTGATGTACCCCAAGGTTCATTGTTGGGACCCTTACTTTTTAATATATTTATAAATGATATAAGGTCTGGGATTAAAAATACCATTTCAGTCTTTGCAGGTGACAACTAGCTGTGCAGTGAAATGACGTCCTTACAGGATATCTCCAACTTACAAGCTGACCTCAATGCACTGTTTAATTGGGCAACTATGTGGCAAATTAGGTTTAATGTTGATAAATGTATTGTTCTGCACTTGGGGGCTAAGAATATGCATGCATCATACTTACTAGGGGGGGTACAACTGGGGGAATCAATGGTGGTGAAGGATCTGGGAGTTCTGGTAGATCGCAAGCTTAATAATGGCATGCAATGCCAAGCTGCAGTTTCTAAAGCGAACAAAATCCTCTCTTGTATTAAAAGAGGTATAGACTCCAGAGAGAGAGATATCATTTTATCCCTGTACAAATAATTAGTAAGACCTCATCTGGAATATGCAGTTCAGTTTCGGGCACCAATTCACAAAAAGAACCTTGACGAACTGGAGAAAGTACAGAGATGGGCAACCAAACTGATAAGAGGCATGGAGGAGCTCAGCTATAAGGAAAGATTAGAGGAACTGAAATTAATTCTCTCTTGAGAAGAGGAGATTAAGGGGGGATATGATCAACATGTATAAATACATCAGTGGTTCATATAGTGAACTCGGTGTAGAGTTATTCACCTAAGGTCATCACAGAGGACAAGGGGGCACTCTTTACATCTGGAGGAAAATAAATTTAATCTCCAAACACAGAAAGGTTTCTTCACAGTAAGAGCTGTGAAAATGTGGAATAAACTCCCTCAAGAGTTGGTTCTGGCCAGCTCAGTGGATTGCTTTAAAAAAGGGCTGGATTCTTTCTTGGATACACAGAATATAACTGGATACTAACATTTATAGGTAAAGTTGATCCAGGGAATATCCGATTGCCTCTCGGGGGATCAGGAAGAATTTTTTTCCCCTGCAGGAGCAAATTGTATCACGCTTTGCTGGGTTTTGTTGCCTTCCTCTGGAACAACTGTGGGTATAGGATTATTACTTTTTTTTATGGTTGAACTAGATGGACTTTTATCTTTTTTTCAGCCATACTAACTATGTAACTTAAAGAAAATACAAATAATAATGTAGGAATCTGCTTCATTACGACAGTTATATTATATTATAACAGTTGCCATTTTGAATTTGCAAGAATGTGCATTCTTTACTGTTCTGTACATCTCAGTACTGCATTGTAGCATTATGAAATTTATTGAATAACTGATAATACATTTACAATTTTGCATAACCAGATAAATTTGCTAAAAAGAGTGGTCAATTTTGTTTTCAGATAGTTTAGATACCAAGCCTTAAACCTCATGCACACGATGAGAATATCAGATGAACGATCGTTTTTTATTTTGCATGTTATTCTCATATCAAAAATAAAGAGGTTACTAACGTTAGGAAATTCTTGTACAACAGAATATAACTTTAGAAGATGTAATGTATTATATTGTAATGTATTCTTTAGTTTCCGAGCTTGCGTGGTTTTGGTCACTCAATTTTGATTTTGGAGGAATACTGTACTGATTAAACGAAAATCATTTCTTCTGGTATTGTATGAGAAACATTTTTGTGCTTGTCCCATTTTTGTGCTTTGTACCTCCGAAAGTGGTATTGTTTGTCCAATTTTCTCATTGCGTGTACTAGGAATTAGCCTTTGCCAATAAGCCTATCATGCCTTTTGGGACTGATAAAACTGCACAACAGGGTGAGCTACCATGAAAATCATTATGGGTTTGGCCCGGCACATTAACACCATAGTACTATGTGCGCTCTGCATTGTAAATTTACAATGGTACCCTAACATACAGTATATGCCAAATGTGAAGGGACCCAGTCCTCCAGAAACGCATACTCACTTTGTCTTCATGTACCGGTATATCTAAGGACAAAACATAAACAATGAATACTTACTTTTCCAGCAACCCATGTCTAAAAACCTTGTCATGTTGCTGATATCAGGCTACAATATGTGTCCAACACATTGGAATGTGTCAAAAATCCGCTCACCCACTCCGCTTTAGCCTACCAGCTCCCACATCCTTTGTAGTTTAAAGAAACAAGCCACTGTAAAATTAAGTATTTACTGACAGGGTGACTGTAGCCTCCCTAGCGGTCTGATTATGTCCATATTTCTGTGCTCAAAGCGGTAAATTTTTTTGCATGGAAATATGTCTTTTTTTATTGTAGGCCTGTAATTTTTAGGAATAACTCACTGAAATCTGTCCGAACAAGAGTCTAGTAAATATCCCGGGTATGTTAAAATTTGAAACACAAAATCATAAATTATAATATAAAAAATAATCATAATAAATAATAATATAATAATAAATGTAATTCAATAATATATGCAAACCAAAAATACTGAAATCGGAAATATAGCGCCAAGTTTGCACATCACTGAGCAAAGTCGCAAAATCGTTTTCAGTGTCTGATGACGAATTTCCCCACAAATCATTTTTCAACATTTTTAACATGGAAGAACCCTTGAAATAATGTTCCAGTCTCGGGGAACCCCTGCTAATATTTACCATATGTACAACTCATGGTACATTAATATGATGCTCACTGGGAAGAATGCTCCTTATATAGCACTACCCCCTTAGCCCTACCTGCTGAGTTTTAAGTTCCCCCTTTAGTTCTGTAGAGCCAGGTAACATGCATTTTCCACAGACTTGCAATCCAGAGACAGTAAACAGTCCCCAGATAAATCCTCTTCTTTACCCAGCTGTCTGGAGGAATCCCTGGGCAAGGGGATCCAAAGCTGCCACTTCAAATATAACAATCCTGGGTGTAGAGCTAGTCCAATTATTCATCAGAATGCCTCTTTCCTTTTAACTGGCCCAGGGGGTGTACTCTTCCTCTCTTGTGTGCTTGTTTGATTGGTGGCTGCCTTCAGGCCTCCTGCTGGGCTGCCCCTTCCCCGCTGCACAGGTGGTCCTCTTTCAGGGGACTCCTGAGGTTGAGTGATTCTCCTTTCCAGCAAACCTGCTTGGAGGTAGGTCCCTTCCCACTGAGCACCTTCCTAGTCCTCTGCATTTCAGCCTTCTCTATGTCTTCCACTCAAACTGTCCTGCTGCTGAGCAGGCTCAGTCATACTTAAGGGCTGTATTAACCCCATGCCAAGCCTTCTGCCTAGGGATATTTCGGGAACCCCTAAGTATGCAGATCAGCCATTCCACACCCCACCCACTGCTTTTAGAATCTTTTCTACATTTCTAGATCAGGGTAAGGTATCAAGGAACTGATCTGCAGAGCTTCTAAGCCCTGACCTAAAATTGACCCTCTGACATCTCAAACCACAGGAATACAGAAAGGAGCACCAGACCAAAACTAGATGAGGGAGTCCAAGATCATTTTAATTGTTGGCTAAAAAAATAATATAAAAATTAATATAAAATCAACCAGCACATTTCAGGGACATTTCAATGGCTCCATTGTCGCTCAGCAACTGCTGTCAAGATGTTGCTTCATGTAGAGAATTCAATAATAGTTCAAATATAGATCTGTGCAGTCACCATTTCCTTTGACTACATTCCAGTCCTATCCTGTAGCCCGGGTGAAGGGGGATTGGTGTTGTCCCCGAGATGTGTTGGATTTTTTATATGACTTTTTTGCCAACAATTAAATTGATTTTGACCTTTTTCATCCAGTTTTTGATCTGGAACTCTTTTCTTTAATTCCATGTTTCTTTTTGATAAATTCAGGCACCTTCAAACTTGTGTACCTTGAGCTTGTTAAAGTCACCTGTTGCAACAACTTATGGGGCTGCTGCAAAGAGACCTTACAATATTTTATGCGTGATCATTAAACACTTGCAGTTCTAGATAGAGAGAGGCAGGGACGAAATCTAAATGTAATATTTATTGGAGTGAAAGACAGTCGGAAATTTACACAGGTAAACGAACTCACTCATCAATAAGATCTTTTTGTTTTTTATTTCCTCCATCACATCCAGTTGTTGGCTTTATTTGTGGACTGCAAATTTTACAGAAGAGACTAGATGCTTCACACGCCAGAGCCAGCTGCTGACCATGGTGATATATAAAAAGCACCATTTCTTATGTTGCAAATTTTCATGCACCTAATACTGCTTGTAATTTACTGAACTTAGTTCGGCGCCCCTTGATGTGTCTTCTTGACTCTACAGGTTACCGACCAGCCCACCTAACGTGTTCACTTGTACCACTAGAGCCTCTAACTTATTGATGAGCGAGTTCTTTCAACTGTTTGTGTAAGTTGTCAATTGTCTTTCACTCCAATGACCACATTTTATAGTGCATTTAGTTTGTGCCCCCTTTTCTTCGCAATCTGTTCACCCAGAGCCATTTCAGTCTCCATGGAGGTGCTGCATTAAGTGTCTGGCGCCAGCAAGAAGTCACCCCAGATGTTCCAGTTGGACTTATGGACTTTTTGCTGAACTCATTTACACACGACACTCATTGCACTATATACCCCCCTTTTCTATCGCATCCCAGCTCTACAGTAGACTATGCACATACAAATTAGGTAAAGTACTTATTCTCTTGGTGGTGGTAACTGCCTATTTCAAAGCATTTACTGTCTTGCCAAGCCTTCTGCCTGGGGATATTTTGGGAAACCCTAAATATGCAGATCAGCCATTCCACACCCCACCCACTGCTTTTAGAATTTTTTCCACATTTCTAGATTAGGGTAAGGTATCAAGGAAATGATCTGCAGAGCCTCTAAGCCCTGACCTAAAATTGACCCTCTGACCCAGCCTTTCTAGCTGAAAAAAAAAACAGCTAGCTCCCCCCAGCTATTTAGAGGCGTCCTTGCTACACTTATATTTGGGGTCACTGGGAAGAATCTCCCCTTGTTGTTGTCAGTGGTTACTTATTTGTGAGGCAGAAGTTTATCATTGCTCAACAACTTCTGTAGGCACCTTAGGGTTCTATGGAATCCTGGTTGAGAAAGGCTGCTCTAGAAGGAGCTTTCTCAAGGATAAGAAGTCGTCCCTCCATGTTCCAATGTGACAGCACTGAACCAGGGCTGATGCTTAATCAGCTCTGTCACATGGGAAAAAGGGAAGAAAGTCATTTCCCCTTCCATACCCAGTAGTGCCAGGTATTTTCTTTATTCCTGAACACAGGGGCGGAGGGGGAGGCAAGTATATACTATTAGGTAAGATATAGAGCAGTGGAATAAAAATTGTCATATCCTATACCTGTATATCCGTTCCTGAAAGCACCATCCATATAGATACACCAAATATAGTTAGAACCAACAATGAGGATTTATAATCGACTACCAGAAAAACAGAGCATAAATATCAGAAAGAACCTTCAATTAAAGTCTAGTATTATTAACAATTGGGGATTTAAAAAAAATACTAGATTTCACTGTAATTTAACTTTTTCTGATATTCATTTTGTGTTTTCCTGGTGGAACATATAAAATCCTCATTCTAACTAGGGGAGATGAGTATGTACTGCAGGGGAGCAGGTATTATAGTAAACCCATTGCTTTGCTCTGCATGAGCAAACTACAGGTTTAATTTAAGTTTAAGTTAAAAAAGATACTCTCCCATCCACTCCAGCTCAATTCAATATACATTTTCATTCTGTCTTTTAATATTTTGCAAAACAAAACCACTCTCCCAGATCACATTATTTATTGAACAGTAAAGGGTAAAACACTAAGGGCGAATAAAAAAAACAGAGATACCAATCAAAAGTCAGGTTACTGAAGGCAGAAGAGTGCAAGATGAATTATGATTGGCAGCTGTGGGTACTGCAGTTTGCAATTAACGCATTTCTCCTTTTACTGAATAAATCCGACAGAATAGGATGCGTGTTCTTTCACTTGACAATAGCACATTTTAATAGAATTTGTTATGTGAATAAACCAAGTCACTGCTGTAAAGTTCATTATTTTCTCAAGCATTAGATGAGAAGGGAACATTTTATAGACAGATTCAGAAGAGCTGTTCTAGTGACAGAAGGACTCATTAAAATGACCAGAAAAGACTGAACATCACTTAGAGTAACTATGGTTATCCACAAATGTCACTAGGACAGGGGACATTTCATAAGAGGAATGTTATTTGTGCAGGAGAATATTTTTCCATGCTTAACATTCAATAGTTTCCTGAACAAATAAATAACTATAGCAAGGGGAACATTAATAACGTGCCCATATCTACTATAATTACATAAATAATGATGAATGAATGAAGGTTTTTACTATTACTTCATTTCTGCAGTGCTATACAGTGAGCCATTGACTTTACTCTCTGAACTGAAGCTGAGCTTTAAATTGTTTTGTCACTACTTCAGTCATAAACACAGTAGAACCATCTAGGCTGAAAACTAGGAAACCAAGATATTTCTAGATTTGGAAACTTACAGGAGAAAACCGTCTCCTTACTGAGAACTATCTAAAATCTTAATGGTGAAAGGTTGGAGTGCTGGCTACTTACCACTGCATTGTATTATAAAATAAATAATTTTCAATCCAATTAAATGGCCTAGCAGGGTCAATAATATGAAAACAATGTGTCTAACCATTATTAAAATATGGGCCATTAAATATTTATGGAGTATACATATAAGGTGCCACTAACTTTGTATGTGTGTAAAACAATTCTATACAATGTCCATTCAGGGCAACCAAACAGGTTCACTTGACAACCCATCCTCCTCCAGTGCTGCTACTTTAGTTTCCCTGCATTATCCAGCATCCTCATTTGCCTACTGCAACCCGGTGAATTACTCAGCACGTCTGGGTATGGTGGTTTTTACCCTACCTTCTATAAAGCAGTGCTTAGCTCCTAATTGGCCAATCACCAAGTCTAAGATCTGTCATGGAGTGCAGGTATGGTGGCCTTAGCCCCATGTATGCCATTCCCTGCTGAGTAGAGGAGCAGAAACTGAAGAACATAGTGGATCAGCTGACGGTCAGAAGACCAGGACAAAAAGATGAAGCTGCCTAAGAAGTTCACAGCAACATACTCGAAGAGTTGCTGGGAACTCTCAGCCTTGCACGCGTAATTAGATGAAGGAAAGCCTCAAACAAGCTGTCAAGGTTCTACCTTTCCTCAGACCTTGTGCTGCTCCATGTGCTGGCATCCATCTTAGGTGTCTGAAAAGCATTGTGTGATCCTTTATGCTTTCAGCCCTCTGCGGCTCCTCCCCCAGGAGGTGGCGGCTTATCACATATAAGTCTGCTGTTTGTGGCTGTCCATTGCATTCGTGTCCTGTCTGTTGCACAACAGCAAGCTCCTGTTTAGCTACTCATTGCTTTCCTGGATACCGACTCGGCTTTGGCTAAGACGACTCCTGGCTTCTGACCCCGGCTCTGGCAACCATTCTTCCTGGCTCCTGATCCCGGCTCTGGCGACGATTCTTCCTGGCTCCTGATCCCGGCTCTGGCGACGATTCTTCCTTGCTCTTGACCCCGTCTTTGGCTACGATTTCTGCTGTTGGACTTGCATAGACTCTTGTCTTATTTTTATATTACTAAACCTACCTTTAATTGCACCTCCTTGTGTGTCTGGCTCCTCGCTCCCTGACACTACACAAATGCCATGAATCCTGACGGTGTAGGTACGCCCCCGCTCCCTATGTTGGTTGTCAGAGTTGATCAGCAGGATCTCTTTTTGGCTCAGTTCGCTCAGGCGTTGCAGACGCTGCTTGCACACACAGCGCACCTTGCTCCTGGTGCTATTAGGCCAGTTGTCACTCCTGTGGTCGCTCCCGTTGTTGCTCCGGTTGTTGCGCCTACCTCCGCATCTGCTGCTGCACCTGCGGTGCCCAGAGGTTTGACTGGTTCAGCCCCCCTTCCACAGCGCTTTGGAGGTAAACCGAGTCAGTGTCAGGGTTTCCTTAACCAAGTGGGCATATATTTTGAATTGATACCCCATGCTTTTCCTACTAAGAGGTCAAAGGTGGGCTTCCTAATCTCGCTGCTCTCGGACAAGGCCTTGGCCTGGGCAAATCCCTTATGGAAGAACAATAACCCTGTGATTCACGAATTTGCCTGTTTTGTTGCCTCCTTCCGTATGGTATTTGATGTGCCTGCTCGCTCCGCCTCTGCTGCTAAGCTGCTCATGTCCATGCATCAGGATTCACGAACCATTGCCGAGTACGCCATAGAATTTCGTACCCTGGCAGCAGAGGTGGGTTGGAACAATGAGGCTCTGGTGGCTGCTTTCTCTCATGGTCTCTCAGATGCGTTGAAGGATGAGATTGCAGCCAAAGAACTGCCTGTGAAGCTCGAAGCACTCATTTCCTTCCTAATCCTGATTGACACCAGGCTCAGGGAGAGGACTTCACTTAAGGAGCATCTGCGGAGGCCTCCTAACCGATTGGCGCCTACATTTTCTGTCCCACCCGTTCCTCCCTCTCCTCCCACGCCTCCTGGGGATGGTTTGTCTGGCGGTGAGCCCATGCAGCTGGGGTTTGCTCGCCTTTCCGAGGGGGAGAGGGCCTCTCGGCATCGGGAGGGTCGCTGCCTGTACTGTGGTCTCGGTGGGCATTTTCGGCAGTCCTGTCCGGTCTGTCCGGGAAACGCTCGCACCTGAGATCCTGTCGGGGGCAGATCTTGGGTGGAGTTTCCTCATCCCCGGTTTCCCGCAAAAATAAACCACTAATCACCGTTGTCCTCTCTTGGGCGGAAGGCTCGGTGACGGCCCAGGCGTTGGTAGACTCTGCTGGCAGGTTGTTTATGGACAGTTCGTTTGCTGCCCAGTACTCCATTCCTCTGCAGGCTCGAGTTACTCCATTGGTCCTCGAGGCGATAGATGGCAGGTCCCTGCAACCGCTGCAGGTTACCCACGAGACCCTGCCGGTGGAAGTAGCTATTGGGGCTGTTCACAGGGAGTTGGCCTGTTTCCAGGTAATTTCTTCCCCGCACTACTCCGTGGTTTTGGGATATCCCTAGCTTCAGAAGCACAATCCGACCTTTTGATTGGCGGTTGGCTGAGTTTCTCTCGTGGTCTCCACAGTGTGGGGCCGGTTGCATCTGTGGACCTGTTAAGGTGTTGTGTGCCTCCTCGGACTCTGTGTTGCCCACTGACTTTGGGGAGTACCTGGACGTGTTTGACAAGGTGCGCGCCGGTGCTCTGCCTCCTCATCGTCCATACGATTGTGCCATAACCTTACAACCCGGTGCCACTCAGCAGGGTGTATCCTCTTTCGGTTGCGGAGAATCAGGCCATGGAGGAGTATGTTGCGGATGCGCTTTCCCGGGGGCACATTCGCAAGTCTACTTCTCCAGCAGGAGCTGGCTTTTTCTTCGTGAAAAAGAAGGGTGGTGAATTGAGGCCTTGCATTGATTTTAGGAGTCTCAATCAAATCACGATTAAGAATGCTTACCCAATTCCGTTGATGACCGAGTTGTTCGACCGCCTCAAGGGAGCAACGGTCTTTACTAAACTCGACCTTAGGGCTGCGTACAACCTCGTACGGATTAAGGAGGGTGACGAGTGGAAGACCGCGTTCAACACCAGAACCGGCCACTATGAATCCCTGGTTATGCCCTTCGGGTTGTGTAACGGGCCCGCGGTCTTTCAGGAGTTCATTAATGATGTCTTTTGTGACTTGTTGCAGCAGTGCGTGGTGGTTTACTTGGACGAAATCCTGGTTTACTCTGCGTCCCTGGAGTCTCATATCCAGGATGTTAAGCGAGTGCTGCAACGATTACGTGAGAATGAGCTTTTCTGTAAGCTTGAGAAGTGTGAATTTCACCGATCCCAGGTTGCCTTTTTGGGCTACATCATTTCCGCTGTGGGATTTTCCATGGACCCTCAGAAGGTTTTGGCGGTTCTGCAGTGGCCTCGTCCCAGTGGTCTTCGGTCCATTCAGCGCTTTTTGGGATTCGCCAACTAATATCGGACGTTTATCAGGAACTCCATGCTGGCCAAGCCTCTCTCAGATCTGACCAAGAAGGGCAGTAATCCCCACGAGTGGTCACCTGAGGCCATCTTAGCTTTCGAAGCTGTGAAATCTGCCTTCGCTTCAGCTCCGATACTGTCTCATCCCAATCCTGGGTTGCCCTTTGTCCTCGAGGTTGATGCATCCGAGATGGGAGTAGGCGCCCTCCTGTCTCAGCGTCGGTCCCCGATGGACCCCTACTTCCCTGTGGGTTCTACTCCAGGAAGCTTTCTTCCGCAGAATGCAACTACCAGATTGGAGACAGGGAGTTGTTGGCCATTGTTCAGGCTCTCAAGGAATGAAGACACCTGCTTGAGGGTTCTGCGGTTCCGGTTCTCATTCTCACTGACCACAAGAACCTGATGTATCTCTCAGAAGCTAAGAGGTAGACGCCCCGTCAGGCCAGATGGGCTCTGTTCTTGTCGCGTTTTAACTATGTGGTCTCCTATTTGCCTGGCTCCAAGAATGTCAGGGCTGATGCCTTGTCGCGGCAATACTCTGAGCTGTCTAGGGAGGACTCTGAGCCGACCTCGGTCATACCTCCGGATCAGATCCTGGCTGCCATTTGTACCAGCCTGACTTCTCCCTTTGGGGAGCAGATTTTGGCAGCAGACCGGATGGTAGATGTTTCATACCTGAGGGATTGCGCATCCGCTTGCTGCGTACCTACCATAATTCCAAGACCGCCGGTCATCCAGGGAGGAACCAGTTGTCCTGGGTCGTTTCTCGTTTATTCTGGTGGCCATCTCTTCGTTCCGACATCGCCTCATATGTAGCGGCATGTTCTGTCTGTGCCCAGAATAAATCTCCTCGGCATCTTCCATTGGGCCTTCTGCATCCCATTTCCAATGGGGAGCGTCCCTGGTCACACCTGGGCATGGATTTTATTGTAGACCTCCCTGCATCTTGAGGCCATACGGTCATTCTTATGGTCATTTATCGTTTCTCCAAGATGTGCCATTGTGTTCCGTTCAAGAAATTGCCGACTGCGCAAGAACTGGCTACGGTTTTCGCCAGGGATATCTTTCGCTTGCATGGGTTGCCTAAGGTTATTGTCTCGGACCGTGGTAGCCAGTTTGTGTCCAGTTTCTGGTGCGCCTTCTGCTCCCAGTTGGGTATCAAGCTCTCCATCTCTTCGGCCTACCACCCGCAGTCTAATGGGGCTGCGGAGCGTTCCAACCAGGCCCTGGAACAATTCCTTCGCTGCTATATCTCTGACCATCAAGACAATTGGATTGATCTCATGAGCAGAGTTTGCGAGGAACTCGGCTGTCAACTCCTCCCCCGGGATGTCTCCCTTCATGGCCAACTATGGGTTCCAACCCGCTGTATTGCCTGAGTTGTTCTCGCCACAGGACATTCCGGCTGTGGATAACCATCTTGCTTCCCTGTGTTCCTCGTGGGGGCAGATCCAGAGGTCCTTGAAGGACTCAGCTCAGCACCAGACGCTCCAGGCTGATCGTACACGGTTGCCCGCTCCTTCATACCAGGTCAGAGATCGGGTGTGGTTGTCCACTCGTAACCTCAATCTTCGGGTGCCCGCACCGAGACTGGCTCCCCGTTTTGTTGGTCTTTTCTGCATCCTCCGCAGGGTGAACCCGGTTGCCTATGCCCTTGCTCTTCCTCCTGGGATGCGTATCTCCAATGTCTTCTACGTATCCCTGTTGAAGCCTCTGGTCTGTAATCGCTTTACTTCCTCTCTGCCTCGGCCTCGTCCTATCCGGGTCGACGGTCATGAGGAGTATGAGGTGAGCCGCATCCTGGACTCTTGGTTAATCCGCGGTCGGGTGCAGTTCCTGGTCCATTGGCGTGGTTATGGTCCCGAGGAGCGTTCCTGGGTTCCTTCCGCGGATGTTCATGCTCCTGCCCTCCTCCGCGCTTTTCACGCCCGCTTTCCACAGCAGCCTTATGTTGAGCCGCGGAGGGGGAGGGGCCCTTGAGGAGGAGGTACTGTCAAGGTCCTACCTTTCCTCAGACCTTGTGCTGTTCCATGTGCTGGCATCCATCTTAGGTGTCTGCAAAGCATTGTGGGATCCTTTATGCTTTCAGCCCTCTGCGGCTCCTCCTCCAGGAGGTGGCGGCTTATCACATATAAGTCTGCTGTTTGTGGCTGTCCATTGCATTCGTGTCCTGTCTGTTGCACTACAGCAAGCTCCTGTTTAGCTACTCATTGCTTTCCTGGATACCGACTCGGCTTTGGTTAAGACTCCTCCTGGCTCCTGACCCTGGCTCTGGCAACCATTCTTCCTGGCTCCTGATCCCGGCTCTGGCGACGATTCTTCCTGGCTCCTGATCCCGGCTCTGGCGACGATTCTTCCTGGCTTTTGACCACGGCTTTGGCTACGATTTCTGCTGTTGGTCTTGCATAGACTCTTGTCTTATTTTTATATTAATAAACCTACCTTTAATTGCACCTCCTTGTGTGTCTGGCTCCTCCCTCCCTGACACAAGCTCAATAGCTCCACTGAGGCAGCTCCCACACAGCAAGGCCTCCCCAATGGGCACCCAACAGCATCTCAAACCACAGGAATACAGAAAGGAGCACCAGACCAAAACTAGATGAGGGTGTCCAAGATAATTTTAATTGTTGGCTAAAAAAATAATATAAAAAATAATATAAAATCAACCAGCACATTTCAGGGACATTTCAATGGCTCCATTGTCGCTCAGCAACTGCTCTCAAGATGTTGCTTCATGTAGAGAATTCAATAATAGTTCAAATATAGATCTGTGCAGTCACCATTTCCTTTGACTACATTCAAGTCCTATCCTGTATTGAACCCGGGTGAAGGGGGATTGGTGTTGTCCCCGAGATGTGTTGGATTTTTTATATGACTTTTTTGCCAACAATTAAATTGATTTTGGCCTTTTTCATCCAGTTTTTGGTCTGGAACTCTATTCTGTAATTCCGTGTTTCTTTTTGATAAATTCAGGCACCTTCAAACTTGAGTACCTTGAGCTTGTTAAAGTCACCTGTTGCAATAACTTATGGGGCTGCTGCAAAGAGACCTTACAATATTTTATGCGTGATCATTAAACACTTATGCATCGCAGTTCTAGATAGAGAGAGGCAGGGATGAAATCTAAATGTAATATTTATTGGAGTGAAAGACAATCGGAAATTTACACAGTTAAACAAACTCACTCATCAATAAGATCTTTTTGTTTTTTGTTTCCTCCATCACATCCAGTTGTTGGCTCTATTTGTGGACTGCAAATTTTACAGAAGAGACTAGATGCTTCACACGCCAGAGCCAGCTGCTGACCATGGTGATATATAAAAAGCACCATTTCTTATGTACCCCGTGGGTTGCACATTTTCATGCACCTAATACTGCTTGTAATTTACTGAACTTAGTTCGGCGCCCCTTGATGTGTCTTCTTGGCTCTACAGGTTACCGACCAGCCCACCTAGCGTGTACCACTAGAGCCTCTAAGTTATTGATGAGCGAGTTCTTTCAACTGTTTGTGTAAGTTGTCAATTGTCTTTCACTCCAATGACCACATTTTATAGTACATTTAAATTGTGCCCCCTTCTCTTCTCAATCTGTTCACCCAGAGCCATTTCAGTCTCCAAGGAGGTGCTGGATCAAGTGTCTGGCGCCAGCAAGAAGTCACCCCAGATGTTCCAGTTGGACTTATGGACTTTTTGCTGAACTCATTATATTATCAGTATACACACAACACTCATTGCACTATATACCCCCCTTTTCTATCGCATCCCAGCTCTACAGTAGACTATGCACATACAAATTAGGTCAAGTACTTATTCTCTAGGTGGTGGTAACTGCCTATTTCAAAGCATTTACTGTCTTGTGTCGCAGAAGCAAACAGGGATGTTAACTGAATACAATTGAATAGGACTAAAGTAATTCTTACAACATATTACAGTTAAACTCCAGCCTTACCTTCAGTCTTGCACAGTTGTGCAGGCTCCTTGCCTGTCCTAAAAATGCTTACTCTGGTTTTTGTACTCTTTAAGATTCTCATAATGTTCAGCAGAAGCTGCAGCAAGTCAGATTGTGCCTCAGTTCCTGGCTCGAGGATTTTCAACATCACCTAGCCCTTTCCTCCCAGCCTTGCTGTCCATGGCCTTCCTCTTTCATGTATTGGATTTCAGTTTTTTAAATTATGAGAGTGCAGGATCACATGTGGGTGTTCCCTAGGGCAGTTTCTACCCAATGCAGCCTGTATGGTAACATCTATAACCCCACACTGACATTAGCCCATTAAAGGGGTTTTACATAACTCTTCCCAAGATCCAGCCTATTTCTTGCATCAGGGTTTTGGACTCTTGAGAGTAGTATTGAGAAAGGGTGCTGTGATGTTTTCAGGAAGCACCCTGCTGGCTCCTCCCATGAGCCACGATCTTCCTGCATTGCATTAAGAAGCACAGAGACTGTCATGTAACTGGTAGGTGAGCCTGACATGATGAGAAAGGTCTCTCTTCCACCTCTGGCTCAGGTCCCCTGATAGAGTGAACAAATGGCATGAGCTCCTGTTGGTCTTGTCAGCAGTGGAGCCAAGTAGTGTGGACAAGCTGGAGCAGAAGCAAGCCAGCAGTGGATCACAGCAGGATAACTGGCTGGTGACAGCAGGTAAATAGCAGGCTGGAAGCAGACAGATGATGTGCAGGTACTGGCTGGGAGCAGACAGGTCATGAGCAGGTACTGGCTGATCAACAGCAAAATGGTGAGCAGGTACTGGCTGGTAGCAGGTAGAAGCTCGGAGTGGATGGCTTGGAGGTATGTGAAGGAATGGCGGAGTCAGACTGATAATCAGATCAGGTATAAGTACATATATAGGAGCGTGATCAGGATACAGGCTGGTGACAGTATCGGATAAGCAGTAAAATAGCAACAGGCAGAAGCAGAGGTCAAATGCAAGCCGAAGTTGGTGCAGTCAGAGTTCAGAAAATGGTCAGGACAAGACGGGTCAGTAACAGGTAATCATATGCTGGTAATAGGTTGCAGATCACATAGAAAAAGCTATAGACGAGACAGCACTGAACCCAAGCAATGGCTCAGTGTAAATAGCCCACCTGGTGCCAACATCAATGACTGATGCCCATGTACAGGCACGCAGACCCTGTGAATGACTTTGTTAGCCTGTGTTATGGAGAGACATACTGCCTTCTGGCATGCCTTTCCTGCAAGTGATCCAATGATGACATCATATAACATCAAACTAAGGTATGTAATGAAGATAGAAGAGTTTTATTAAAATATTTCATTATTATGTTGATGAGCAGTGAAAGGAGGAACCAGAGAAGGCAAATATAAGCAGTTTAAAATTCTGCTTTAATTAAAAGCGCTTGTTTGATACATTTTCTTTCTAATTATTATAAATATTTTAAGCTAACAAATGTGTTAGAGTGAGTTAAAAATAACTACATGTTAGCATCTCATATTTAGTCTGAACTGTATTTTTGTCAAACAACAAATGCTTTAGTGTATAATAATATTTTTAAGGACTTTATGATTTTCATAATATGCTAAATGCATTTTAAGTGATTGCCTATATATATACCATTTAAAATATTCCTTTGAGAAAAAGGCTCAGTTATTTTAACACTATAATAATATAAATATTATTTTTACTGTGTGCTACGAAAATGGCAAAAAGAACAAAAAATTATTTCTTGTGATTTTTTTTAAATATTTTGACACACTGTGAAAAACACAGTGTGTCAAAACATTTTAAAAATATCATAATAGACACCAGTCAATTGGTATTTTATGGTATCGATAAGGTCCAATGAAACTGGAGAGGACAAGATGAAAAGAAACAGATGTCGGAAAATAAAAAAAAATTGATTAATTTATTAGACACTTTGAATATAGATATTGATCTTAAATGCTTTATTACAAATTATTGAAATGTATAACATGGTCTATGGTATGACCTCATGACTGATATGTGTAATGCATGGGTGTTATAATACATACGAGGGGATGTGGAAGAGTTGTTTAGAGAGGTTTATTGATGATTGAGCCAGTTAATAGTCCCATGCATGCAGAGATCGGATGAACCAGTAGAAGAGTAAACAAATGGTTAACAATGCAGTATTTAATGAAAGGGATGAGAACTTCCTGCTATGCCTCTTGATAACGTCAGTAAGACGAAACGCAGCGTCGAGGCGTAGCAGGAAGGGACATCATCCCACACAGCGATAACAGAAATGGTTAATACAGAAGAAGGTGGCGGTGAGAAAGCCTAAAGCCAGATCTATGTTATCCCTTTGCTTATGATGTAACATGCATTTTTATCCTGGTGCAAGGGTATGTATCTGACAATGTGAGTGGGCATTTTGGAAGTGTTTTTTAATAAATACATAAATTAAATAAATAAAAGGTTTTAAAGATTTCACACTGTGGTAGTCTCCCTCCATCTCTCCCTACATGTGTTTTGAGACATTTAACCCCCCTGGCGGTATTCCTGAGTGTAACTCGGGGTTAACTTTCAGTACCAGAAGCGGTAACCCCGAGCTACACTCGGGATTACCCTGCAGCGTTGCTCTGGGATCCCTTCTGCACTTACCTTGTCCTGAGCTCTCCTGATGTCCTCCCTGCAGCGTCCCCGGCCATGTCCTCCGGCCGATGCCAGCATCCGGGTTCTGTTCCCTGCGAGCGTCAGTACGTACGGGGGACAGAACCGGCCAGAAATTCAAAAATGTAAAAATTTGACATTCACTCAATACAGTAAAATTTTATAGTATTACATTACTGTATCAAAGCATTTCACATACATTTTGTCCCTAGCGCTTTGTCCTGTGCCCTGCTTGCATTTTTACTGTTCTTTCTGCCTGGTAACTGAGAACCATCCATGGCGTCCAATAAGCATCCCTTTAGGTCAAAAGAGGTTTTAGACTAGCTAGAGAACAGCAATAGTAAATTAGAACTACTTGCAGAATTGAGTGATAATGATTTGTGGGGAAATTCGTCTTCAGACACTGAAAACGATTTTGCAACTAAGCTCAGTGATGTGCGAACCTGGCGCTCTATTTTAAATTTCAGTTTTTTTGGTTTGATTACATTATTGAATTAAATTTATTATTAAATTATTATTTTTTATGATTCTTTATTATATTATAATTTATGATTTCGTGTTTCAAATTTTATCATACCAGGGATGTTTACTAGACTCTTGTTCGGACAGATTTCAGTGAGTTATTCCTAAGCATTACAGGCCTACAGTAAAAAAAACAACATATTTCCATTGAAAATAATGCACCGCTTTGAGCACAGAAATACTGACATAATCAGACCGCTAGGGAGGTTAAAAGGAAGGAGTACAGCTGGCTCAAGAAAGAGAAGGCTGATGATGGTTATCCATGACCAGGGGCAGACTTACCATTTGGAAACTCGGGCACTGCCCAAGGGCCCGGGGTCAGTAGGGGGCCCCATGAGATGCCCCTGGTACCTTTTTCATAGGCTTTTTTGAGTTTGGGCAAGGATACAGGGGCCCCATGATCCCCTATTGCCCGGGGGCCACATGAGTTGTCAGCCCGCCCCTGTCCATGACACTAAGCGTTGTATGACTGACCTATGATAGGTAGTCCTATAAATCTGATGAGTGTTCTGTGTTTATGGTGGAGGATTTCGGGAACACTATGGCACTGATAGTTGGAAATGGAGCACCTTTTTGAGCAGGGACACTTTAATACGTTTGAAGACATTGTGCATTGTATTGTGAATAATTGGAAGCATGTGGACACTTTATATGCACAGAGAGACTTTATTGAAGCATAAAGGACACTTTATTGAATCATGTTTATTATTTGAGTATATGAGCATTGCAGAGAATATGCTTGTTTATTGCACATGTTTAAACAAAAATCAATAACTCTTTATAAAAGATAGAGTGTGAATATTTACGTTGTGCCAGCCAATCCCTGGGGAGGTGCCCATATGGTTTTTTTCTCACTCCGAGCAAAGATATTCTGGAGCCTGGTGCTGCCCTGTTCTTTTCCAGGAGGAGAAGATCCCAGCCTGAAGGGCTTCTGCCCTTCTGGGCAGGCCAGCTGTGCTTCTTCCTTTGTTCATCAAAGTCCCAGCTGTGGTAGTTGGGGGCCTATCCTACTAAACTCTTCTGGAGCTAATTTAGGGATTACCCTTTTGGGGATCTAGTCTGAAAAGTTCACAGGAGACAAGTCTGGCTGACATTGAAAGAAGGCATCCAAATATCCAAAGGCATTTGAGAGTACAGACCACTGTGTGAGATCCCAGTGACTGTGTGCTGCTGCTATCCATTTGTGATCAGTGTCAGCCTGTGCTTAAAAGGTGGACATTTCCTATGGTGTCTCTGTTTAGTTCAGTCCATCATTTGCTGCTGCAAGGACTGTGTTTGAGGAAGAGACAGGTGTCCTCAAGTTACTGGCTTGCCCTACAGGAGTATCCCACAGTTACCCTGCACCTATCCAACTTCAAGTTTATTAAAGAATCAGATAAAGAATACCCGTAGACTGTTTATTGAGTCAAAAGAGTGACTGTTGCTGTGTGTCTGGCTGTCTCTGTACTGAATAGGAAGGAACCTGGGCATCAAACCAGCCCATCTGCGGGGTAAGCACTACAGTTGCAAAGGACATACAAGCAAAAAAATTTTTAAAAAAATTACACAAATACTCTTCTGCAAAATACCCTTAGTCTGAAAACAGATCCAAAAATATGGGCAATATTTGATACTAACAATACACTGCTAGTATAAAAGTGATTTTGCTGAGCCCCCTCCTCTCTGCAATTAGACGCGAAGGGCTGGTAGCTGTATAGTAAAGTGGTGTTAAACTCAAAAGCAAAAATCTAATAAATGCAGCCACCACATTTAGGAACTGGTAAGTTACAATCTGTTTTCTTTTCGTATACATTTTTCCCTCATTTTAAGCTGGTGATCCAGCCAGTAACACACTTCCTGTCTCAGGGTGTCCCCCTTTTAAATAAAGAGGCAACAGAGATGCCTTTGGCATTTTCAGTCTGGGGAGAGGGTAGTATTAAAGAGTAACAACACTTTCATGGAAAAAAAAATATAGCATATACAGTTGCGACTTAAGTCATATTGTCATTGAATGCTATTAAAAATGGCCACTCTTTTTCAATCAGCGACGCTGTAATTTTCTGTAAAATGCAAAGCAATATGGCTACCTGAAGGTGTTCTGTACACAGATGGTGTAAAGAATGCCCCTTGAAAATGTAATTTTCTACTTAAGTGATTGGCTCACTGATTTTCCCAGAAGTCATATTTTTGGCATCCCCTGCAACAAATATTTCATTTTTGGTGAGATACTCCCAAAGAGAAATCACGTCTAAAGGGATACAGACCTTGCCAATTTCCTCATTAGAACCCTGCAGGTGCAGCAGCTGATTGATATTTATAAAACCACCCCCATACAGATTAACTTTGCACATGGACACAGATAAACAAACAGCTATTTCTTCAGAATAACAAAAGGAGGGAACCTGCCACAAAGTTTGCTAAAATCCCTGCAATGTACATAGATCACCCAGAGGGTAATGTTCATATTTGTGGGAGACCTAATCTTCATATTTGTGGGAGTCTAACTAATCCCAGGTTTGGAGGCTCTGGTAGAGTGGTGTACCAGCCCATAAATAAAGGATAGGGTACAGATATCAGGCTGGCTGGGCAGTCAGGTGGAAGATGGAGCCTGAGGAGACTATCGGTGGCCTGCAAGGGGTCCCCTAGGTCTGAGGGGGCTGGCCTCCAGGCTGGGCTCGGGCTGGCTCAGGAGGATCCATTCAGCAGTACACTGTTTCTCCCACTGACACCAGAGATGAGGTATTATTCCTTCCACTAACACCATTGATGAAGTACTATTCCTCCCACTGACATCGACGATGAGGCACTAGTATTCCTCCCACTAATGCCAACAGTGAGACACTATTCCACCTACTGACACCAACAATGAGGCACTATTCCTTCCACTGTTGCCAACAATGGGGCATAACTCATTCAACTGATGTAAACAATCAGGCACTATTCTTCCCACTAATACGAATGATGAGGTACTATTCCTCCTACTACTGACAAAAGGCACTATGTAATTTTACTCCCACTGCTCGGCAGACCTGAGACATTGCCTACACCCACCTATTCCTGGACTTTTTTTACCCCCACTGGCCACCTCTGCCAGTGTTAAACGGTTTGTCTTTCCCTCTACCTGCCCACCCCCCTAATATTCATGCTTTGTCTCAATCCATCCCTGTGTAAATCTGCATCAGCTCTTCTCTTCTTCTTCCTGTTCTCACAGGCCTGGCTGAGAGCAGCAGAAGGCATACACCCACGGGTCCCAAGTAACTACAGACCAGAACTTCTATAGTTGCGAAGATGTAAAGTTATGCACTATAGGGGGGTAAAAGTATGCATGTGTCTTGCATACTAGGGGGAGTTCAACTGTCCCCCAATGGCAGAGAAGGATATGGGTGTTCTTGCTTAATAATGGCACGAAATGCCAAGCTGTGCTTTCCAAAGTGAGCAAAATCCTTTCTTGAATTAAAAGAGGTATAGACTCCAGAGAGAGACATCATTTTGCCCTTGAACAAATCATTAGTAAGACCTCATCTGGAATGTGCTGTTCATTTTTGGGCACCAATTCACAAAAAGGATATCGGGGAACTGGAGAAAGTGCAGAGAAGGGCAACCAAACTGATAAGAGGCATGGAGGAGCTCAGCTATGAGGAAAGATTAGAGGAAATGAATTTATTCTTTCTTGAGAAAAGAAGAGGAGATTAAGGGGGATATGATCAACATGTATAAATACATAAGTGGTCCATATAGTGAATTCGGTGTAGAACTATTCACCTTAAGGTTGTCACTGAGGACAAGTGGTCACTCTTTATGTCTGGAGGAAAAGACATTTAATCTCCAAATAAGGAAAGACTTCTTCACCGTAAGATCTTTGAGAATGTGGAATAGACTCCCTCAAGAGTTGGTTCTGGCCAGCTCAGTAGATTGTTTTAAAAAAAGGCCTGGATTCTTTCATAAATGCACATAATATAACTGGATACTAATATTTATAGATAAAGTTGATCCAGGGAATATCCAATTGCCTCTTGGGGGATCAGGAAGGATTTTTTTTCTCCGCTGGAGCAAATTGGATCATGCTTTACTGTGTTTTTTTGCCTTCCTCTGGATCAACTGTGGGTATTGGATAGTGTACATGGAGGTTTTCTATTTTTATGTCTTTTTTTTCTCTGCTGGTTGAACTGGATGGACCTTTTATAACCAGATTAACTATGTGAATATGTAACTCTTCTGTCTTGCATTTTTGAGAGCAGTTTTCTGGCAGAAAAAAAATTGCTAACGCCTGTTACAAATGCTTTACATGAGCTTTTTTTTTTCAGCCAAAAGAAAGTCCATCGTGCATGGACACTCACAATCATTTTAAGTATAACTTCTGTATGCATGTTTAGATGTAGAAAACTTTAAAATCACAAAAACTGGGTGGGATGGAGAATTCCACCTTACTGTTTTTCAGTAGGCAGAACAATATCCCCTTACATAGGAGGTTTGTAAGTGGAACAATGACCTCTTGTACATTTGTATTCCCACTAACCACTAAGGAATATATTTGAATCAAAATCAATCCACCACACTGAAATATTAGAGACCAAAGTAAGGTTTTATTCTGAACATTAATTGGGAGCAAGAACCAACAAATTTCAGGGGCCACTTCATCAGGACTTGTGCAAATAAGAGATCACCCAAATCAGCTGCTGAATATTACTGAGTTTTTATCAATAACACCATGTTCAGAGCGTAAAATACTGCCAGGGTCCACACAAACAGGCCTCTTGTTTCCACAAGCCCTGATAATGGGGATGATGTTTGGCCCCCGAAACGTAGTGGCTCTTGTACACAATTGATGTTTGAACTTAAGCCTTACTTTAAGCTCTAAGATTTCAATGTTGTATTTACATGCCAAGGTTATTGTGATATAAAAGTTGCCCATATATTACCCAGATGTCGCACAGAGGCACAATTACCACAACTTGTATATAGTAAATTTTAAGTAGTATAGTGTCACCAGCCATTTTCTTAAGGTTCCAGCACTATCACTCCACTACTTTAAGCACCAATGTAAGGAGGCAGTCTTCTTCCCACTGACCACCAATGTAAATAGGTTGATGGCCAGTGGCGAGAGATTTGCCCTCATATGTCTGTCAGTGGGAAGAGGAATGCCCCCATATTTTGTTCAGTGGGGAAAAAATGCTCTCTTACATGGGTGGTCATTGTAAAAAAGAATGCCCCTAACTACATGATGGTTAGTGGGAGGAAGACTCAAAAAAAGCAAAAACATTGGGTTTAGTATGGATATATATCTGATACAGAAGCGTACTTGCTGGTCCTGGTGTTGGCTCTGCCTAATGATGTTAGCACTGTAGCTAATGTTGGGTTTAGATCACTATAGGAACAATATGGACATCAGCATGACCTCTTATAGACATGGACAGGTAAGAAGAACCATGCATGGCTCTGATGCTTACTCTTCCCCTTGCCATCTGGCATTGCCTTTGTCCTAGTGTAGTGATGACTGACTAGTAAGCAAGTCCTTCCAACAAAACCTACACATGTCGATAACACAGTAAAGCATTGTGGCTGTGTACAGATGTTTATTCAATGTTCTAAGGGACCTATAACATTTTCTAGTTAACTTACTAACTGTAGCATACCATACTCCAATTGTAATGCTTTTTTTTATTTTTCTATTACATAACATAAGTTAGGTAATAGGGTAGTAATAAAATAGAAAGGGACAAACTTATTTAGGTGTATTTTATAATGCTTCTAGAGCTATCTGGTGGTTGTTTAATGATTGGAGTTTGCATGTGGATAAAAGAAGATGGAGACCAGAATGTAGCTTTCTTTCTTGGTCCTCCAGACCACAGGTGGAACCTGGGGGCATGTGAGTGTTATGTGCTCTTCTGAGCATGTTCATGTGGAATGACCAGAAGCCTAAGCCTTAGTGTAGCGCTACCCCCATAGGAGCCATTGAGCTGGATGGGTCCTCTGATCCTGGCTTTGTAATATTAAAAAATAAAAAAAGAGAGAATCAGCATCATCTAAGTGCAGCAATAAAAACAAATAATTTATTTCCACAAAATTGGCAACTCACAAAAGTAGTAGTCAAATGAGCGCTTGTCAAACTGGTGTCAATCGCTATGCAACTCTGGCCGGTCCCACTGCAGGCAGGTCTCCAATGCACTGTCTTTGGCTGTGATGATGGTTTCCAGTACTTCCTGGTCAGTGTGGATCCACAGGGCAGGGGGGAGTGATGTCAGCTCCAGATACAGCAGCAGTAGGTGTGGCACGCGTTCAGAGCATTCATGCTCTTTCATCAGGCCATAGAGGGAGCATATATTGGCAAATGATAGTGATGGACTATAGTGCCCATCCAACTCATGGGGACGCCCAAGTACAAAAAAACATATCAAGCCTACCTCTCTTAAACTAATTAAACTAAGCGCAGTAAACATATGAGGAGGATATTAACGGAAAGTTATGCAAATTAGGCACGTATCTCACTGTGCACTATAACATAGAGACCATAAGGGTCCTGTATGAATAAATAGATAGATATGTAAAAATAGAAATGTTTATATGTAAACAGGTGATTCCATATTATTGAAAATGTGTATACAAACATTCTAGATGATAATAATAATGCTACCTATGTCATTTGGGAAAATGAAAATAATGTAGAGCAAGAGAAAATAAAAAAAATAATAGAAAAATAATTAGAATCGTGAAAGGATGGCCAGCTACCGGAAATGCTAGGAAATGGATGTAACTATGTATAAGCTGAAGCACTAGAGGTATCAAGTGAGTGGGTGTAATCGTAGAGTATATGAGAATCACTACATGGCCCAAACAAAACATATGGTGTATAAACAAACATGTGGATCAATTATAGTGCCAAGGAAATGATGGCAAAAATCGGGACCAAGGGTGGTGTGGGTTGGACATGGCGGAGTAGAGTCTCACAGCACCAGAACTCCCGTCAACTCTCCAGCATATTGAGCCTATGTGTAGCGATCCTGTCTTGCATGAGCTCAACAGAAGAAAGTGAAGAGCCTTCACAGATCATCTCCCCAATCTGAGATTCAGCACTTCTTCCCGGGTTCCAGGCCCTCTCAATCCCGATCCTACAATGGGGGAACCGCATGGCGCCTCTGTCGCGTCATCCATCATGACCACTCCACCTGCCTCTCCTCGGTAGCTTTGGATGCTCTCCCCAAGCTACCAGCTGCACTGGTCCCACAGCCACTGGGTGCATCAGCTATACTAGTGACTCCATTGTCAGCCTCCACCGACCTGGACCTCCGAGCACTTATCCAGTCGCTGCCTACCAAGGCCGACATGTTTCTCAGGCCAGAAGAAGCACACCGCCATGACATACACTCAGTCTGCACAGAAGTACAGCAGCTAGCAGACCGGGTCACCACCGGTGAGTCCTCACTCGCATCCTTAGAGAGATGTATCACTTAATTAGAGTCAACACAGGCTTCTCAAGGGACCTATGTGACAACCCTACAACTCAACTTAATGTTGTTATTTCCTAACCTAGAAGCAACCAACGACTGTTTTCAGGACTCTATATCTTCTAATTGTGAAACTGTTGCTGGCCACCTAGAGGGCTTGTGAATGAATGAAAAAATATATAGGTGTGTAGTATGAAGCGTCCCCTACTAGAGTGGATAACCACACTTGTACAAACAAATAATGTGAATAGACAGACACTGCATATAAAATGTGCATATACTTATAAGAAGCTTGTTTCACAACATGCCCCTAACCAAAGCATAAAATTGTATGACACCTAAAGAGGGTGCTACATTCCCACTGCCTATACAAAAACCATAAAAAACCCATAAAATCAATAAAAGTCCGCAAGTGAATTTGGAATTAAGAAAAAGTGACAGTCCTTTCAATTTCTCCACATTGTGACTGAAACAAGGAAAGTGACTTGTATCTTCACCACATGCCAGCAAGGAATATTTATATTGCTCACTCCCCAGACCTTTTGACCCCAATAAAGGTGGGCCGATGTGCTTTTCGGTCCTATAGGAGACCATCCTCTCAAGAAATTATCCCCCTCCAGCAGCTCTCCGTTTTTATGGCCATAAGCTAGAGTATAGGGATTCCCAGCATGCCTCTGATACTTCTATGTTGTTCAATATGGGCTAATCCTTATGGAGTAGGAGTGTTTGAGAGAGACCTGTTGGAGTGCTGCACATGTGCTGGGAGATGCCAAACAGCAAGAGTTGGACTGTGCTAACCTTGGGGTTTTTTTTTTACTTGCTGACCGCCTGTCCTATTTCCGTGTGAGGGTGCATTCGCAGGTCGGTCCAGGGAGAGAAGTGAGAACACCACACTGAGTCTGGCACTTTATAAGCCTCATATAAGCATATGCACACTTTATATCTAGCACCTAGAAGGATTAGCTCCTCAATTTTTTCTTTCCTCTAAGCAGCTAATATCTGTTTTCAGGACCTCGCTTATCCAGACTATTATATAACTATATATATATATAGTTAATACCTTGAAATTCATGTATTATTGCTGAGGAGTTTAGGGATCTATTCCTTGGTTGTATCCTTCCTTTTCCCCTCCTAGGCCTGCGCTCACACACTCAATGTTATACTGTAGTGAGCGCTTTCCAAAACTTCTAGTTAGTTCCTGTATAGTGGGTTCTCAGGGATAGTCCCTGATCCCACCCCTTCTTTCTTCCTCTTCTTTTTCTTTCATATTCTTTTTCTTCCTACCCCCTTCCCCCTATCTTTCTCTTCTTGCTTCTTTTCCATTTTCTTCCTTTCCGTCCTTCCCTCCCATCTTCCCCTTCTTTTTTCCTTGCTTTTAGTACGTATCCCTTTCCTTTCCACTCTTCACTCCCCTTTTTTTTCTCTTTTCCCCCTGCCGTGTTACTATGGACACTCTGTGCCTTACGTCTCTTAATGTAAAAGGAATCAATGTCCCCGTGAAATGACGTATGCTACTACATGATCTGAAATGCCTACATTCAGATGTGGCATTCATGCAAGAAACTCATTTTTGGGAGGGTAAACTCCCTTTCCTCCAGAACAGGTTTTACTCTGTTTTTCTAATTTGGAAGCCGAGTAGGGGTTTCCATACTGATTTCTAGACTGATACCGTAGACACATGTGGAAATTCATTCCGACAACCACAGGCACTACCTCTTTGTCATAGGCTGTATTGGCAGGGTGACGTTGGCTGCCATATACTGTATGCTCCACATCTTCAAAACTCTTTTATTTGTACAACTATATCGATGCTTAAGGAGTTTGCAGAGCGCAGGTTGTTTCTGGGTGGAGACTTTAATGTCCCTTTGGACCCCAGCTCGGACACATCCACGGGCACCTCTTCAGTTCCACCTGGCGCCAGGAAACGCATCCTGCAAGTGCTTCATAAATCTCAGCTTGTTGACGCCTGGTGCCTAATACAACCGGGGGAACAAGACTACATTTTCTTTTCCTCACCATATCTGTCCTATTCTCGTATTGACTTTTTCATGGTTTCTCATCAGCTGCTCTCGACTATCGTAGACGTTAGGATAGGGAACATCACTTGGTCAGACCACGCTCCAGTCATCTTGCGCTTTCTCACTCATGGATTTCTCCAGAACGAAAATGGCTCCTGATCGAGAGCCTATTGCAAGAAGTCTTGACTGCTGTCTCTACAAAACTGACTGCTTACTTCCAGACCAACGACACTCCTGACAGGGACCCAAGCATAGTCTGAGAAGCTCATAAAGCTGTTATACGGGGGATTTTGATTAAACATGGTGCACGTTTTAAGCGAGCTTGTGAAACTAAACTGATGAACCTGCTCACCAGCATCCAATCTTTTGAACTGTAACACAAACGAGGGCCCACCTCCTTACTGGAACAAGACCTAACACAGCTTTGCCGACTGGTAACTGACTGAGATTCAAGGCTAAAACAGCCCTTCAGACAGGTAAGATGCTCTTACCTGGAAGCTCATGTTCACAGTCCTGTGTCACATGGGATGCGGAGAACGGCTCATACAGTGGATATCCAGTGTCTATACCAACCTTACGGCCTCAGTTAAGGCAAACGGGGTATTCTAAAAACCTTTTGCAATATCTAATGGGACTCGATAGGGTTGTCCACTCTCCCCTTTAATATTCGTCCTCACTGTGGAACCATTCCTATGTAAAGTTAGGTCAAATAAAGATATTATGGAAATACAGGTCAGATTGTAAGGTATCCGCCTACGCTGATGACATGCTATTTTCTCTAACAACCCTCATACCTCCTTACTGATTCTCTTAGATGAATTCAGGATCTACGGTGCTCTTTCCAACTTGAAAATCAACTTCAGTAAATCGGAAGACATGGGTGTAGCGTTACTCTCTGCTCTGTTGCATACTTTGCGATCTAACTTTCACCTTAAGTGGACTTCATCTGGACTGAAGCATCTGGGCAATCATATTCCACCAGTCCTATCTAATACTTTCTTGCTCAACTTCCCACCTTTGCTCAGTAGAGTCCACTTTTGGACAAATGGAATTTAGGCCTACACTCTTGGTTTGGATGTTGCAACATCTTAAAGATGACTATCTTGCCCAAGTTCTTGTACCGTTTCCAGGCTTTACCTATTCACATCCCCTCATTCTTCTTTTGTCAGCTTAATGCTCTGTTTACCAAATTTATTTGGGCCCATAAAATACCCCGACTTACTCACTGCCTTTTAACTCTACCTAAGCTCTATAGGGGTGTAGCAGCCCCAGATGCGCTGAAATACTATCAGCCTTCTTGGAAGGGTTATTGATTGGTGCAGACATAGTGACCTCAAACTATGAACACGTCTTGAGCAACAGTATAGTATTACCTCCCTCCGTAGAGCCCTGTGGTGCTATGCTGCTCTACCGACCTCTCTTAATAAGCACCCGACTATAGGCCCCACACTTTGCATCTGCTATCTAGCTTGTCATAATCCAGTGATATCTTGGGGCCAGTCTCCATTATTCCCTGTTCTAGACAAACCTGCTCCCATTTATCTCCTTCCCACCAGGGCTGGATGTAACCTTATTCTGAGAGCTCACTAAGAGGGGTCTTTTCCAAGCCTCTCACTCTACCTCTTCAGATGCCTCGCCTTCAATTTCGACACTAATCAACCCGGTGGGCTGTTTTGGCCTGACCTTCTGGAGTGCACTGCAAATCCACCATTTTTTTCACACTCTCAGTCCCCCTACACAATTCAACCATCCACTGACTACATTTGAATCCTATTGTTCAGATAGTGGTGTTCTCCCCCGTACTCTCTGGAAAATTTGCTCTCTGCTGATCTCCCCACCAGATGGTTTTACAATACCCTGTCTAGACAAATGGCCATTGGATCTCAATCGAACCATTACACCTGACCAATGCCGGAATATAATCCACTTTACCCTGAAGTCTTTTATTTGTACCCACATACAGGAAACAAATTACAAACTCTTCACTCGATGGTACCACACCTCGGTTACCTTACCTAATTTTTTCCCTGAAGCCTGGGATTGTTGCTGGAGATGCCAGGAGGAAAGAGGGACATTACTACATATTTTCTGGTCCTGTCCGAAATTGGAATGCCACTGGAGAGAAGTCTGCAGAATTGCTCAACTATTCACAGATCTCCCGCTCCCAGACCACCCTACCTTCTTCCTCCTCCATTGCTCTCAATTCCCTGTAAAGACCTACAAACAAATCAATCCTTCACCACCTACTTAACGCCGCCAAAGCCTGCTTTATTCTAAAATGGAAGGATCCAACCCCTCCTTCCATTTCGATGTGGCTTATCAAGGTTGAAGATGTTGGTACTTTAGAGCATCTGATATTAACCACTCAAAATAAGCTGGAGCTTGATTATACAAAGACATGATTCTACTGGAATTAGTTTGTCTATTTTGACGAAGGTAAAACACTTATGGTATCCTGTTCTGGAGACTAAACCATCTCTCCCCTTCATTTGCCCTCAGACGTGAACCCCAACCCCCCCCCCCCTTTTTTTTTGTCTTTGCTCTCTTACTCCTGCTCCCATTTCTCTCCTACAAAGCAGACTATTTGTGCACCAATCATTTTGATATTGGAGATCAAGTTCACTTCCCAGCTCTTGGTATCAATTACTGGAAGTGGCCGCAACCTGATTAGGGTCTATACTTTTCATAGAACCAGCCTTCTCCAGTTTTGACACCACCTTTGTACTGGTCTACAACACTCGATATGTGCCTAGTGACTTTGCATTTTGTATATTTAATATACTGTCTGTATACTTTCTCTTCTTTTGGTTGTATGTAAACTACTGGGTGTTCAGAGACCTTTGCTCTTATTTTTTGTACTGTTTTCTTGGATGCCTTATTTGGATAAATAAAGAATTTGCAAAACAAAATACAAAATTGGCTTGGCACCAAGATACAGACGAGAGGGGCTGTGAAACACCTCATACAACTCCACCACTAAGAAAAACTGTCAGCTTGCCTCCCAAAAATGGGGACAACAACAATGGAGGCAATGCCAAGGAGACACATCCATAAAACATTTATAGAACTGTGCAGACTTCAAGTTCCTCAGTCAATCCACCAGGGGCCAAAGTGTCCACAGTATAGATCCCAAAGGTCTCTCTTTCACAGAGACGTTTAAAACATTCTGCTGTTGATAGGTCCCAGGATATGGCCTCAATGACCCAGACCATCAGACCCTGAGAGGATTTTGGTTAAATTCCAGGAAGTGCCTGGGGACACTGTGTTTGTCGATTCCATCCTCAACAAAACGACAGTGTTCCCCAAACCTCTTCCCGAGGGTCTGGATGGTACAGCCCACGTACAGAAAGCTACATGGAAAAGAGCGACAGTAGTCCACATGTTCAGATGAACAGGTGTGGAACTCAGAAATGGGGTAAGTTTTACCCTTCGTGGCGAAGTCTCTCTTCCTCAACCTCTTTCGTTAATAATAAACATCACACAACTGTTCTTTCCCTCTTCTACTGTTCTTGCACTGTTAAAACCCTACAAAAAGAAAAGAAAAACCATTAGTATCACGCAACCACAACAAATATCTCAAATCCCACCTTCTACCCACATAACCCACACAACTTTGCCAAAAAGTGAAAAAGAACATGTCCCACCATCACTCCCCACCTCCCACGTACCAATATACTTAATTATTCACTCCCTCCCACGAACCTCCACTTATTTACAACAATAAATTCCAAAACCCACCCTCCAGACACAACAACAAAAAAATACTCTATTTACACCACTCCCTCCACCCATTAAACTTCCATATTTCATGAGCAGTTTCATAACCTAGCTTCTTTATGCATACATCTATCTCCATATGCATACACACAGCGCCTTCAACGGATCATGGCCACACAATAGTTCACCGCCATCTCTTCCTTACTGAAAATAAGAATGTTTCTCGAATCCCACAGACTCTCTTTTACACAATTCACCAACATCCATAACACCCTCCACTAGCTCTTACCAATATTACATAATCCAAACATCATCATTTCAAGCGTCACTATTTCTAACAGTCAAACCTCTAATCATTTGAGCTAAACACCTCCATACTTTATTTGCATAACCATATCCCCAAAACAAATGATCCACTTTCTCCACTCTCCTACACCAGGGATAAAATGTATGTGAAATGTTTTGATACAGTAATGTTTTACTATGTTATTTTCGTGTATTAGTGAATGTCACTTTTTAAAATTTTTACATTTCCCACCGGTTACGTCCCGACGTTGCAGGGAACGGAACCTGGAAGACGGATGCCGGCATCGGCTGGAGGAGATGGCCGGGGACGCTGCAGGGGGGACATCGCGGGAGTGAAGGACAAGGTAAGTGATCGAGGGATCCCAGAACAACGCTGCAGGGTAATCCCGAGTGTAGCTCGGGGTTACCACTTGTGGTGCTGAAACTTTACCCCGAGCTACACTCAGGAATACCTCCAGGGAGGTTAAAAAAAAAAAAGGTTATAATCCTACACCCACAGTTGACCCAGAAGAAGACAAAAAAAACCCAGCAAAGCATGATCCAATTTCCTCCTGCAGGGGAAAATATTCCTTCCTGATCCCCTGAAAGGCAATTGGATATTCCCTGGATCAACTTTACCTATAAATGTCAGTATCCAGTTATATTCTGTGTATCTGGGAAAGAATCTAGGCCTTTTTTTAAAGCAATCCACTCAGCTGGCCAGAACTAACTCTTTACGGAGTCTATTCCACATTTTCACAGCTCTTACTATGAAGAAACCTTTCCGTATTTGGAGACTACATCTTTTTCTCCAGATGTAAAGAGTGCCCCCTTGTTCTCTGTGATGACCTCAGGGTGAATAGCCTTACACCGAGTTCAATATATGAACCACTGATGTATTTATACATGTCGATCATATCCCCCTTTAGTCTTCTCTTCTCAAGAGAGAATAAATTCAGGTCCTCTAATCTTTCCTCATAGCTGAGCTCCTCCGTGCCTCTTATCAGTATGGTTGCCCTTCTCTGCTCTTTGTCCAGTTCCCCAATGTTCTTTTGTGAATTGGTGCCCAAAACTGAATTGTGTATTCCAGTTGAGGTCTTACTAATGATTTGTACAGGGGTAAAATGATATCTCTCTCTGGAGTCTATACATCTTTTCATACAAGAGAGGATTTTTTTCGCTTGGCATTGCATGCCATTATTAAGCTTGTGATCTACCAGAACCCCCAGATCCTTCTCCACCATTGACCCCCCAGTTGTACCCACCTAGTAAGTATGATGCATGCATATTCTTAGCCCACAAGTGCAGAACCTTACATTTATCAACATTAAACCTCATTTGCCACATAGTTGCCCAATTAAACAGTGCATTGAGGTCAGCTTGTAAGTTGGAGACATCCTGTAAGGACATTATTCCACTGCAAAGCTTGGTGTCATCTGCAAAGACTGAAACTGTATTTTTAATCCCAGACGCTATACCCTTTATAAATATATTAAAAATCAGGGTCCCAACACTGAACCTTGGGGTACACCACTAACAACCCTAGACCATTCAGAGTATGAATCATTAACCACTACTCTCTGAATACGATCTTTCAGCCAGTTTTCTATCCATTTAAATACTGATTTTTCCAAGCCAGTAGACTTTATCTTACACATTAGCCGTGTGTGGGGAATTGTGTCAAACAATTTTGCTTTTGCAAAATCCAAGTATACTGTGACAAACATAAACTCATCACATTAAAGGACAAGAGCCATAGCCATATCATATGGATTTAAAAAAATTTGGGCAGATTGTCTTCAGGAAAGCAACATCTCATTGGATTTTTTCCCCTAGCCCTTGTCTTGTGGCTTGTCCTAGGGGGGTCCTTTACCTTAACACCTCTCATTTCACCTTAACCTCGGTCTTTCACTGCTTTCTATTTTCAGCCTTTCAGAATTCTATCACCTCTTGAAAGTTTTCCAGCTGACCTGAGCTGGCAAATGATTGTACTGACGAGTCCAACTCGTCAGCCAGCTCAGAAATGGTAGGGCTTGGGCATTCCTCGATCTGGCCGGAGGAGGACAGAGACTTGGGACTTTTCTTCTGCAAGGATACAGATTGGTCCATCTCTTCTTCCTCCCTCTGTGGCCTCTGTGGGCTTCATCCTCATCCGGGCCAACCTCCTCCACCCTTCACCACGTCAGCAAAGATGACTGGGGTCCACACCTCACCAGCCTCACTGGCTGAAACACCTTCTTTGCTCACATCTGCAAAATCAACTTCTCTTTGGGGAACCTTGGGGCAATCCCTCGCCAGATGCATCTCTCTGCTGCATATGTGGCACTTCCTTCCCACAGAGGACTCAGCCATGACATGTCCTGCTTGGTAGCAATTCCGACATACTTGCCCAGCGGTACAATTTTCCTTGGTATAACCAAAAGAAAGACAGAACCAACAGAACAAAGGCTGACCAGAATACCAAAGATAGCCCCAGTTGCTCCCCCTGCTCCATCCCGATCAGCCTTAATTTGTGCCCAGAACTGCCTATGACCATTAAAGGTGCTCAACACATTTGTGAGCTTTGTGTCGGCTGACATAAAGTCACAATACCGCAATAGGAAAGCCTTAATTTCTTTGTCTTTAACAAAAGGATTGTGCATATGCACATTAATAGGTATATGCTGCTTGGATTCGCTGCACAAAAATTTGATTCCCCCCAACAAGGGATCATCTTTCTTTTAATGCCTTCACATCATCATAGTCTGCACATTCTCCTTGTCCCAGAAGGTCACATCATAGTATCCAGAGCTAAGGAACCACTGGACACAAAAGATGTCTTTCCACGCCATGCCCAACAGGTCCTCAATAATGCCCCTCTGGATTTTATATAGGCCAACTCTCCATTCCTAGGCTCAGTCATGACCAGCCTAAATGTATTAGGGGCTTCAGGAGCTTGCGCTGCCATCCTGCCACCAATAACACCACGACACACGCACAGGAATGGCCAGGTAACGGGATAGCTCTTGTGCACTTTCGGAGCCGTCAATCCCTATAGGATTGGGTGCACCTGAAGGAAACACCCAAAGTTTGAGAGAGACTGGCACTGGTCCTTACCTGTGGCCAAGATCAGGTACAAATACACTGACCTTAGCCAAATGGTCGAGAAGCAATTTTTGCCCTCATTTCCTCAGCACTATAATTGATCCACTTTTTTTTAATTTATTTTGTTTAAAAAGTAATTAAAAGGTTTTTACATAAAATAAACTTTACATAAAAGTTCACAATAAACACATCTTCATCAAATAACCAAATGTACACCACCACCCATGATAGTATAAAAAGAATTTCCCTCAAGACTTTTCCCTTCCATCTAAACAATAAAAAAAACTGTGCTCTCAGTCCACCGCTGTCCCTCCACTGTTGTTTTCACTGTAAAATGAAAAAGGAACAAATTAGTAGCTCATAGTAGCAAAATATTTATATTCAAAACAACCACCAAAACATACCTACCATCACCCTGAAAACCATATTATAACAGAATAAACCCTTACCATCCCCAGTATAAATCATCTTTAGTATCAACAATTCCCACCACCACCCTCCATTACATAAAAGTCATATTATAACCTTAAAATAAACAAAACCCCCACCCTCCACCCACAATGATATACACAGTCCTCCCCCAACCACACCCGCCATCAACATTATTCATAACATCACCTACTCCACTCCCTCTACCCACTCAACTTCCAAACTGTTTGTGCTTCTTCAAAACCATATTTTTTACAATCACAATATGCATATAAGTATTACCTTCCATGAACCATGGCAATGCACTCTTTTACACTTAATTCCTTCTTCCTAAAGTCCAAGATATTCTGCAAATCCCACAGTTTCTCCTTCACACAATTCATCAACATCCAAAAAACCCTTTCTTCACTCTTTCCCAGCTTACACAATCCAAACATCATCATTTCAAAAGACACCCTCTCTATCCCAGTCAAACCTTTCACCATATTAGTCAAATTCTTCCATACCTTCTTTGCAAAATCACATTCCCAAAACAAATGCTCCACATTCTCCACCCTCCGACACCCCTCCCTTGGACACACTTCACTATCCACCAATCTTCTCCTCCTCTGAAACTCTCTCATCATTAAACATCCATGCACAGCCATCCATGTAACATCCTTCTGTCTGTTTACAGTTTTCTTATTACACACATTTTCCCATACTGTCTTACTTTGTACTTCGCTCAAACCAATTATCAACTCCAAACTTTCTCTCCCATCCAACACACCCATCACTTTCTTACTCTTGCACCACACCTCTCTTGTAACCGAATTCAGCTCATACCTTCTCCTACACCTTTCAATCCTCACATGAAATCATGGAGCACTAAAACATATTTGCTTCTGCAAAACAATCTCATACAACTTATCCTTTCTTAGCACACTACCACAAACATATTTTAACATACATCTAGCCAAATCCTCCTTCTTACTCATCAGCACACACATACTTACATACTTTAAAACTATCAATGTTTACCACACCTTTTCCTCCATTCGTTCTTCCTTTCAACACTTTCCCTCTCTTTAACTTTTCCATCCTTGACAAACGTGAAGCACTCTTTTATTATTTCTTCAATACTCTATCCAGAGCAGGAAAAACATAAAATAAGAACAGCAATATTGGCAAGATGACAGATTTAATAATTAATGCTTTCCCCTCCAATGTTAAGGTGCTCAATGACCAGAAATTAATTTTTGTATTTCAATGGTTTTTATTAACTTTTTAAATGTTTTAACAAAGAAGGACTTGAGCAAAAGACATACCCACACTGGGGCTCTCAATGGCCACAACCTCAAAAGCAGCAATCACTATAGGCAGGGTCCACCAGGGCTATACGAGCCAGGACCCAATAGTAACAAAATAGAACTTTATATGCCACCTCCAGCATGGCTGTAATAAATGAACATTTGGCTATAAATAACCAGGTCTTATTCCAGTCCTCAAGATCCATGACCACCCCCAAGTCGCGCTCCCACTGAGCGACATATGATAGAGAAGTACGTGTTGAGCGCCTATTCAAGGATGCATAAAGTAGGGAAACAAGACCTGGGGCACCCGGAGGCTGTTGGCAAAGCTGTGCAAAGGCAGATTTCTGATATGGAAAGGAGGAAGTGCCACGCAGAGGACAGCCAGTGTCGCAGTTGAAGGTAACAAAAAAATTCCACCTGAGGGACATCCCTTGATTCCCAAAGAGAGTTCCAGGACCAAGAAGTCAAAAAGTGTCGTGCCTGCGAAAAACCATTGGCCACCCACCAAGAGAATGCCCCTGGTTGATCTAAGCCCAGAGGGAAAACAGGATTATTGATAATTGGGAGCAAAGGTAGAAAGCGTGACATCAGGCCACTTGAGTAGCGTACTGCATCCCAGACCTGTAAGCCATGGAGCAAAACTGGACTCAATGTCATTGGGCATAGGACATGGTGGAGCCATAAAAGCATTGATGTCGCAATGGGGGCACAGTTAGGTAGTTTCAAAAGGACCCAGAGAGGAACATCAGAGGAAGCCTGCAACATAGACAATGAGGTAATCTGGCCTGCTTGGTAATACTTAGGTACATTAGGCACCTCAAGACCTCCTTGCAGTCTATGGACAAAAAGCGTATTTCTGGAGACTCTGGGGTGTCTGTTAGCCCAGATAAATCGCATAATCCTCGCCTCAATCATCTGAAGGAAATGAGGGGGGAAAGTCCGAAAATAATTTGGGCAGGTTAGTCATTTTCCTCGAATTAACTCATCCTATCCAGTATAGCTGTGTTAATTGCCAAGAGTGCATAAGAGAGGACACAGAGCAAAGCAGTGAATATTAATTTGCAGCAAACAAAGAGCAATAGGTGGGGGTCAGGCGAATGCCCAAGTATTCAAGCGAAGAGGAAGCCCATTTATAAAGGAAGTGGGACTGTAGGCGCAAAACCAAATCCAAGGTCAAAGTGATATTGAGAGCGATAGTCTTATCCAAATTAATACAGAGACCCAAAATCAACGAAAAACGCTCAAGAACCTGTTGCAAGTTTGGGAGCGCCATCAATGGATTAATGAGAGTCAAGAGGGCATCATCCGCAAAATGGTTCAACTTAAATTCCTGTCCTGCATAAGGAGATACTACAATCAGCCTAGAGCGCCAAAGCTAGTGGCTCAAGCGCCAGGACAAAGAGCTCCGGGGACAGAAGAAATCCCTGTCTTGTCCCTTGCCACATAGGAAAGGGATCTGAGAAATACCTTGCATACTTAGCCGAAGCTGAAGGGGAAGAATGCAAGGCTTGAATCAAAGAAAGGATAGAATCTCAAAAGCCCCAGCATTATGCCAGGCATTATGCTGGTATAACCACTCAAAGTCCAGTGATGTACCAGTGCTTCGCTGGTCCTTGTTGGGTATATATGCTATGTTCTTTTTTTTTTTTTTTATGCAGCCTGTGGGCTGAATGAAAAAAAGAGAACAAATCTCTGCCAGGAAACGTGTGTAGTACGCCCACTATTAGAATATACCACCCTGCATCCATCCACTTCTAATGGTGAGCACACATGAAATGTTCTTTTTTTGGGCTGAACAAATAAAAAAAAAGAACCTAACGGATTCCTCTATTCAGATTGATTAATGTGGATGAAGAAATCTCTAGCAAAATTAAAAAAAAAGATATATGCAGAAACATAGGGGCCATCCACACACTGGCCACCCCAGGTCCCCATGCTCTTTTATTTAACTGCAGATGAAAAATCTCACCCAACAGCGCTGCACACACTTATGTATATTCTGAAAGCATGACCCTGTTGCTGTTAGAAAACATTCGTGCTGCACCTGAAGGGCATGCCTGCAAAGAAAACAGCAATGGTTAACAATAAAAAAGTAACTCAATAAAACAACTTTTTTTATTGAAATATGTGCCAAAAAATAATATAAAATATATATGCTGAAGCATAGGGGTCATCCACACACTGGCCACCCCAGGCCCCCATGCTTGGGCATATATGCTCTTTGTTAACTGCGGATGAAAAATCTCATCTAAAAGTAAAGCACACACATATATTCTGAAAGCAGGACCCTGTTGCTGTCAAAATAAGCAGATCAATGCTGCAGCTGAACGGCATTCCTGCAAAGAAAACAGCAATGGTTAATAATAAAACAGTAACAATAAAACCGTAACTCGACAACAAAAAAATGACAACTATTTCTGGTTTTTACATTTTTTTTTACTTTTTATTTTTTTTACTTTATTTATTTTTTTTACTTTTTTTTTACTTTTAACCAGATGGTAGGGTCTCTCAAAATGTGATAGCCAGTTTCTTGACTATCTAACATTTTTAGAGAACCTGTGGGAGAATGGTGAATATGTGCCCTGAACTGTACCTTACTGTACTCTATACTAATAGTCTACTAGTGTATGGTAGCTACGGAAGCAGTCCTTGAGGCAGAGACCAGGTTGGCCAGAACAGGAGGGCCAAAAAAAGTGGGTGTCACACCTAATTCCATGTCTGCTACAGACACAACATCTTTTTTGTGGTGTCCTTTGGGTTGGGGTACCAGGAATGGCATCGGGAAAATGCCTCGCATGCAGCTGGCTAACTGCATCTGGGTTGGAGATTTGGGCCATAGTACCTTCTGGATACAAAAGGGCCATTATGATCTCTTCCTGGAATTTTAGGAAGGATCCACTATGTCCAGTTGTTTGTAAAGCACAAAAACGATCTATAGAGCCAATGGAAATAAATAAACAGACACTTTTTTGTACCAGCGCTTGGCTTTACGGGAAACTAAGTATGGCTTCATCATCTGGTCATTGAAGTCCACCCCTCCCATGTTAATGTTATAGTCATGGACACAGAGGGGCTTCTTAACAACACCAGCTGCCGTGGAAATTTGGATGGTCCTGTCTGCGTGAATGGAAGACAGGACGATGACATTCCGTTTGTTCTTCCACTTCACTGCAAGCAATTCATCATTTTTCAAGCAGGCTTTTCCCCCCTTTCTAAGAAGGGTATTTGCAAGCCGTCGGGGTCGCGCGGTGCCACGTGCGTCAATTCCAAGATTGTATAAATGTCTAAATAGTGGTACGCTTGTATAAAAATTGTCCATGTATAAGTGGTACCCCATATGGAAAATAGATGACACCAAGTCCCAAACTATCTTGTCACTGCTCCCCATGTAGTCTGAGCATCCGGGGGGCTCCAAGTGACTATCTTTTCCCTTGTAAATCTGAAACTTACATGTATAACCTGTTGCTCTCTCACAGGTCTTATACATCTTCACCCCGTATCTGGAACGCTTGCTGGGGAAAAATTGTGAGAATGCAAGGCGGCCAGAAAAACTAATGAAGGACTCATCAGATGTTTTGTTGGGGAGTATAGACATCTTAAAATTTTTGGTTAAGGTGATTTATGATTGGCCGAATTTTGTGGAGCCAGTCAAATTTGGGGTCACCCCGAGGACGATAGGGTGTATTGCATAAATCACATTATATTCTCATATCTATGCCTGGCCATGGCAACAGGGAACCCAGGCGTATGATGAATCAGGTATGTGGACCAATACAACCGCAATTCATTTGTTTTAGTAATGACCATGTTGAGGGTTAGGCCCCAAAAAACTTTAAAATTGGAAACTGTAATAGGTTTCCAAGCAAATGGTCTTCCAAAGTTTGAATTTGGGTTAGCGGTGATAAATTGTTGTGCATTTAAATTGCTTTGATCCACAATCATTCCATACAGATCATCCGTGAAAAAGAGCTAAAAGAAAAAATCAAGGGGAGTAATTAAATTTAAAATAGTGCAGCGCTAAATAAATGATTAATATCGTCTACCAAACGCATGTATATGATAGATGCATTTTGTGCCACAAATAGTACTGAGGAATATTATTCAGAAAATGAGCATATAGAATAAAGTAAAGTGCAAATATCTATAAGAAACATATAGTCATGACGAGTATGTTGATATAAAATGTCCAAAATTATTCTTAAAACTGATGCAATCTTCAAAAAACTTCTATATAGTCCCAGAATACTGATTCCACTTGAATGAGTGTGTAGATAAACATATAGAATGCGCACTCACCAGAAGCACTAATAAAAAACGCGTTGTATCATAAGCTCCTGAACATGCCCTGGTCCTTCGGGTGTAATCAGGTGTGTAGCCGGGGATTGGATGATCTTCCCAATGGTACTGGGAGTTGATAGCCAGTGCCAATAATCAAGCTTTTCCAGGATGCTGGGATATTCACTGAAGATGGTACATTCACTGAAGATGGTACTGAGGGATTTAAAGTGCAAAAATATGTAAATAATATACCTTTACACCTCCCGGCGAGGGTATTATCACAAATTCTGCTTCAACCAAAGGATCATCACAGCCTCATGGATCAGATGAAGATGTCATCCAGATATGGCAGCTTTCAAGTATAACCATGGTTATGGAATCAGTATTCTGGGACTATATAGAAGTTTTTTGAAGATTGCATCAGTTTTAAGAATAATTTTGGACATTTTATATCAACATACTCGTCATGACTATATGTTTCTTACAGATATTTGCACTTTACTTTATTCTATATGCTCATTTTCTGAGTAATATTCCTCAGTACTATTTGTGGCACAAAACGCATCTATCATATACATGTGCTTGGTAGACGATATTAATCATTTATTTAGCGCTGCACTATTTTATATTGATTCATTTTGAGGGCTTTTTTGGTGTACCCTTTAGTGTGTTCAACTGCTTATTACCGATACCAATATCAGCGCTCGCTCCACTATCCTTACATCAGTAATTAAATTTGCTGTTTCCACCTGAATTCCGGGTTGGGCAGTGAGTGGGGGAAGTATGGGTGCTGCAGAATTTGTGGGCTGCATATCAGGATTTGCAAGCACATCAGGAAAGACACTAGGGGCTCTACGGGCCTGTGTACGAATTCTTGGTGGCCGCGGGACACTACTTGTGCTCGCCACCGCACCGGCTTGTACTGCACTTATGGAACTCGCCACGTCACCAAGTGATACTGCAGGTAGAGCGGCACTAGCCCTGGCACTCTGCTGCATATGAGAAGGGGGGTAAGCTTGGGGGCTAAAGGCAGGTGCCGGGGCTGATCCCCCTAATGCTGCATTTTTGGAGACACTATACTAATGTGAACGCTGGTATGGTTCTGATCTGATTAAAGATATTGATCCGTTCAGACACTATACTAGCAATGGAGGTTTATTGTGCATGTGAGCGTGTTCCTGGCAATCAAGGGGTTAAATGTGATGACTGATGTAGTGACGGGGAATCTGACGCTATCTGGGAGGGATGTTAACTGACGCTAACGCTATCTGAAGTGATCAGTAACAAAAATCTGTACACTGTACTAATGTCACTGGTGACAGGGCAGTGAAGGGGTTAACTGGGGGGCGATCAGGGGGTTAAATGTGACCTAGCTGTGATTTTACTGTAATTGTGTGCTGCTTTTACTTACGTGGATCTGCTTTCTTCTCTCTCTGGGACGGAATGTGCCCAGGGAGAGAAGATTGCATAATTTCCTGTACATGTGTAAATGTAAACACAGGTACAGGAAGATGTCTGACAGGGCAGGGATCAATGAGCAGATCCAGGCCAAACATCACTGGCCTGAATCTACTGATTGATCTATCAGGCACCGAATTACGGCACTGCCGGGCTGGCAGGCACGTGAATGCGCCCTCAGCCCATGATCACAGTGAGAGCACGAATCACGTATATATACATAATTTTGTGCAGAGAGTCCGCCCTGTCGCAATATTACTGCTATAGAGCGGACTTAAAGCGGTTAATGTCCTCCTCATATGTTTATTGTATTTTATTTATTGGATTTTAATTTAAGAGCGATTAGTTTAACCACATGCCCTCCAGAGGATTTACACCCTTCATGATCAGGCCATTTTTTGCTGTTTGGCACTGTGCTATTTCAACTGGTAATTGCACGGTCGTGCAATGCTGTAAACAAACAACATTTATGTCCTTTTTTGCACACAAATAGAGCTTTCTTTTGGTGTTATTTGATCACCTCTGAGGTTTTTATTTGTTGCGCTATGAACAAAGAAATACCAAAAATTTTGATTATAAAAAATATCCAATAATCTCAAAGTTAGTCATAAATTTAGGCCAAAATGTATTCTGCCAAATGTCTTTGGTAAAAAAAAATCTCAATACATGTATATTAATTGGTTTGTCTGAAAGTTGTAGCATCTACAAACTATGGTATATATATTGGAATTTACTTAGCTTTTACTTTCTGACTGCCTATCACATTTCTTGAGGTGCTAAAATGTCAGGGCAGTACGAAACCCCCCCCAAATTACCCCTTTTTGGAAAGTAGATACCCCAAGGATTTTGCAGAGAGGCATGTTGAGTCCATGGAACATTTTATTTTTTGCCACAAATTTTTTGACAATTACCATTTTTTTTATTTTTTTTTATTTTTTTTTTACACAAAGTTGTCACTTTACTGATATATTGCTCATTTATGCCATGGGTGTATGTGGAATTACACCCCAAAACACATTCTTTTACTTCTCCCAACTATGGGGATGCCACATGTGAGAGACTTTTTGGCAGGCTAGCTACATACAGGCTCCCAAAATCCAATGACCACCTCCAGGCTGTCAAAGGGCACATTTCCTCATATCACTTCCCCACTACCTATCACAGTTTCGGAGGCCCTAAAATGCCAGGATAGTACAAAAAAACCCTTTTTTGGAAAGTAGACACCCTAATCTGATAAGAGACATGGTGAGTATTTTACAGATACCATTTTTGTCACAGGGTTTTGAAAAAGAAAAACAGAAAAGAAGAAATACACTTTTGTTTTCTTTCTTCATTTTCCAAAAAGATGTGGCAACAAATGAGATCTGCAAAATACTCACAATGCCTTTTAGCAAATACCTTGGAGTGTCTATTTTCCAAAAATGGACATTTGGAGGGGTTGCTTCTACTATCCTGGTATTTCAGGGCCAACATTAGAAGCTTATGCCACACATCACCCACTCTTGAAGACCATGCCTTTTCTGACACCTTTTGTTCACATGAAAAAACTGTTTTGTTTGCTAGAAAATTACTTTGAACCCCCAAACATTATATATAATTTTAAAGCAGAAGCCCTAGAGAATAAAACGGTGGGTGCTGAAATGTTTTACGTCACACAGAATTTGCGCAGTGATTTTTCAAACGCAAATCTTTTAGGAGAAATACACTTTTTAGAATTCTAATGCACAAAAACACAATATATTGCCCAATTGTTTGATGCAATATAAAAGAGGATGCTACGCCAAGTAAATATATACCAAACACGACATGCTTTAAAATTGCGCATGCCCGTGCAATGGCATAAAATACATACATTTTTATAATCGATAGGCGACGCTTTTAAAGCCTTTACTGGTCACCAATTTATATTTACACAGGAAATCTAGTGCTAGAATTACTGCCCTCAATCTGATGTTTGCGGTGATACCTCACATACATGGTGCAACCTCTGTATACATACCGGCACGGGGGGCCAACGCTTGCGCACGCAGGTGTGCGTGCGCAGGGGGCAAGGGTGCTTTTTTTTCTCTTTTTAGTTAGTTTGATTTTTTAATTATTTTTACACTGTCCCTTTCTATTTTTTTTAATAATTTTTATTGCTATTAAAGGGAATGTAAATATCCCCTCTGACTGCAATAGGCATTGACAGGTATTCTTTTTTGAGAAATCTGGCGTCTGTTAGACTCTAGATATATTTTCTGCCCTTACATCATCTGATCTCACCAAGACCGATGTGATCAGATGCTTTCCCAATTTACAAATGGCGCTGTTTATATCCTGTGAAGCTAAGTGATGAAATGCTTGTAGCTTCCGATTTCTTAGACTATAGAGATGATTCGAGCCATTCTGGTCTCTGATCAGCTCTACTCTATGGTCAGCCAGCGGATCTGCCAGCTTCATTCTCGGATTCCCCTGTGGGACAGGAGAGCCCAAGAAACCTGTGGAAGGCTGCAGAAGAGGGGGGGTGTCCCTTCCCGCTGCTCGTAAAAACAATTCAGCTGCTAATTGGCTACTAGGATTGCTTTTACACGAAAGTTGACCACCAGCTGAAAAAAACTATACTAGGATGATGCCTGTAGCTGAAGGCATCATCTCGGTATAACCACTCAAAGTCCAGCGACTTACCAGTACATTGTTGGTCCACATTGTGTATATATGTAACAGCAGAGAACACAGACATACGATGTATTGGGTCTATGGACCAATATTACTGCAATTCATTATTTTTTGTAATGCCCATGTTGAGGGTTAGGCCCAAAAAAGTTTTAAATTCAGAAACCGTGATAGGTTTCCATGCGAATTGTCTGGCAAGAGCTGAATTTGGGTGTGCGGCCATGTATTGTTGTGTGTATAAATTGCTTTGGCCCACAATCAATTGGTACAAATCTTCCGTGAAAAATAGCGGAAGAACTAAACGCTAGTATTGGCAGCAAATGGGGCTGATCCCGCTAACACTGCTTTTTTGGGAACACTATACTAAGCAGGCACTAGTATAGTTCTGTTCATGAACATTATATTGACCTGTACAAACACTATACTAGTAATGGGGGTGATCAGCGACCTATAGCGTGAGTGTAATAGTGTGCGGGCAATTTTACGCTAGCTGACCCTGGCTGGGTGGGGCGCTTACTGACCCTGACGTTATCTGAAGTCACTAGCGGCAGGAATGCAATGATCAAAAAAACTGATGATGAAAAATGTTATATACTGACACTGTACTAATGGCACTGGCTGGGTGACAAGGCGATCAAAGGGTTAATAGGGGCAATCAAAGGGTTAAATGTGCTAATCTAATGTGTGTGTAAAATGTAGTGCTTTTACTTGGTGCCGTGTTCTCTCTTCTCTCCCTGGACAGACCAGGGGGGGGGAGCAGGGGGTGCATTCACACCCCAAAACAGGAAGCGACACAAGATTACGTCGCTAAGAGCTACTGCTCGCCCGAAAAATGCGGGTAAGAGGTTGTCAAGTGGTTAAAAAAAAAAAAAAAACCCTTGAAATTTCTAATATGGTATTTTGTTATTCTATTTATTTTTTTACATTTTTTAAAATACTTTTTTCAGAATAATACTATGTTACCATAGTAACATTGTACTACTGTGAAAGGGGGGGGGGTGATCAGGGACTCATTTATTTATTTATTTATTACATTTTGCTTTGCAGGAGAAATAAAGATAATTTCTCCTGCAATGCAAAGCTTGCGGTCATGAACCTAGCTCATTCATGAACTGTCAAGAATGAGTTAGGTTTTTGACAGCTCAAGATAGTGATCTGTGATTGGCTAGAGCTGGTCACATGGTACAGGGTGCTGTGATTGGCCCCATGTATCATGTGACAGCTGTGGTACAATCACAGCTCACTAGGAGGAGACACACAGCTCTTATGATTGAGCTTGATTCATAACAGCTTTTCTGACATTGTGCTCATGTGATCGCTTAACGAACACATGATCACCTGGTCCCGTTCACCGGGATCTGCATTTCGCTGTGTCTGCTGGACACAGCAGTCATGAAGGGGGGCAACACTGCGCACTGCGCAGCGCCCCTCGTTTTAGTACAGCCAGAGTGACTTATGGTTATGTTGCTTTGCCTGTAGCTGCCACCTGGCCACATTACATTGTGGACGGGCAGGAAGCGGTTAAGAAAGAGAGAGGCTTGATATGGTTTTTGTACTAACCAATGATGACAATTGAGCGTCTCCCTGAGTTGGCTGGGTGCTATAGTCCGCCACTATCATTTGCTATTATATGCCCCCTCTTCAGCCTGATGAATGCGTGTCATGCCTACTGGTGTGTCTAACAGCATCTCGTCAAAGGCCATGAGCATCATGAACTTTTTCGTCAATGACATCTTCGAGCTCCTTGCCGGCGAAGCTTCCCACCTGGCTCATTACAAGTGTTTCACCATCACCTCCCAGGATATCCAGACTGCTGTCCACCTCCTCCTGCCCAAAGAGCTGGCCAAGCACACCAAATCCAAGGGCACCAAGGCCTTCACCAAGTACACCAGTGGCAAGTAATATCCCCATCCCCTCCCCCACCACGCCTACTGCTGCTGGAGCTGACATCACTCCCGCCTCTCCTGTGGATCCACACTGACCAAGAAGTACTGGGAACAACCAACACAGCCAAGGACAGTGCATCTGAGACCTGCCTGCAGTGGGATCTGCCAGGAGTTGTACAGCGGTTGACACCAGTTTGACAAGCGCTCATTTGACTACTATTATTGTGAGTTGCCAATTTTGTAGAAATAAATTATTTGTTTTTATTGCTCCACTTAGATACTTTTCTCTTTTTATGGTTCACACAAAGTCTCTTCTAGCTCTTTCTGAATCGGCTGCCACTGAGTCAAGCATTGTATTATCCCTATGACATCCTTTGACACCTTTGGACTTTAAGGACTGTGGTTCATACACTAGCCATCACATAATCCATTTGGTCTTTTTCCTCTTAGTGCACCAAATATTGCTCTTGCTGATGCTGGCTTTGACCTTCTTTGCCCCTTCGACTCTCTGACACACCCAGCTGAGTACACAAACAGAATTTCATTTTGATTTCTCTCACAATACCCCAATGTTTCGGCAATAATGTTGTCTAGCAGGATGGAAACGAATTCAGTCCATGGTTAGAACCTTGTATATATTAAAATCTAGGGTAATGCATCAAGTAGGTATATCCACTTATATGTACAGCAAAAATAAATAAATAAATTTGTATATACGCTGCTCAAAAAAATTAAAGGAACACGTTTTAATCAGAGTATAGCATATCCTAGGATATTGATCTGGTCAATTAAGTAGCAGAGGGGGCTGTTAATCAGTTTCAGTTGCTTTGGTGTTAATGAAATTAGCAGCAGGCGCACTAGATGGGCAACAATGAGACGACCCCCAAAACCGAAATTGTTTTACAGGTGGTGGCCACTGACATTTTTTTCCCTACTCATCTTTTCTGACTGTTTTTCACTAGTTTTGTATTTGGCTAGGGTCAGTGTCACTACTGGTAGCATGAGACTATACTTGGACCCTACAGAGGTTGCACAGGCAGTCCCACTCCTCCAGGATGGCACATCAATACATGCCATTGCCAGAAGGTTCCCTCTGTCTCCCAGCACAGTCTCAAGCTCATGGAGGAGATTCCAGGAGACAGGCAGTTACTCTAGAAGAGCTGGACAGGGCCCCAGAAGGTCCTTAACCCATCAGCAGGACCGGTATCTGCCCCTTTGTGCAAGGAGGAACAGGATGAGCACTACCAGAGCCCTACAAAATGTCCTCCAGCAGGCTACTGGTGTGAATGTCTCTGAACAAACAATCAGAAACAGACTTCATGAGGGTGGCCTGAGGGCCCGATGTCATCTAATGGGCCCTGTGCTCCCTGCCCGGTACCATAGAGTTTGATTGGCACTTGCCATTGAACACCAGCATTGTCAGGCCTGCCACTGGCGCCCTGTGCTTTTAACAGAGGAGAGCAGGTTTACCCTGAGCACGTGTGACAGACATGAAAGGGTGTGGAGAAGCCATGGAGAATGTTATGCTGCCTGTAACATTCAGCATGATTTGGTGATGGGTCAGTGATGGTCTGGGGAGGCATATCCATGGAGGGATGCACAGACCTCTACAGGCTAGACAATGGCGCCCTGACTGCCATTAGGTATTGGGACGGAATCCTTGGACCTATTGTCAGACCCTACGCTGGTGCATTGGGTCCTGGGTTCCTTCTGGTGCACGACAATCCCCGGCCTCATGTGGCGAGAGTATGCAGGTAGATGCTGGAGGATGAAGGAATTAATACCATTGAATGGCCCCCACGCTCGCCTGACCTAAATCCAATAGAACATGTGCTTTGAAAGTGTTTCTTTAAATTTTTTGAGCAGTGTGTATATGTATATGTATGTATATATATATACTGTATATATATATATATATATACACATACACACTGTATATAGTGCATCAGGTCAGCTTAAACAGTGGCACTGCCACCCAATGTGCAACAAGCCTGCAGCATTGGTCAAATATGTCTAAACCCCCGAAACTACACTGTAAAGAAATTAGTGGGGTGGCTTGGCGAGGCCCAAGTCTGACAGCTCAAAAGGGAAAGTGTGTACCCATGCATGGTTCTAAGTTACATTGGTTGTGTTACATATTTATTTTGAAACAACAAGCATGTTAACCCAATCACTAAAATATCACATAAGCATACAATTTCAAACGCTTTTTTTTTTAATCCACTAGTTTCATTAGAAAATAGCAGGTGATCCTACCATGAAAGTCCTTGTTTAGGTATTTTCTATATGTGGTGACAACTTTCTCCCAATCATGTTTCTGAGTTGTCATCCTGTAAAATGCACTCCTGAGGCTATTTTAGGTGGCAGTTATTTGTTACACTGAGATTTTAGCAAACTAAATGTTACACTGTTCAACAGGTAAAAAGTTTTGGGCATAAAATTAGCTAATCTTACATAATTTTGGGGTGCTGAAAACGAAAATGACCCTAAAAAATGTTGATTGGCTCTAGTTTCCATGATATATTCACCCATCTAATGACGTAAGCCATTCAAAATTATGATGCAACTTCAGCTGCATATTGCGCAATTGATACTGGTGACCAATAGAAAATTGCATGTATACTGAGATGATGCAATATTAGCCTTTAATTGCATCACTTCACTGCATAAAAGCTGCAGTATCTGTAGCTGATTGTAGTTCGACAGCGTCTTTACATTTCGTTTTATGCTTATATAGGCTACTCAGTAATGCCTCGAACTTGTGTGAATAAAGCAGATAATTTCTGCTATATCTGCGGTGAAATAACTTTTATCTCACAAAAAAGGAGGATAACAGGAATGATTAAGAAAGCCTACAACTTGTATTTTGGCTGCAAGATAGGAGACCAGGACAAGAGCTGGGCACCACATATATGCTGCAATTCTTGTGGGACGGCACTGGAGCAATGGTTGAATGGAAAAAAGGCATCTATGCCTTTCGCTGTGCCAATGATTTTGAGAGAGCCAACAGATCATGTTAGTAATTGTTACTTTTGTATGGTGCCTCCAATTGTAAAAGGGCTAAATAAGAAGAAAAAGTTATCTGTGCACTATCCAAATATTCCATCGGCAATACGTCCAGTTCCTTATGGAGAGGGGCTACCAATTCCTAAAGCACCAGAATCCTTCGTGGTTGAGTCAAGTGAGGAAGAACCTGAAGCGTGTAGTCACGTGCAGTTGTAAGAGATAGCCCTTTCCTCGAATACAAGAGAAAAGCCAAGAGAAGCAAAACCGACACAAACTGAAGACAAAACTAGTGAGAATCCTAAGTATTAAAATGATTCAACTTAGCTTATGGTTATAATTTTTCTTGGTAATCCTATGCAATATATTATGCCATTTAGGCTTTGTTATGTAGTCAATATCACTTGCTTTATATTTGTGGAAAGACATCTATCTATATAATTATTGTGCATTATGTAGTCATTACGCCTATAGTAGAAAACTTTCCATTTACAGAAAAACTAGAGCCAATTGACAAATTTCATTGTTATATTTGAACTCAGAATGTGAAATTCATTAAGAAATGGATCCTTTTGTTTCCAAAACTGGCAAAAAATAAAAATTTGTTGAACAGTCAGTAAGGGTTTTCATCTACTTGAATTCTATGATTTCTTTCACTATGTTATTTCATTTTTTTTGGAGGGGGGGGGGGGAAACCAACATCGTGCTGAAACAAATTATTTGATTTGGTTTTGATGTAAGATATTTCCATAGATCATCTCTGATTAGAGGCGTATTTATCCATGCAAACACACTCATAAGAGGGAAACACAAGTAAACAAGCACAATGTTTTCAGATGATGGACAGTGAACATTACTTTCCCTTATTGGCTGAATAAACCCACCTTTAGTTAATCACATCTTTTGACACTTATTAAAGTATTTGCAAGAAGAACATTTGTCTGTATTGGCCATAGCATCCAATCAGATTCAAATGTTCACCCTTCAACTTAAGTTTTTGCAGCTCTGATTCTGGTTGGATGCTATAAAGAAGAACAGATGGCCTTGGAAGTTTTTTCTCAGATATCTCGGTAAATAAGGCCAGTTACTATCTATATTCTCAGTTGCAGTGACTGCAAGAGGGGAGGTAGGGGGGCCTTGGAAGAAAAAAAAAGATATGGCAAACAGCAGTCAGCATGTCTGTAAAAACTGCAAATGACTTTACAGTTAAATATCCAGCATTCGCAAATAAAAGAAAAAACAAACAGAGCAGACGGTGTGTAAACTGTGTAAAGAATGCGTAATGAGACATTAAAAGACATACGTGTTGGACCAATTCCAAATAATGACACATACACTGAGGCGGTTGGGCATCATTTACTATCTAATTCTTTTGTGTTTAATTTTTCTTTTTTTTCTGCACTTCTTACATGTTTCAGTGTAGTGCAAAAATAATCCTTAAAATGACCATTCAAAAAATCTTATGGGTTCTATTTTCAGTGTTGGTTTGCATTTGTAAAGTCTGAAGGTTACTCTGTTTACCAATGTTGGGTAATACAGCAATATATCCCATACTAGCCACTTGCCCTCCTGAGGATTTACCCCCCTATCTGACCAGGCCATTGTTTGCTTTACTTTAACTGACAATTGCGCAGTCATGCAATGCTGCACCCATATGAAATTTATGTCCTTTTTTTCCCACAAATTGAGCTTTCGTTCAGTGGTATTTGATCGCCTGTGCATTTTTTGCGCTATAAAAAAAAAAAAAAAAAAAGACCAGTCAGTGCGTTTGACTGTAAGCACACAGCACAGCCATCCAAAGCAGCGTGCCCTATCTAACAGGAAGGAGAATTGTTAGTAAACAAAACAGTTCTCCCCCCCGTCGGGGATCATCTGAAATCACCAGGCGCTGGCGAGTGATCACCAGCTGGGACCCGTTGATTGACAGCTGCTGCCGCAAATGGCGGCACGGGAAGGGTGCACGCGTGTCTCATGTGCACCCCCTACTTGGAAATGCAAAATCACCCATGCCCTATAGCAGTATTTTTGCTATTGGGTGGACGGGAAGCAGCTAGTCTTGGTCTTCTTTCACTGGTCCAATAATTTACACTTCTTCATGAAACACATTTGGTTTACAAATCTATGGTATACTGTATGCAAACCAGAATCTTACTGTAGACTTTAGAGTTCTTTGTAGATTGATAAGAGGGTTTTGCCCGCATACTATATTGTGCTAGGCATGGGCAAGGTGGTTTGAGGACCCATCTACAGCTGTGGATTAGGCCCACCATTGTTGTTCTCTGTATTTTTTGAGGGATTGTCCTCAGCTCTCAGTTACTCTGACCCCTGACATGGGAAGATGCTCTACTAATCAACTCATGAGGCATGGGATAGTATAAAAGCCATAATGTTAAAGTGTTTGTAAACCCTTACATCCCTTACATATACCCAGTGAGGTGACTGGCCTCAGGTGATACACAGAGATGAAACAAATCCTTCTACACACGTTGTACCTGTCTATCTGCATTCTTCGCCTCTTTACAGCCATTCAAAGTGCTGCATTTATAAAGCTTGTTTGAGAGTTCAGAAAAAAGCAGAGAGCGAAAATTATACTCTGCAGAGCTCAATAAGGAGAGCTCTGAGAGCTGATTGAAGGGAAGGGACACACACCCCTCCACACAGCACACAGGAACATAGCCGGGATTGTCAATTTGTTGTTTTTCTCTTGGTGTCAGGAGGACTTGTCAGAAGATTCATGCTGAGGCAGGGGCGAACTGACAACTCATGGGGCCCCCTGGGCAATAGGGGATCATGGGACCCTGTGTCCTTGCCCATACCCAAAAAACCTATGAAAAAGCCAATGAAAGGTACCAGGGGCATCTCATGGGGCCCCCTATTGACCCCCGCCCTCGGGCAGTGCCCTAGTGCTCGAATGGTCAGTCCGCCCCTGTGCTGAGGAATGAAGCAGCAAACAGAAATGACACTTAGTATTCTGGATTGAGACATGTACACACTATAGAGTGGGGTCGGCAACCTGTCGATTGCGATTTACCTGTGGACCGTGGGCGACAGGTAGACCGCGAAAAGGCCCCCCCCCCTTTCCCCCAGCCTCCTCTGCTGCTGTCATTCTCAGTGCACAGTGGAGAGTGGAGGACAGCAGGGCTCAGGACGGAGGGTGGGAGGAGGAGTTGTCCAAATGAATTTTACATATTAACCTGCAGGTGATTGGTTGCTAGGTCGGTCCTAGGAACCAATTACCAGCTTGTTAATATTAAAACTCCCGCCCTCCGTCCTGAGCCCTGCTGTCCTCCACTCTCTGCTGTGCACTGAGAATGACAGCAGCAGAGAAGGCTAGGGGAAAGGGGGCAGAAGACATTGCTGGGGGGTGGAAGGGGGGTCAGAGGTCACTGCTATGGGGGAAAGGGGGACAGAGGACATTACTGTCCTCTACCACCCTTCACATCACCCCCCCCAACAGTAGTGTCTTCTACCCCCACTTTCCCCCATAGCAGTGACTTCTGGCCTCTTTCTCCCCCCCAGCATTGTCCTCTGCCCCCCTTTCCTCCACAGCAGTGACCTCTAACCCCCCCACCAGCAGTGTAAATTCCCCCCCCCCCTTCCCTCCCATGGACAGGTATTTTAAAAATCTGAATTCCCAGAAAGTGGCTGGGGATCAGGATTTTTTTCTGCCCCCCCTTCCCACCCTGGTGCCCTAAGACAGCTGCCCTAAGCAGCCTAATGCTGGCGCCCAGCATACAGCTGCTTAAGCAGCTGCCTTAGGGCACCAGAGTATCTGGGGGGCAGAAATATCCCAATCCCCAGCCACTTAATGGGAGTTCATATTTTTAAAATACCTGCCTTCCAACAATCCCCTTTATTGTCTTCCTATCTACTTCAATGGGGTTTCGAGTTTGTGACCTGGACTTCTATAAAGTTTGCTTAACTTGCTTTGAACCAAAGCCAGATATGTTTGGCTCATCCCTGTGGACACATGTGTTCTCCATTTAAAAAATTAAGACTTTGGGAAATAATTAACTGCACAAATCATGATTTAGGTGGATTGTATTAAATATATATATAACTACTGGATCTTAAAATTTATATGTAATAACATAAGATATAGTTGATCCAGGAAATATCTGATTGCCTCCTGGGGGATCAGGAAGACTTTTTTTCTTCCGATGGAGTGAGCTTGATAATGCTTCATAAGGGGTTTTTTTTTTTGGGGGTGGGATGTATATAGAGGTTTTCTATTTTCTATTTTAATTATATATTTGGTCGAACTAGATGGACTTGTGTTTTTTTTCAACCTGACAAACTATGCAACTATGCCTAAAGCCCCATACACATGATCATAAAATTGTACAAAAAATGCCACTTTTAAAGCAATCGTATGATAATCTGGTCGTTAGTACACAGCAATTGTCCGAAATTACTCGAAGGGACACGCACTGAAATTTTTGTTGTACGATACCAGATCGTACAATTTTAGTTTAACCAGTAGTTTTCATCCGAAAATACAGTACAAATACATTACAATACATTACATCAGTTCCAAACATTTATTTTGTCGTATAAGAATTTTCATAACTTTAGTAACCTTTTCACTTTCAATATGAGATTAGCATGCCAAAAAAACCTGGACAATTATTCATCCATTATTCTCAACGTATATAGGGAGCTTAACTATGTTAGGGGTGGCATATACAGTGTGTATGTGATTGATAACTTTGTTTTTATTGGTAATCCAATTTCCGTGAAAGCTGTCCAAGAAACTGCTCCTCTAACCTGAAAGAGATAGGAATCGCACAGAAGTAGTGAATGAGAAGAAGAAAAAGAAAAGAGAGGGATATAAAAGGTTGCTCCTCTCAGTCTGGGTCCCAGCTCCTCATCCAAACCCTGGTTTTATGCAGGTGACTGTGGGTAAAGGATGCTAGCCAGCTTTTCCTGCAGCATTATCCAAGAGATATTGTTCTTGTTGCAGTTGCAGCTATGTTGACGACAGGCGTTTTCCATGCTTTCACAATTGACATTAGAATATGAGAGATCGGATGTGTCTGGGAATGTCTGCAGTTAATTCATTTAAAAGTGCCGTTTTTAGTAACTATTGGTACATTTATATTGGGTACAGTGTGCATGAAAGTGAACACTTGAGTCCAGAATCTCTTACCTTTGGGACAAGTCCACCTGATATGATACATGGCCCAACAATTGATAAATTTATGACATTGGGAACTTCTGCCTACTGTCTTAAGGACTTAAGTAACTCAGAAAATTTTGGACCAACAGTCTGTCAAAATACACCCTAGTACTGCTATTTGCACTTTCAGATTTGACAATTGGATGCTATTCCTTCCACTGACACCAACAATAGGGTACTATTCCTCCCACTGATATGAAAGATGAAACATTCTGACTCCCACTGACACCAACAATGGGGCACGATTCCTTCCATTAATGCCAGTGATAGGGAACTATTCTTTCTCCTACTGACCACAGGAACTATCTAATTAATTTATTCCCACTAAGCACCAAGCATGAGGCATTGTTTACTCCCACTACTGCTGGGGCATTTTCTACTCCCACTGGCCGATGTTTGGCCCCCTAAAGTCTGAAGGACAGTAAAGTGGTCCTTTGTTTAGAAAGTTTGGAGATCCTTTAAGAATAGCTCTACCCAGGGGCGGACTGACCATTTGGAAACTCGGGCACTGCCCGAGGGCCCGGGGTCAGTAGGGGGCCCCATGAGATTCCCCTGGTACCTTTTTCATAGGCTTTTTTGAGTTTGGACAAGGACACAGGGGCCCCATGATCCCCTATTGCCCGGGGGCCCCATGAGTTGTCAGTCCGCCCCTGGCTCTACCTTTTATTAAAAAAAAAAAACCTTCAGTTCCAGTTAGATGATTTTGCCAAGGCTTGATTGATGTCACCAGTCTGCAGTAGAATAAAGTCTGTCGAATCATGTGACCACTGTGATTGGCTGTAGAGACGATCTCACTGGCTCCCATTTGTTATTAGAGACCAAGTCTTTGACAGGTCAGTCACTGTGCTGAAAGCATGCAGTGATTGCCTTCTCTGCACAGAAACCGCCACTGCGCATGGACGCATATACATGGCATGTGGGTGTTAAAGCCCTCCTTCTTTGGTGCTGTACATAAGTGTTACGTGGGCTGCAAGAGATTAAAGAAGCACAAAACAAGAAAAACATCTTACAACGATTTTTTAATGCAAAAATATTACATTTATAAATATTGCTTTAGGATCAGTTCACACTGCTGTGACCTCAAAGTTATGCTACTTGCTTGTGACATCCTTGTGACTTTTGTGATTAACCACTGCGGTCTATGGCACTCAAGTCACACCAAAGTCCCAGGAAAGTAGTGTAGGAACCTTTTTTTTTGTTGATGCGACTGAAGTGGCATTGATTGAGATGGCATCCATTGAAATTAATGTGTTTTGTCTTTTAATGTGACTTTGTGCCACATGTGCGACTGCAGCAGTGTGAACTGGGGCTTAAAGTATCACAAATTCACATCACTTTAAAATTTATTTTCAATCCCATTCACCGCAGAAAAACCCGTGACAGTGTACATTACATATTGGTGCACCGTTTGTTTGCATGTAGGGCCAAAGATTCCTGGTGGAGATCCTTCTGGGGCCCCTAGATGGCCTCCTGGACTATCTCCAGGCTGAGATACATAACAGGCTCCTGGTGGGTTGTCTATGGATAATCTATGCAGAAAATCATGGGTGTACACCCGCCTACATTGCTGTCCTTTCAGGTCTGGTTTTTGTTTTTTTCATGAAATTAGGTTGTGTCCTTTTTTGTTTAGGCCCTGTTCACACTTGTGTACTTTTGCTGTCCCATCCAGTGCAACAAAAGCGCATTAAATAGTTCTCTATAAATTATATCTGTTCATATCTCTGTGCTGCTTTTTAAGGTCTGGTTCATCTAGCACAATTTCAGATGCAACTTCAGCCCCACAGAATCGCACGATAATGGAAATCACGTTTTTTTCAGTGGTGCCCAGTCATGTCAATGCAGTGCATTTTCTGGAAAAAGGTGCACATGCTACTTTCATGCTGTTGTAGTGCGATTTTGGCCCCCTACACTTAAATGGAAATGCACCAAAAAGGTATAAAAAAACATGACACATGAAAAAGGTGTCAAAAACTATACTACAGAAAGCACACTGAAAATTAGAGCATGTTCCAGCTGCTCTAATGTAAACCTAGCCTTATGAAGTGCAAATTGCTGCATCTTTGGGGCCCTGTTTGAAAAATGAACCAAAAATGCACCTTCCATGATTCAGTTGCAGACTCTGGACATGTTAGACACGACCAAAAAAATGTCATCATTGTACACAGAGCATGTGTAATATATATTTCTGCCCTGCTTCCAGGACCTCCCTTGTCACAGTACTGGGCATTTCAGTTCTAATTAATCAAAGAGGCATTGCCGAGTACAGAGAAAGGTCTGACAGCTGAAGATGTTAAAAAAAAAAGTAGTCTGGCGATCTTTATCAACAACAATGGTTAATTTTGTATCTTTCTGTTTATTCATCTACAGCTCAAAAGGGATGAACAACAATTTGCAGATGAAGTCAGTTAAAGAAACCTGACAAGTAAAAAAAAAAAAGTTTTTTTTTCTGTTTAATTAAATGTTCTTCTATTTACCCCTTCTTAACCCTAATTAACTCCTTATTCTCCTTCTCCATTCATTTAATATTTCCCTGCTGATTTTTATTTTTGTTAGTTTCTATTGCATTAACTAGTAATATTTAAACTTTTTTTCATTGGTTAATATTTTTACACCTTTAACATACATTTGCAATTTTCACATTTAAAAAACTGCAAAATTGGAAAAAAAATAAAACTTTATTTCATTTGTAAATCACTTTGCAATGCTTTGTACCAGAATCATAATTTTAGAGTCATTTTAAAACAGGACAAATGACAGTATAAAATCTGCACTTTTTATGTGTGGTAACACTAAACTAAACACTGCTCAAAAAAAGAAAACATGCGTTTTGTTATAGTGAAAAAATGCAGCGCTATGTTCAAAAGGTATAGCTAGGCAATAATGTGACATACATACATATAAATGCGCTGTGGAGCGCTATAATAAATGACATGTGTCAAACATCTAAAAATGATGTTAATAGTGCAGTAAGTGACATATAATCAAATAACGTCCAAAATTCAAAACAATGGTGACATCAGTGACTCCCGTGATTGTGAATGAGTAAATTATGCACTAACCAGATAGCGCATATATATTGAGTTGTCTGACCACTCCTGGTCATCTAGGTCTGGAAAGGAAAAGGGTCAGGAGATCATCTGGCAAACCGAGAGCACGACAGGTGATCACTGTGTCATCTTTCTCCAGGTGATATTACTCAACCATCCAGCAGGGGGTCACGATCCAAGTATCAGAGATACTATGCCATCCACCATGGAAAACCTCACAATGAAAGGTATGGGGCACCAAAACAGGGATCCACCTTGAAGGGGGGGGCTCGTAACAAAACGAGCCCAAGCAAAGATCTTGATAGTGTAGTATTTTTCAATTTATTAATGAATCACATAAGATAGTACACTCACATCAGCATGAGACAGGAATAAAGATGGCCGCCGGCCTCCACGTGGCCCGAGCGGTGTGACGTCACCGGCTAGGCTCCACACTAACGCATTTCGTGCTACGAGCACGTTATCAAAGGGGCCCTGCACTATTAACATCATTTTTAGATGTTTGACACGTCATTTATTATAGCGCTCCACAATGCATTTATATGTATGTATGTCACATTATTGCCTAGTTATACCTTTTAAACATAGCACTGCATTTTTTCACTATTTTCACATCAAAGGTTTTGAGGTTATACCTGTATGCTAGCTGCTCATTCCTTACTTTATCCTAGCGCTCGTATACCCCTTTGTTTTACTACATGCGTTTTGTTATGTTTTGTTACATTTAATTTTTTTAAGGACTGAGAAAAAAAAAAGATAATTGTTGCATTCAATATTCACGAAAAGAAAGCCTTGTTTGTCCTCAAAAAAACAATATATGTATTAAATTTTTATCTTAAAGTGGAACTTCACTCTCTAAATCAACATGGACTATTTTTAATCCTTAAAGCAGAGGTCCAGTAGGAATTAAAAGAAATAAAAGTCAGCAGCTACAAAAACTGTAGCTGTTGACTTTTAAAAAACAGACACTTACCTGTCCCTCGATCCTGCGGTATCTTCACACCGTCGAGTCGACTGACTGTCCTGTCTCCTCAGCACTGGAATCTTCAGTGGGGGTGCACACGGCTGTGACATGCACGAGCAAAGCTGCGCTTTGTGAATGGTTCCGTAGTCTTCTGGGACCTGTGACGTGTCCCAGAAGACTATGGGGAGGGGAGGACAACTTCTGCTTCCGATCGCCTAGGCGATTGCACTGGAAGTGGGAGCCTGTCAAAGCCGGGTACCACCACTCACTCCTTAAGGTGCCAATCCTTAATGGGGAGTGGGGGACAAGGCCTTAAACTGTAACTTCCCCTTTTGGGTGGAGCTCCGCTTTAAGCTGCTAACATTTGGAAATAGATAAGAAAGTATATCATATTTACTTGTTTTAAACTTTTTTTTTACATTTATTCTGTTACTTCCTAGTTTCTGTCCCTAGGCAAATGATGTCATACATCCCCGGAGTCTTCAGGAGCGGAGGAAGGGTTCTCAGCCTATGCCTGAGCTAAGGGCAGATAGATTACAGAAAGTAAATGATACATGAATCATCTGCCCTACTCCAGATGGCCAACTGCCAGAAATGCTAGGGGTTTTTCTTTCAAAAGGATTTCAAAGCAAAATAAAGCATGGAGACATGGATGGATCGGAGAGTTTGCTTTAAATATAAAAAATTAATTTATATATTTCAGGTACTCATATAGCGCTGTCAATTTTCGCAGCGCTTTACATGTATGTATGTATGTGTGTATATACACACACACACACACACACTATATATTGCCAAAAGTATTTGGATGCCTGCTTTTACAGCCACATTAACTTTAATGACATCCCAGTCTTAGTCCGTAGGGTTCAAAATTCAATATTCACCCTTTGCAGCTGTAAAAGCTTCAACTTTTGAGAAGGCTACTCACAAGGGTTAGGAGTGTGTCTATGGGAATGTTTGACTATTCTTCCAGAAGTGCATTTGTGAGGTCAGGTACTGATGTCGAACAAGAAGGCCTGGCTCACAGTCTCCGCTCTAATTCATCCCAAAGGTGTTTTATTAGGTTGAGGTCAAGTTCCTCCACCCCAAACTAGCTCATCCATATCTTTATGGACCTTGTTGTGCACTGATGCGCAGTGATGTTGGAAAAGGAAGGGGCCATCCCCAAACTGTTCCCACAAAGTTGGGAGCATGAAATTGTCCAAAATGTCTTGGTATGCTGACACCTTAATAGTTCCCTTCACTAGAATTAAAGGGCCAAGCCCAGCCCCTGAAAACAACTCCACACCATAATCCCCCCTCCACCAAACTTTACACTTGGCACAATGCTGTCAGGCAAGCACAGTTCTCCTGGTAACCACCAAATTCAGACATGAAACTCTCTATGCACTGTTGTTGTGCTAATCTGAAGGCCACATTAAGTTTGGAGGTCTTTAGCTATTGACTCTGCAGACAGTTGGCGACTTCTGCGCACTTCAGCATATGCTGATCCCACTCTCTCATTTTATGTGGCTGAGTTGTTATAATACCGCTAACAGTTGACCTCGAAATGGACGGACTTATTGCACAGAGAATTCACTGAGCTCCTGAGAGCGACCCATTCTTTCACAAATGTTTGTAGAAGCAGTCTGCATGCCTAGGTGCTTGTTTTTATACACCTGTGGCCATGGAGGTGATTGGAACACCTGAATCCAATGATTTGGAGGGGTGTCCCAATACTTTTGGCAATATAGTGTGTATATATATATAATATATATACACTGTATATATATATACACACACACACACACACAGTTAGGTCCATATATATTTGGACACAGGCACAATTTTCATACTTTTGGCTCTGTATGCTACCAGAATAAATGAAAATGAAACAATCCAATTTAATTTGAAGTGCAGACTTTCAGCTTTAATTCAAGGGATGAACATAAATTCTTTAAAAATCATACAATGTGATTTCCTGAATTTTTTTTAAATTCTGTCTCTCAGAGTGGGAATGCACCTACAATGTGAATTTCAGACCCCTCCATGATTTCTAAGTGGGAGAACTTGCAAAATCGCAGGGTGTTCAAGTACCTCTGTTCCTCACTGTATAATATATATATATATATATATAGTACATTCACATCAGTCCCTAAGCCTCAAGGAGCTTACAATCTAAGGTCCCTACCTTACATTCATACATACCAGGGCCAATTGAGACAGAATCCATTTAACCTACCAGCATGTCTTTGGAGTGTGGGAGGAAACCCACGCAGGCACAACTAAGTAGCATTTTTGGTTTGTGGTGCTCAGGTGCAGTGTAGTCCTGCCCTAAGTAATGACACAGTTATCGCCCAATAAATAGGTCCATAACAGAAATATAAAAATTGCTCTGGTGCATAGGGGGTGAACAGGTGTCAGAGGTGTAATGGTTAAAGTCAGTGGAACTGCACCGCTCGTTTTTCACTATTGGAGATTTGGTTTCTTGGGTCAATATTTTCTCAGGTGACCAGGGATGAAAATGGGTGTAATATGCATATGTGTTGCATTAAAATTTTAAAGCAGCATAATGAAAACACAATTTTCATTTTTCAAAAAAACTCATATCGCATTTTACAGCACGCCATTATGAATGGGCTCTAAGATCGCATTCACAGTTGAGTGATTTGTAGCTTGAAGCTCCAAAAATGCTCCAACTTAAACAATCAATTGTTCTCTATGATGCCTGTTTGCATGATCAGGTGTGAACAGGCACCATGGAGAACAATTGATTTTTTTAAGTTTGAGCATTTTTGGAGCTTTGAGTTTTAGCCTAGGTTCACACCAATGCAGTGCAGGAAATGCTGTGAATCCTGTGTGTTTGTTGCAATCGCATCTCATTCATGCGCTCTGGTGCCGGTGTCAATGATAAATTAATGACACCATGAAACAGATCGCAAAATGCGATTGCCAGAAATCGCATCGCATGGGTGTTCTCACCCATACAATGCGATTCAGGTGCGGATTGAAAAAAGGGTCCTGCACCTTTTGCTGCAGATGAGATTTGAGCCAATGTATGGCTCAAATGCGGTGCGATTCCTGTGTGAATTACATGCGATGTCATGCATAGCATAGTGTGAACCCGAGCTCAAGCTACAAATCGCTCAAGTGTGAGCGCGACCTCAGGCGGACCTGAACACATGTCAATAGATGCTGGTTGTTTACATCTGTTGTTTATCTTTGGGGTCTAATAATCAGTTTTTGTTCATATTATGTCACTTATAATTTATTTCTGCGAAAACAACAAAACAAAAATGTGATCTGAACTAAACTGCACTCCAGTCAGATGTAATCTGAATCTCTAATCATCAAAAACCGTGCCTGACTGATGACATCCTTGTCAGAGGAGCCTACCAAGCTAATGTCAGTGAGTTGTGGAGTACATCTACTTCAATTCTCCCTCCTGCTCTCCCATTGGCTGATATTCCCTCACACTCCTTCCTCCTCCAGTGGGTGAGCGTCCCTGAACAGCGATCCCGCCTACCAAGTGACAGGCCCGCTCTCCCTGCGCACTGCGCCATGGGCTGAGCCGCGGCTCGCTGGCTGCGCGGTGCACCCTGGGATCTGTAGTCCAGATGCGGTGAGGGCTGGAAGGCAGAGCGCGAGGCCTGGACTACAACTCCCAGCAGCCTACGCGGCCGTCTCGCGACTCGGTGACCATGGCGCTGTGTGAGTGAGGGAGAGCGGACCGGACACCGGACACCGGAGACCGGAGACAATGGGTTCCAGGGTGAAGTAAGTGTTCGAGGAGAGGGGTGGGGGTTGGGCGTGTGCTGGACTCTGGGAGGAGAAGGGAGGACAGCCACATGGAGGGAGCTGAGACATCACACATGAAGTGTATGGAGGACAGGCAGGCTGTGTGTATGACATACTGCTCTACAGCCTGTGTCAGCGACATACAGAGGGCTTCATGGCTGTGTGGTGTTGTCATGTCAGTGAGATGTATGGAGCAGTCAGAGCTCTGTCCAGGAGATGGACCCAGGCTATGGGAATGTATATCACAGACCATGAGAGGAACTTCACCTCAACTGTACCTTTCTTGACCACACCACCATTTGACCCCTCCCCCTGCATTGCCATCTGACCCCCCCATGTCGTCGTCTGCCACTGCTCCCCTGCGTTGCCATCTGACCCCCCCCCACGTCGCTGCCTGACTGCCACTGCTCCCCCGCTTCACTATCTGACCACCGCTGTTCCCCTGCGTCGCTGTCTGACAGCCACTGCTCCACCGCGTCACCATCTGACCCCCCACGTTGCCGTCTGACCGCCACTGCTCCACTGCGTCACCATCTGACCCCCCACGTTGCTGTCTGACCGCCACTGCTCCACCGCATCACCATCTGACCCCCCACGTTGCCATCTGACCGCCACTGCTCCACTGCGTCACCATCTGACCCCCCACGTTGCCGTCTGACCGCCACTGCTCCACCGCGTCACCATCTGACCCCCCACATTGCCGTCTGACCGCCACTGCTCCACCGCGTCACCATCTGACCCCCCACGTTGCCGTCTGACCGCCACTGCTCCACCGCGTCACCATCTGACCACCCACGTTGCCGTCTGACCGCCACTGCTCCACCGCGTCACCATCTGACCCCCCACGTTGCCGTCTGACCGCCACTGCTCCACCGCGTCACCATCTGACCACCCACGTTGCCGTCTGACCGCCACTGCTCCACTGCGTCACCATCTGACCACCCACGTTGCCGTCTGACCGCCACCGCTCCACCGCGTCGCCGTCTGACCGCCACTGCTCCCCAACGTCACTGTCTGACCACCGCTGCTCCCCTGCGTCGCCGTCTGACCACCGCTGCTCCCCTGCGTCGCCGTCTGACCACCGCTGCTCCCCCGCCTCGCTGTCTGACCACCACTGCTCCCCCGCGTCGCCGCCTGACCACCGCTCTTCTCCCATGTTACCACCATCCTTGTTTCTCCCCCACGCTGCCATCTGTCATTTCTCCACTGCTGCCTGACTGCCACACCTCCCCCATGCCACTGTCTGACCGCTGCTCTTCTTCTGCGCCGCCTGACCACTGCTCCTCCCCATGCATCCACCTGATAGTTGCTCCTCCTACACACTGCCATTCCTCTCCCACACCTCGCAGAAGTGCCACCAGTGTTAATTTTGTCAACTAAAATATTTTCGTTGACTAAAATACGACTAACATGCCATTGTAGTCAAAAGACTATGACTAAAACTAAATAGAAATTTGATGGCAAAAAATGAACAGTGTGTGCCACAGATCCCAAATAAAGGGCAGCGACCTCTGGGGATTCCTGCGCACATGCAGGTATCCGGGCCTGGTAGAGGCATGTGACGTGTGCATAGACAGGCATCCCCCGCATAGACATGTCGTGGGTCTCTGCCAGTTATTTGTTGTATGATGGACACCCTGCGCCTGTCTGCGTATGTGCGGAGGGTTCCTGTGTCTGCACACACATACAAACAACATTATTCACTGCTCTTAGTGCTAGATAAATAAATAAATGCACAGCTGCACACAAAACATCCAATACAATGTGCTTAAACGTAAATACCAAATATGTTGCATTGTGTATCTTTGTGAAACAATATCTATAAATAAATGTGTCCTTCAAAGAAAAGTCCATGGAATCCAATCAAATAATTCTTCAGTGAATATAGGTGTTAACCATAACTATAAATAAATGAATGAATGTGACATTCAGACCAAAGTCCATGAATTCCAATCAAATATTTCTCCGTGAATATGAATGTCCGTCAATGTGTTGCATCCAGTGAAAATGTGAATCGACCACCCCCACAAAACAAATTCTCTTACCAGCTATACAGACCCCCAAATTATAGGTGGTCTGATAGGGCCTGAAACTATGTCTGTCACAATCTGGATCTTCCACCATAGATGTATTCCCATTATTGCAATCTCCTCCTCCTAGTCTTTTACAAGAACTTGGCTACAGAGCAGCCTTTCTCAACCAGGGTGCCCAGACACCCTGGGGCGCCTTGAGGTTTCTTCAGGGGTGCCTTGGCAAAATGTCTAAAAATTGCCCAAAACTTGTATACAAGCCAGCGGGTGGAACAAGCCTGCCTTTTAGTTACACAAAGCCACAGGTTTTCATTGTGCACCATTACAACCTTCTAGCCGTCGGCATCCTGACAACCAATGACATCATCAGTTGATAAGGAGGATATAAGTTGCCTGCACAGCATCCTACTTTGACCCTCCCCTGCCCCTCTCCATCAGTACTGGGGTCACATTAGCTGAGTAATGGAGAAAAACTGAGGGAGAAGAGAAACATTGGAATACTAGTCAGTACCGGTGTGCAAAAGTGTATTTGCTTTGGAAGAATAAATCACCTCTAATGTTGGGTGTCCTACATGTGTGGATGTTGCGTTATATGAAACTATTAGAGTAGTTTTTCACATTTTATAATGGGGTGCCTCGCGACTGTCTATAATGTTAAAGGGTACCTCGGGACTGTCCATAATTTTAAAGGGTGCCTTTACTGAAAAAGGTTGAGAAACCCTGCTATAGAGAAAAACAAATCTCCAATAGTGAAGTATTTTATTATTAAAAGCCAGAAAATGACCTACAAAGTATCCTATACAAATGTCGTGTGTAGTATGAAATGCCGCTGGTGGTGGCTTCAGCAGGCGAGGGTGATGTTAGCGCGGACTCTCCCGCACCAGCAGTACTTCATACTACACGCAGCATTTGTACAGGATACTTTGTAAGTAGATTTTTGGCATTTAATAATTAGACACATTAGTAGAGCCTCATACGCACTGCTGTGCTTAAAGGTTTAATTCACCTTTCCTAAAAAAACGGCCTATGCTGATAAGGGACGTCAGTAGATGAAAACAAACTGTGCAGCTCTGATTAAGGGCTCTTTCACACAGACGTTCCAATTGGGTCCGCCTGCCCGTTTTTTGGGCAGATCCAATCGGAACCTCCATTTACACCCACCAACATCCAGTCTGATCTGCCAAAAAGGGACAGATGGGGATCCAATTCCCCTTCCGTCCGTCAGATTTGGTCGAATGAAAACAGACAGGCGGTCCGTTTTTATCCGAGTGGCCATTGAGGAGAGCGAGCAGCTCTATGTCTGCTCTGCAACAGTGGAGTGGACACAGAGCTGTCATCCGCTTGCTCAGCGGGGATCAGCAGAGAGATCCCCCGCTGAGCAAGTGGATCTGCTAAACGGATCCGCTCCATGTGAAAGGACCCTAAAGGTGGATAATGCTCTTGTTATAGGTGTAGGCAATTTAGAAGCTCACTCCTTTGATGGTGGAGGTGAACAATAACAGCTATGTGTCTCTTAGCAACATCCTAGCAACAAGGCAGGGCCAAATGGTGCCATCTCTGGGAGTTTTTCAGTCAGGATTCATAAGGTACGTAAATGGCCTCCACCTATAGAAAGGTGGGTTATGCTTTTGTAGGGGAACTATAGTTCCACTGTCACAGATAGCAAGCAGGCAGCCGCTTTATTGCAGAAGAGACATGCAATGTGTGCTCTGCAGTAGGATGCACCTACCTACCTGCACAATGTGTCCTCTGTCATGTATACTCAGCTGTACATGCACTGCACAGCTTACACTGCTGGTCTAGTCTCTGTGTGCCAGGATGACTGACTCCTGTGCATGTGTAGGAGTGACATCATTCCATGCTGGACAATGAAGATGGCCGAACACCAGCATGCAGCAAAAGATGCCAATGAGGGACGGGACCATTGGACATATCATATGGACATTGCAGGAGGTGGGGGTCCCTATGTCATTGTCACTTAGGCCAGGAAGCAGCCATAAAATGATAAATGTACTACACTTGGCTGAAAAAGATTAAATGTTTTCTGGTTCTGTAAGGAGCACCCAGGGGAGAAGTTGAGAAGTTGTTCTTTTAGTGCTTGTGTACTGAGGTTGTGTGCTGTGTATAAAGCAGACTTTCTCAAAATTTTCAACACAGATGAACCCTTGAAATAATTTTTTTCCGGTCTCAGGAAACCCCCTGATAAACAAATGACTGTATCTACAACTCATGATGCATTAGTGTGATGGTTAATGGGAAGAATGCTCCTTACACTTGTGGTCATTGGTAAGGATTACCCCCTTACAGATAAGTAAAAAGATCAATAGTGTCAGTGGGAACTTATTTAAGAGGCAGAAATTGGTCATTGCTCAAGGAACTCCTGGTAACCTTTGGAGGAACCTTGGGTTCCATGGAACCCTGGTATAAAGTATAGATGAATGTGGGCACCCGGGAGGCACAGTGTACAGTCTGTAGAGGGGCAGGAAATATGCGGCAGCTGGACTCTGCACCAAGCGTTACTCATGTTTAGGGTCGTATGCAAGAAACATATAATCTACAAAAGTATCAGTTCTATTCAGAAAATCTTCAACAGGGGTACGAAATTGGAAGTGGGGACTTCTCAAAAAGGATCGATCAGCGCTGGATTTTAAAGTACAACCAAATGCAAAACTTTTTTTTTTTTTTTCGTTTTGGATAGAGTGGAGTGGGATTAGAACATCTGCCAGGTTTTTATTGCTCGCTGTGCCCCCGGGTAGGGAGATTCACTTGCTCTCTTTGTCCTGCTTACCATTATCATTGAAAGTAAAAGAAAATCCCAAATTTTGGGTTGCCCTCAGAAAAGTAATAGAGGGGAAATCTTCCAATGGGGACACTTGTTCTGTTGACCTGGGGGGCTCCAGGGATTCCCCTAATTTGCAGGGTTTTCCTCTCACTTCCTGTTTTGGCTATGGGACAGGAAGTGAAGGGAAATTTCTGCAAAGAGACACAGATGGCGAAAATAAACTGACAGGAGTTATAGCTCTCCCTTACTCTATCCAAAATGAAAAGAAAAAGTTTTGTCTGTAGTTCTACTTTTACCCATTGGATCAGGAATTGTCTTTGCCTAAAGAATATTTGTTTTTGCTGTCCTATTGAGATTGGAAAAAAAGGGGATGAGTGGACTTCCAATTGTGGGTGGAGAAAGAAGCAGCTGAACAAGAGAACTAAATCGACACTTTATAAGTCAGTTCATTGTGGTGGATGAAGATTACCATTGTCACGTTTGAAGATTTTCTTGGTATACTGTCTCTTTTGTAGCCAATTAGAAGGGGTTGTGTTTTTGCTGCAAGCTCTTCCAATGCGTTATATGACTAAATGTTGAACTTCCAGCATCTGCATCTTAAATGTGTCCCATTGAAATTTTGTTTGCAGGAATGGTCTACTACATCCCTGTCTGCTCTATGTGCCTTTCCTTTCCGTGTCCTTTTGAGGGAATCTGTCACACTTCCAAATACCCGTGTGAGAAGTTTTAGAAAGAAGCTGCCATTATCTGATTCCAGCATAATCAGGTCAATAGGAGCGCCAGACGAAAGTCTGGAGAGTCCGATGGCTTTAATAATTAAACAGTAAAACAAGAAAGAAAGCTTCCCTACATGAGGGCTGAAGAATATAGCCGTAATGGACTCCGATGTGCTCCTGTGCAGACTGTCCTGTACTGGGAGAATATGAAGGAGCTCAGTCAGTTTGTAACTGTGCCAGTGTTAGCAGCCAAATAGTGAGGTACCCGTTAGTCCTAGCAGATTTAAATGGATCCCCATGACCAATGACCATTTTGGGGAATCTGTCACTAAACTAAGTACCCGTGTATAAAGTTTAGAGAGAAGCTGCCATTATCAGATTCCTGGGCTGATTCAGGGTGACGACAACAGTTGGGAAGCTGAAAAGATTAGGGCCTGGTTCACACTAATGCAGTTTGTTTTTGGCCCATCTCTGCAATGCTTTTTGCATTTCGCTTTGCGTTTTTACACACATGCTTTTTTACAGTATTTTGCAATTTTTCAGTGTTTTTTTTTTTTTCTGTTAAAGGTGAAATGTTTTTGTTTCTGGCCAGAATAAAAACTAAATGCGTTTTAGCAGTGTCTCCATTGAACTCTATTGTAGTAAAGACGCTGCTTTTAAAAAGTCCCTGATTCTTTCCAAAAATGCCGATGCTCAAAAAAGCATAGATGTGAACATGTCCCATAGGAAACCATGTTAAACGGACTGTTGTGTATTTCTGCAAACAGCACAAAAAAAACGCATTGGTGCGAACCAGGCTTAAATTTGAACTTCATGCAAACGGCTTAGTACACAGATGAATTACATATGAGAGCTGTTTTACCTGCCAAGGATTTGTATTTCTGTCCATCACACATAGCACAATCCTCTCTGGCAGAGGAGGAGACCGGATTTTTCTGTGCTAAAGCTTCAGATGAAATTCTCCTCCCCACCCTCTGCCTGTGACTAGACAAGGAAAAGAGAAACTGCAGACTAATGAGCAAATTTCTCTGCCATTCTGCTTTCTCCTCCTATCAGCATGCTTCTTACACTACAGCACAAGCTGATTGGCTCATTGTGCTGCTTCCCCCATCCCCAGCAAGCTCTACTTCACAGGAGACTACTAGATTCAGATACTCACTCAGTGTTAATGGTGTATTAATACAGAGTTGGATTTATTTGGGTCTTTTTTGCCTGCCTGGAGTTCAGTTTTAAAGTGAATGCAGACCCTGATGAAGTCACGACGCACGTGACGCAACGCCATTCCCAGCACGAGATTACGTCACTTCCGGTCACGTGGGGACGTTTTTGTCCGGACACAGCGGCCATATTGGTTTCCCTCCCTGTATGAGAGTACACCCATGATGTGAGGTGAAAAAGCGCTGTATCCAAAGATACCATGTGAGTTGGAAAGTTTGTTATGCCATATTACTTATAATAAACGGTGTTATACTATGGGAAGTTTCTGTTTGTGCCCTATATGACGTGGTAAGAGGAGGTGGAGTGGAAGTCCTGAGGTTCCTGCCCGAGTTGCTTGGAGGAAAGGATTGCCTTTAAGGAGAGCCTTTTTGCCTTTTGGCCCTGTGTGGGTCGAGGAGGGGAGGTGAGCAGGCATTTCTGCCGTTGGAGGATTCCTTTCTTGAGCACTAGAAGTGAAGATCACAGAGTGTTTCACATTTTTGCATGGATTATTTGAGTTTTTTTGAAACACTGAGTTTATTTATTTATATTTTTTTTGATCTAAGAAGCAATTTTTTCTAATTTGTTATAGGGTTTAACACAGACATATGTATTTATCTATCGCAGCATCACTATATATCTTTTTTGATATTCAGTTGTGTCACAAGTATCACGATTTGTCACATTTTTATGAATCGGTAGTATTATGTTAATTGTTTTTATCATTATATATTATGAATTGTATATTTTGGTATCTTTTATCACAGATCTATTAAGAGTTAATAGTATATGGGTATATATGAGAAGTGTTTATGTAATTTTTCACTTATTGAATAATTTTTTTAGTTAATTTGGGAGCGCTTCACTATTTTATGCACGATATTGGGAAAACGTGCTTACAAGCTTACGTATATCTATACCCAAAACCAAAAATGTAATATATTGCAGCTTGCCAGTCCTTAGATGTGGTGGTTGCATTGGTTTTCTTTTTCCAGACCTTTTTGACATTTTCTTTTTACGGGGTTATACAGCCACTTCCTGTCCAGGGGTGACAGTGCTCACTTACTGCGCTGTGTTTATGGAGCAGTAGCAGCGTTGTAGGATAGGCATTGGCCATTCTCCTGATTTTGACTACAAACCCCTCCTCCCCTTCTCCTCTCCTTCTCCTCTCCTTCACAGAATCTAGCTGGGAAAGCTGAAACCTTGGTTGGGAGTTCAGTTCAGTACACAGTTTATTACAAGGGCACTGGATTTCTATCCGGATCAACAACTATTTTGGTGTCTTTGCAGAAAATGTCCTTAGCTTGATTTTTTTGTTCTCGAGTTTAGCTGCACATTAGTGAGGGTGTTCTTCACTGGCAGGGTTCCTTTTCTGCCTGTTTTTATATGGTGATCTGCCAGTTTGATTCCTCATTGGAACTTCCTGTCACAGGTTGACATTTCTGCTTTAGTGTGAAGCTGCCCATACATGGCTAGACTTCCTCATTCAGCTGTAAGAGAAAATCTATAGATTTCTACATTTATGCTGAATGGCAGAGATGGGGAAATCTCCCCAGCTAGATATTATATACAGATAGTTGTAGCACTAGTAACTATCTAAATACCAAAACTTTATTGCTATCTCAAGGGGTGGGTGATGGCTACTGTTTATGGAGACATCACAGGTCTGTTGGACCCCAAATGTCTCTTTTGCCCTCCAATGCACAGTAAGGGAGGGGCATTTTCCTACTTCTCCCTTATCATCGGTGGCCAGTCCTCAAGGCTGCAGCAAAATGCTGTCATGTAGTGATGAGTGTCTTCATCCTTCCATTAAAGTCCTTCTTCAGTCACTTTGTTACTGGGTGGCAAGTTTGTCCTAGTATTGCTCCTGATTAGTCACCCTGTCACTTGCACCCATGGCTGAGACTAGAAGTAGCAGCTGAGTCAACACACATTGTGCAGACATGGTCTTCTATTGTCACTAACAGAAGACCAGTCCAGAACAATGATGTACAGTTTACACTGGAGTGAGTGCATGTAGACAGGAAGTGACTGCAAAAGGCTGGAGTGAAGCAGCACTGAGATGCAAAAAAAGATGGACAAACAAATGAATTTTGTCTATGATATGCAGTGCTTGCTAAAGCAAAAGTTTTAGAGATCGGGGTTGGGACAAACCATATAAGGTGTGCTTACAGTGAACCCACACTGAAAACACTAGGGGTGCCACTCAAGGTTCCTGTGTGTCCCAGTCTGGTGAGACTGAGGGTTCAGGCTGGGGAGAGCCCATCCTGGCTCAATGCATACAGTATAAGGGAAGGAAACGACCCCAAGTGCTGCAAACCATCAGGATCCGACAGTTGTTAAGGTCCATGACTAAGCCCCATGGGCAGGACAAAACACCATTGGTGGTGGGGCCTGGACAGAGCTGCGGCTGCTTCTACTATAATGATTGTTGGGTCAGACTAGGAGGAAAATCTGCCATGATGTGCAAGTACAACGTACATATCTGCAGATAACTGCAGGTGCTGGGGAGACATGCTGCAGATTCAGTTCCACTCCAATCTAAGTGATTGTGTCTGTGGGCTTTTATTTGCCACAGAACTTGCTTCTTTGCTTTTACAAGTCAATGGAAATGTAAGAACTTGAAGGAGGTCAAATGCAGGTAAATTCACCTGTTTTCAAACTGTGATCTTAGTGACTTCTCAGATTGAAATCAAATGCAAGCGGTATGCCCCTGCAAGCAAGCTGCATTACCTGTTGATACAGGCCCTAAAACTGACATACCACACAGGTATCCCAGCAAACTATTTCAAGAATGTTGACATCCATGGATCACATACAGTATATGTTAGGATAGAAATAGAGTAGTTGCTTTTGCTGAACTTAAATTCAGCTGTGTCACATGTTATTCACCTCACTTCCTGTGAGCCCAGGGAGTTATGGACCTGCTACCCTCAGGTCACAAAATGAAGTCACCTCAAGGCTTTTAGGGGAATCCTGCAAAAAATGGCACCACTGTTTTCTGCAGCATTTATGGCCCACATTAACACAACAAGAAGACCCTTAAGCTACAGACCAGAGCTAAAACCTCTGGGAAAACACTATGTATACAGAATTTTTCAATTTCAATATCGTTTATTGTAGTGGTGCACCGAAATGAAAATTCTGGTACCAAAACCACAAATTTAGGATGCACTTGGCCGAAAACCGAAATGGACAGTTTTTAAAAATGTATATATTTTTCAAATGCATTTAAAAAAAAAACAAATAAAACACTTTAATGAATTAAAAAAACCCCACAATATACCCTACTTTGTAAAATACGAAAGATTATGTTCCACCAAGTAACTAGATACCCAACATGTCATGCTTTAAAATTGCACATGCTCGTGGAATGGAACCAAACTATGATACTTAAAAAATCTCCATGGGTGACGCTTTAAAACTTTCTACAGGTTATCAGTTTAAAGTTTCAGAAGAGGTCTAGTGCTAGAATTCTTGCTCTGACATTCGTGGCGATACCTCACACGTGTGGTTTGAACACCATTTACAAATGTGGACGTGGCCTACGTATGCATTCACCACTGGGCGTGAGCATGAGGGGGGGGTGCACTTTAAACATTGTTTTCTACACTGTCTTTTTAAAAACATTTTTTTAATCACTTTTATTCCTAGCACAAGGAATGTAAACATGCCTTGTGATAGAAATAAGCAGTGACAGAGAGATATGGGGTCAATAAAACCCTAAATTTCTCCTCTACAAATATAGTGCTTTAACTGTTTTACTGCCACCCTATAGCAGAAAGACTGCTACAGGGTGGCAGTGGTACGCAAAATCACGTGTATATATACGTAATTTTGCATTTCCGGGTAGGGGCCGCCATTCGCAGCCTCGGCTGCCAATCATCGGGTCCCGGCCGGTGATTACTTGAAGGCACCTGGTGATTGCTGAGTATTACAGACGGGGGAGAGAACTATATGTAAACAATACAGTTTTCTCCCCTGTCAGCTCCAGCACAGTGGAAAGCACAGACACAGCCCCATAGTAAAACGCACACAGTTAACCCTTTGATCGCCCCAGATGTTAACCCCTTCCTGCCCAGTGCCATTAGTGCAGAGTAAGGGTTTTTTCCCCTACCGTCTTTCAGGCCAGCACTCTGAGAGACCTCGGCTCCTCCCCATCTGAGGAAACACCTCCACCTACAATAAAAAAGCTCCACTCCCCTCTGACCTCAGTTCAGGTGTTTCCTCCGGTGGGGAGACACGAGGAGGCGCAGGAGGACGATAGGGGAGCCGAGGGCCGGATAGCCGGCTGTGAGGCCCGACGCAGCCGGGAGTGAAGGCCGGAGTGTCCGGCTGCATATCCTCCCAGGGCAGGCTGCCAGCAGTGAGAGTGCATCCCGGGGGACGGGACAGGGCACTTACCTGCTCTTCGCCCCCCGACCCCCTCCGGCGAGGGGGGGTGTCGGGGTGGCCGTGGTGAGGTCTGGGGAGGATCGGGGGGAGTTCCGCTCCTTCCCATGCTGGCGGTCTGAGGGCTTTGCCGGGCCGGACGTCGGGAGACGGCGGTTTCCGGCGGAAGGGGCGGGGCTTCGCCCAGGGCCGCGACTTCCGCTTCCGGTCGCGGCCTTCACACCACGGCGGCGCGAAATTCGAATATGGCGGTGCGGTGCACAGCGGTCTGGGGGACAGACCTGCACCAGGCGACCACCCTCCGGTTCGGGATGTCGGAGGCACCGGGACCAGGAGATGCCAGCACCAGCCAGTCGCAGGTAAGGTGCCTCAGTGGAGGCCTCCCCTACCTGTGGGCCCCTAGCAGAAGGTAGGGCAAGGGGTCTGCGGTTTTTCAGGCCCTTGTTGCTCTGCCGGGAAGCAGGGGGGGGGGGGGGGGGGTGTTTAGTGTCGGACTGATTGGGCTTCCCTCCTCCCCCCTTTTCTTTTGTGTCTTGCAGGGCAAGGCCCGAGCTAAACTTAGGCACCAGGAGCCCAAGCGGAGATGCCCTTCCTGTAAGGAAGTTCTAAAAGAATCTTGGCGAAAGGTTCTTTGTGGCCCATGTATACAGGGGTTGGTGAGGGAGGAGAAGCCGGAACAGGGGGACCTAGCTAGGTCAGTGAAGGAGTTGGCTACCACCTTCGACTCCTTCAAGTCCCTCATGGAGAGGTTTGCCCTCCCATTACCTACACTTCCCCCCCCCCAGGTGGCTTCGGTGAGTCGTCGGGAACCCCTTATGACTGGGGAGGAACCAGTGGGGGACTCCCAGTCTGAGGAGGAATCAGCGGGTGAGGGTCCCTCAGAGGAAGGGAGGGGCCCCTCCCGGTATAAGTTGACCCTAGAGGAGGTTGATGAGCTCCTGGGGGCTATATACGAAACCCTGGACATTAAGGAGGAGGTTAAGGCCTTATCTCTCCACGACCAAATGTATCAGGGATTGGAGGAGCACCAGCACAGAATGTTTCCTGTGCATGACATTTTGGTAGACACGATTAAGAAGGAGTGGCAAGACCCGGAAAGGAAACCGTTCTTCTCAAAAGCATTGAGGAGGAGGTTTCCGTTTTCGGAAGACCCGGAGGCGGTCTGGAACAAGAGCCCCAGGCTAGACGCGGCCTTTTCCCAAACAACCAGGAGAACTGACCTAGCGTTTGAGGACATGGGGGTCTTACCAGACTTATTGGACAGAAGGGCAGAGTCTCTCCTTAGGAAGGCCTGGGACTCGACCCTGTACAACCTGAAGCCGGCCATGGCTACGACAGTGGTGGCCAGGAACTTAGAGTATTGGCTTACGCAATTACAGGCCCATATTGTGGCAGACTCTCCCAAGGAAAAAATCTTGGCCTCTTTTGAGACCCTTTTGCAAGGAGTGGGGTATATTGCGGATGCTTCCGCAGAGTCGGTGAGATTGGGGGCCAGGTCTGCTGCCCTGACCAATTCAGCCAGAAGGGCGCTGTGGCTAAAGACATGGCAGGGGGACATCACTTCAAAAGTTAGGTTATGCGGCATCCCCCTCACAGGAGACTGTCTGTTCGGCCCGGGGTTGGAGGAATTATTGGACCGGACAGCTGATAGGAAAAAGTCCTTCCCCCTCAAGAGGAAAATGCAGGAGGGGGGGACACGGAAGGCCCGCCCGGCAAAGAGGCTGAGCCTGCGACCGCCTGGTCAGGGTAGGTCGGCGGGACAGAGAGGTAGGGGAAGAGGGGGAGCGATTTTTCGCCCTCCTGAGCAGCCCCAAAAACCAAGGTGACTTGGTTCCTCCTGTGGGGGGAAGATTGGCGGCATTCCTCCCACAGTGGGAAGCCGTGGTCACCAGCCCCTTCATTTTGGATGTCATCCGAAGGGGTTACCGGTTGGAATTTCTGAGACCGCCACCCGAGACTTTTTTGGTGACAACCCGTCCAAGGGATCCGACGAAGGACGCGGCTCTGGTGGGCGCTTTGGAGATTCTGGAGTCCCAGGGGGTCATCTCCAGGGTTCCGGTAGCGGAGCGAGGGAAGGGAGTTTATTCCCATGTGTTTGTGGTTCAAAAGCCGTCTGGGGCGTTCAGACTGATTTTGAACCTGAAACCCTTGAACAAGTCGGTGCGTTACCGGAGGTTCCGCATGGATTCCATTTTTACGATCAGGTCCCTAATCCCACCAGGTGCATTCATGGCATCCATAGACTTGAAGGACGCCTACCTGCACGTGCCCGTGGCGGAAGCCTCTCAGAGGTTCCTCAGGTTGGCAGTGGGGGGGGAGGAAGGGGTTCGACACTGGCAGTTCAGGGCTCTTCCATTCGGCCTTTCCTCCTCGCCAAGAGTATTCACCAAGGTTCTGTCGGAGGCACTGATTTCTATCCGCTTGAGGGGGATTTCAGTGGTGGCCTATCTGGACGATTTGCTGCTCTTCGCGGATTCAGAGGCTCACTTACGGCAAGACCTGGTTATAGTGAGGAACCATCTGGAAAGCTTGGGGTGGATTTTGAATCTGGAGAAGTCCTGCCTGGTGCCTTCTCAGAAGGTGATTTACTTGGGCTACACTCTAGACTCGGTAGACCAAAAGACCAGCCTGACTTGGGAAAAAGTCACCAAGTTGGAGGCCGGAGTCAGATTACTGCAGGGGAGCAGGTCAATGTCCATAAGACAGGCCATGTCGGTACTTGGATTGCTGACAGCGTCCATTCCGGCAGTTCAGTGGGCAGGTCTGCATATGCGTCCCCTCCAGTTGTGGATCCTGAGGGTTTGGGACAGGAAGGGTCACTCCCTAGAACGCAGGGTCTTGGTGCCCCCCAGTGTGAAAAGGTCTCTATGGTGGTGGAGGAGATCGTCCAGCATAACTCAGGGGCTGTTGTGGTGCTTTCCGATTTCCGCGGAGGTCACTACGGATGCCAGCGCCAGGGGCTGGGGAGCCCACCTGGGAAATTTGGTGACTCAGGGGGAATGGTCCTTAGGGCAGAAGGACAAATCCTCGAATTGGAAGGAATTGAGAGCAGTGTGGGAGGCTCTGCACTCCTTCCAGGCGGAGGTCACGGGCCAGCACGTGCGTGTCCTGACGGACAATGCCACGGCAGTGGCTTATATAAACAGGCAGGGAGGGACGCGGAGCAAGGCCCTCGGGGCCTTAGCGGCGACACTGTTGTCCTGGGCAGAGCTGAATTTGGCGTCCCTGTCTGCGATACACTTAAAGGGGGAGCTGAACCAGAAGGCAGACTTCCTGAGCAGGACTCGGCTCAGGGAGTCGGAATGGGCCTTGAACCCCGATGTCTTTCAGGAGATTGTGCGAAGGTGGGGATCCCCGGATGTGGACCTTTTTGCCTCCGGAAGGAACAACAAGGTCCCAAATTTCTTCTCTCTATCCCGCTGGGACGGGTCCAGAGCGGTGGACGCATTAGGTCAGAGGTGGGACTACCGGCTTTGTTACGCCTTTCCCCCGGTTCCTTTGCTCCCCCTGGTCCTGAGGAAATTCAGGACAGAGGGGACCTCGTTAATCCTGATAGCTCCCTTCTGGCCGCGGCGGGCGTGGTTTGCGACCCTGAAGAGTTTGGCCTCTCGTCCACCCTGGGAGCTGCCTCCAAGAGTGGATTTGTTAACACAGGGGCCGGTTCTTTGCCCCAGCGTAGGAAGATTGCGGTTAACGGCCTGGTTTCTGAGCAGCAGCTCCTCTTAGAAAAGGGGTTCTCGCCTAGGGTGGTGGCGACATTACTGGCCAGTAGGAAGGAGGAGACCCAGGCCATTTATGGTAGGGTCTGGGGTTGCTTTACAGCCTGGTGTGACCGGACAGCTGTGGCAACCCATAGTTTGGTTTCTGTGTTGGAATTCCTGCAGGCGGGAGCGGACAAGGGATTGTCTGTCAGCACGCTCAAGGGCCAGGTCTCGGCCCTCAGTGTGTTCTTGGAGACGCCCCTGGCCAGGGAGGCGTTGGTGAGTAGGTTTTTCAAAGCTCTGGTGAGGCAGAGGCCTCCGAGGTCCAGACCATTTCCAGTGTGGGATTTGGCCAAGGTGCTCGGGGGGATGACTAGGGCTCCGTTCGAGCCCTTGGAGTCCTGTCCGATAGGTGAGCTCACCATTAAGACTGCTTTTCTGGTGGCGATTACCACGGCGAGGAGGGTGTGTGAGATGGAGGCCCTCTCGATCAGAACACCCTATCTCCGTATTTTTTCAGACAGGATCGTTTTCAGACCAGACCCGTCCTTCATTCCGAAGGTAGCTCGGAGTTTCCAGAGGGAACAGGACATTGTCCTTCCCTCATTTTTTCCTAACCCGGTGGGGGTAGATCAGGAGAGGTATCATTGTTTAGATGTCAGAAGGTGCGTTCTCCAGTATCTAGAGAAATCTAGGGAGTTCAGAAGCACCGAATCCCTTTTTGTTTTTTTCAAGGGGGCTAGAAGAGGCAAGAAGGCGTCTAGAAGGACGCTGGCCAGCTGGCTGCGGCTGGCGATTACAGGAGCATATCAGGCAGAAGGCCTGGAGGTCCCGGAGGGTATCAAGGCACATTCCACCCGAGCTGTGGCGGCTACCCAGGCAGAGTTAGCAGGGGTTTCCCCAGGGCAGATTTGCAGAGCGGCAACATGGTCCAGCTATGACACATTTGCCAAGCATTACAGACTGGACCTGGTCTCGGTGCAGGAGCAGGACTTTAATCGTAAGGTCTTACAAGCAGTTAGCCCGCCCGAAGGGTGAGTACTCGCTTATCCTCTCAGAGTGCTGGCCTGAAAGACGGTAGGGGAAAAACCAAGTTACACTTACGGTAACGTCTTTTCCAGGAGTCTTTCAGGCCAGCACCGGTTTCCCACCCACTGTTGATATTGGTTATGTGAAGATGGCTTATTGTGATTATGTTGTCTCGCATTGTGTCTCCCCAGATGACCGGAGGATGCTTGGAGAACTGAGGTCAGAGGGGAGTGGAGCTTTTTTATTGTAGGTGGAGGTGTTTCCTCAGATGGGGAGGAGCCGAGGTCTCTCAGAGTGCTGGCCTGAAAGACTCCTGGAAAAGACGTTACCGTAAGTGTAACTTGGTTTTTTTTTTAAGCCCTGATCACTGTATTGGTGTCACTGGGGATGTCAGTGACACCAAGTCAGTTCCCCCCAGTGTGAGAATGCCCGCTGCAGTCCCACTATAAGTTGGCGATCGCCGCCATTACTAGTAAAAAAAAAAATCCAGTATATATACCGCCATTTGTAAAAGTTATAACTTTCACAGAAACCAATTAATTTACACGTATTGGTATTTTTTTTTTTAGCAGAATACATTTTGCCCTAAATTTATGAAGAAAGCTCTATTTGTGGGGAAAAAAGGATGTAAATTTCATTTGGGTGCAGCATTGCATGACTGCACAATTGTCAGTTAAAGTAACGCAGTGCCGTAATGCAAAGAAATGGCCTGGTCAGGAAGGCGGGTAATACCTCTGGAGGGCAAGTGGTTAAAAAAAAAAGCCTTGTTTATAAGGTGCCAGATCCGGAAGTGATGTAATGACTTTGCTCCGGACCTCCAGGGGCATAGAGATGAGTGGAGGCCATCTCTCCTTCACTGATCTCTATGCCCAGCGCTGGGATGGTTGGATGGGTTCTCAGGTGAGGCTGAGAATCTCCGGGTGATGGAGGCGGGGTTATTCACCAAAGGCCAATAGGGGTGTTTTCAGCCGTAACGTTTCAGCCACTGAAATTTTGGTGCATCCCTAGGCTATTGGTATTAAGATATAAACAGGCAATTGTTCAGCCCACGCAGTGGCAAGCAGTGACAATCAAAACCAGAATAGGCATACATAAAGGCAAAGGTGGCAATACAGCGGTACTATAAAGTAGTCATAAACTGACACAGCAGCAGCAGTCCAACACACCTCATAGGGTTCTGAGGGTAGAGGATCAGGAGAGACCTCCCCTTGGTGGGAGGGGCCTCCCACACTCATGCAGAGCCATCGTCCGCAGCTCATGTGGATACAGGAGGATAAAGGCGAAGAGCCCAAGTGCAGAAAAGGCAAGCCTTGAAGATAGGGCAGCAGGTAAGAGAGAATGTACACATGTAGATGAGGTAGAAAGAAAGGATAGAAAAAGGAAAGTATTGTCTATAAGGCCAGAAAGCTGGAGAGAGGGGGAAGACTAGGTATCGGGAAGGGGGGAAAACGGGACCACCCATCAGAGTAATTAAAAGAAATTAGTACTGAAAGAAATATGGAGGTTACCTCTGTAGCGTTGTCCAAGACCTTGACCAAGCATGCAGATTATCATCTCCAAGTCAAGTCAGAATGTCTCTGATTGTTTTGACACTTCGTTTTCACTAAGACAACCTTTGCTTATAAACCGTGTTTTCATATGGACTGGGGAATGCAAGATATGATATAGTTTGTCATTAGCTTTAACACAGCCGTGATTTTTCCCCTCTGTTACAAAGTTTGATTACCTGTTTTTTTTGCCAGTAAATTCTTTATTTTTCCATTTTTCCTTAATAAGTTGACAGTGCTGTTCACTCTGTAGGGAAATCATGCAAGGGGGTTGCCACCCTGGACAGGGTAGTCTTAAACCTGAGGTTTAGTGTGTGTGTGTGTATATACACTACTCAAAATAATTAAAGGAACGCTTTGAAAACACATTAGATCTCAGTGGGGAAAAATATTATGCTGGATATCTATACTGACTGGGTAATGTGTTAGGAACGTAAGGATGCCCCCATCCCAGGGCCGAACTGACAACTCATGGGTCCGCCGGGCAATAGGAAATCATGGGGCCCCTATGTCCTCGCCCACACTCAAACCACACCGAAAAAAGCCTATGAAAGGTACCAGGGGCATCTCATGTGGCCCCCTAATGACCCTAGGCCCTTGGGCACTGCCCAAGTGCCTAAATTGTCAGTCCGCCCCTGCCCCATCGTTTGATAGAAATGAAAATTATCAACCTACAAAGATACCCCAAAAATCAAAGTGGAAAAATGATTCAGCAGGCTAGTCCATTTTGCTGAAATTTCATTGCAGGAACTCAAAATAGTATTCAGTAGTTTGGCCTCCACATGCTTGTGTGCATTCCTGACAACGTCAGGGCATGCTACTAATGAGACGACGGATGGTGTCCAGGGGTATTTCCTCCCAGATTTGGACCAGGGCATGATTGAGCTTCTGGACAGTCTGAGGTGCAACCTGGTGGCGTCGGATGAACCGAAACATGATATCCCAGAGGTGTTCTATTGGATTTAGGTCAAGCGAGCATGGGAGCCATTCAGTGTTATCAACTCCTTCATCCTCCAGGAACTGCCTGCATACTCTCACCACATGATCCTGGGCATTGTCGTGCACCAGGAGGAACCCAGGACCCACTGCACCAGCGTAGGGTCTGACAATGGGTCCAAGGATTTCATCCTGATACCTAATGGCAGTTAGGGTCCCATTATCTAGCCTGTAGAGGTCTGTGCGTCCCTCCACATAGATATGCCTCCCCAGACCATCAGTGACCCACCACCAAAACGGTCATGCTGAACGATATTACAGGCAGCATAACGTTCTCCATGGCTTCTCCACACCCCTTCACGTCTGTCACGTGCTCGGGGTGAACCTGTTCTCATCTGTGAAAAGCACAGACAATTCTTTTGTTCAATGACAAATGCCAATCGAGCTCTATGGTGCCGGTCAGTGAGCACAGGGCCCACTAGAGGACGTCAGGCCCTCAGGCCACCCTCATGAAGTCTGTTTCTGATTGTTTGGTCAGAGACATTTACATCAGTGGCCTGCTGGAGGTACTTTTATAGGACTCTAGCAGTGCTCATCCTGTTCCTCCTTGCACAAAGAAGCAGATACCGGTCCTGCTGATGGGCTAAGGATCTTCTATGGCCCTGTCCAGCTCTCTTACAGTAACTGCCGGTCTCCTGGAATCTCCTCCATGCTCTTGAGACTGTGCTGGGAGACACAGTAAACCTTCTGGCAATGGTACGTATTGATGTGCCATCCTGGAGGATTTGGACTGCCTGTGCAACCTTTGTAGGGTCCAGGTATCGCCTCATACTACCAGTAGTAACACTGACCCTAGCCAAATGCAAAACTAGTGAAAAATGGTCAGAAAAGATGAGTAGGGAAAAAAATGTCAGTGGCCTCCACCTGGAAAACCATTCCTGTTTTGGGGGGTCATCTCATTGGTGCCCGTCTAGTGCACCTGTTGTTAATTTCATTAACATCAAAGCAGCTGAAACTGATTAACAACCCCCTCTGCTACTTAACTGACCAGATCAGTATCCCAGGAGTTTAATTGACTTGATGCTAAACTCTGTTTAAAAAGTTTTCCTTGACTTTTTTTGGTGTATGTGTGTGTGTTAGTGTTATGGTGTCAATCACAGTAGTATAATGGTATGTATCACACTACCAGCATGCTGCTGTTACTGCAAAGTCTTCTGTCCTTTACCCATTCAAAGAGCTCCTACTATTATTGTGCTACAGTGCATTATGTTCTGTGAATGAAGGAGGGATAGCTTAGAGACAGGATCTCCTTCCTTCATTCACAAATTGCAATACATTGTGAGTAACTCCACTTTTGTTGGGAAACAACATTCCCCTCTGGGTGATTTATGTACATTGCAGATTTTAACAAATTTGTTGCAGATTCATATTTTTTTGTTAGTCTGAAGTAATAGCTGTTTAATCTGTGCCTGGGTGCAAAACGAATGTGAATGGGAGGAATTTTATAATTATCAATCAGCTGCTGCACTTGCAGGGTTCTTATGAGGAAAGTGGCAGAGTCTGCATCCCTTTTTAGATGTGATTTCCCTTTGGCGAGTATTCACCATAAATAAAATCTTTGTTGCGAATAATGCCCAAAATGTAACTTGTTTCTTAGTGCAGACTTCTGGGAAAATCAATAAGCCAATCACACGAGCAGATAATGCCATTTCCGGTAGGGGTATTGTACATTATCTGTGTATGGAAGGCCTCCAGGTTGCCATATTGCATTGCATTTTATTTTATGGAAATTGACAGCTCTGGAGATTGAAAAGAAAAGGTAATTTTTAATAACATTCAATTACAGCATGACTTGTTGCAATTGTATGCACTATATTGTTTTTTGTTTGGTTTTTTTGTTATTTCTTTTCTCACAAAAGTGGAGTTGCCCTTTAAATTGTATAAATTAAAGCTGAGCATTCGGTTTGGTTCTCTTTCTGTTGGCTGTGCTGTGTGTCAGAGATGCATGAATCTCAGGATTAGCTTCATAAAACTACAGATCCTTTGGCAGGTTGAAGAGTAATACTATATGTATTTCATCTGCGTTTTTAGCTGTGTGTGCTGTTGCATTTTACTGTGAACCTGAGGTCCAACAGTTTGATATAGAGCGGGCACACAAAGTGCCATGGCAGTTTCAGGGCCAGTGTTACCAGGCTTTTGTTTGCTACAGAACTGCTCCCCCCATAAAAGTCTAAGAATCCAAAAGCAGCTTAAAGCAGGTCAGTGCAATGCAGTGAATTTTGAAAAATCTTAGTGTCCCAAAGAGATGTCAGAAGCCTCCTGCATGTGCAAGTGAAGTCTGCGGACACTGGAACTTACTCTGTGCCCCTTCAGAGAACTTAAGAAAGAGTAAATAAGAGTAAATAACCAAAAGTAAATAACCTTCAGAAAGCTAAGGCATTGACATGCTATGCAGACTGGACTGCTCACTCAGGCACTGAGCTTTGCTACTTGGATTGAAATTGGAAGATTACCTTTACATTTAAGTACTTTTGGTGGCCTTGTAGGCCCTGTGCAGATAAAAAACGTAAAATTAAAGTTATCTCACAGCACATTACACTGCTTGCTTTAATATACACTCACTGGCCTCTTTTATCAGGTACACTTGTTCAATTGCTTAGTAACACAAATTTCTAATCAGCCAATCACATGGCAGCAACTTAATACATTTAGGCATCTAGACGTGGAGAAGATCTGCTGAAGTGCAAACTGAGCATCAGAATGGGGAAGAAAGGGGATTTAGGTGACTTTGAACATGGCATGTCTGTTGGTGCTAGACGGGCTGGTCTGATAATTTCAAAAACTTCTGATCTACTGGGATTTTCATGCACAACCATCTCTAGGGTTTAGAGAATGGTCCGGAAAAAAAAAATATCCAGTGAGTGGCAGTTGTGTGGACGAAAATGCCTTGTTGATGTCAGAGGACAGAGGAGAATGAGCAGACTGGTTCGAGATGATAGGCAACAGTAACTCAAATACCCACTCCTTACAAATAAAGTGTGCAGATTACCACCTCTGAATACACAGCACGTCCAATCTTAAAACAGATGGACTACAGCAGCAGAAGACCATACCGGGTGCCACTTCTGTCGGCTAAGAACAGAAAACGGAGGCTACAATTTCGCACAGGCTCACCAAAACTGGACTATAGAGGATTGGAAACATGTTGCAAGGTCTGATGAGTCTCAATTTCAGCTGCGACAATCAGATGGTAGGGTCAGGATTTGGCGTAAAAAAAATTGAAAACATGGATCCATCCTGCCTTGTATCAATGGTTCAGGCTGGTGATGGTGTGGGGGATATTTGCTTGGCACACTTTGGCCCTTTTAGTACCAATTGAGCATTGTTTAAATGCCACGGCCTACCTGAGTATTGCTGCTGACCATGTCCATCCCTTTATGACTACAGTGTACTCATCTTCTGATGGCTGCTTCCAGCAGGATAATGCACCATCTCACATCATTTCAAACTGGTTTCTTGAACATGACAATGAGTTCACTGCATTCCAATGGCCTCCACAGTCATCAGATCTCAGTCCAATAGAACACCATTGAAATGTGGTGGAACAGGAGATTCCCATCATGGTAGTGCAGCCGACAAATATGCAGCAACTGCGTGATGATGTCATGTCAATATGGACCAAAATGTGGAATGTTTCCAACACCTTGTTGAATCTATGCCATGAAGAATTAAGGCCGTTCTGAAGGCAAAAGGGGGTCCAACCCAGTACTAGCAAGGTGTGCCTAATAAAGTGGCCGATGAGTGTATGTGTTTGTGTATGTATATATACACTATATTGTATATACTAAAGTATTGGGACACCCCTCCAAATTATTGGATTCAGGGGTTCAAATCACCTCCATGGTCACAGGTGTATAAAATCAAGCACCTAGGCATGCAGACTGCTTCTACAAACATTTGTGAAAGAATGGGTCGCTCTCAGTAGCTCAGTGAATTCAAGTGTGGTACCGTGATAGGTTGCCACCTGTGCAGTAAGTCCATCCGTGAAATTTCCTTGCTACTAAATATTCCACGGTCAACTGTTAGTGGTATTATAACAAAGTGGAAGCAACTGAGAACAACAGCAACTCAGCCACAAAGTGGTAGGCCATGTAAAATGACAGAGTGGGATCAGCACATGCTGAAGCTCACAGAAGTTGCCAACTGTCTGCAGAGTCAATAGCTAAAGATCTCCACACTTCTTGTGGCCTTCAGATTAGCACAACAACGGTGCATAGAGAGCTTCATGAAATGGGTTTCCATGGCCGAGCAGCTGCATCCAAGCCTGACATCACCAAGTGCAATGCAAAGCGTTGGCTGCAGTGGTGTAAAGCATGCCGCCACTGGACTCTAGTGCAGGGCTAGGCAACCTGAGAGCCGCAGGACTAGAAGTCCCATCATGCCTCTGCAAGTCATAGCTGTAACTGTCAGTTTTGTAATGTTGCAATGCCTCATGGGAAATGTAGTTCCACAACAGCTAGAGAGCCGCAGGTTGCCTACCCCTGCTCTAGTGCAAGAGAGACGTGTTCTCTGGAGTGACCAATCACGCTTCTCTGTCTGGCAATCAGATGCACATGTCTGGGTTTGGCGGTTACCAGGAGAACGGTACTTGCCTGATTGCTCCCAACTTTGTGCGAAGAGCTTGGGGGTGGCCCCTTCCTGTTCCAACATGACTGCACACCAGTGCACAAAGCAAGGTCCATAAAGATATGGATGAGCAAGTTTGGGGTGGAGGAACTTGACTGGCCTGCACAGAGTCCTGACCTAAATCCGATAGAACGGAGTTAGAATTAGAATGGAGACTGCGAGCCAGGACTTGTCAGAAATCAGTCCCTGACCTCACAAATGCTCTTCTGGAAGAATGTTCAAAGATTCCCATAAACACACTCCTAAACCTTATGGACAGTCTTCCCAAAAGTGATGAAGCTGTTCTAGCTGCAAAGGGCGGGCCAACTCAATATTGAACTAAGACTGGGATGACTTTACAGTTCATATGCGTGTAAAGGCAAGCGTCCCACTACTTTTGGTGATATAGTATATATGTGTGTATGTGTGTGTGTATATATATATATAAAATATAGTTTTTTTGATTGTCTTTTTTTATTACAGGTAGTGGGATTACATTTTACGTAGAAATCCTATATAAAACCTGTGCATCCTTCACATACGGATTTATTTTCTAAGGATAAACTCTGGAATGTATGGAAAGGAAACAAGCTTACTAGCTAATTCAGTAACCAATTACTTATTGCTTAACCCTGTTTATTCTTAGATGGATTAAGTATTTGTTGCAAAAGTCATAGTTACTGGGAACTGAAGTTTAAATGCTGACTTGAAAATACCTCTTCTGCTTTCCGGTGACAGTTTGTGTGTACGCCAGCTAGAGATAATATTTTGTCTTAGGAAACAGGGACCATTCCATGGGAAAGTAGGATGTTTTTCAAGGGCAACTCCTCAAAGAATTTGTAGGATGAGACAAGCAGTGTGTCACCTTTTGTTCCTGAATCTCTGTTTAATGGGATCATATGAACATAGAAATATGGTAGCCTTCCTGTGAGCATCTAATTATTTCTATTAGCAAGTTAGGCTGGAGTAACTCTTACAGTACAACAGAAATGTATAAATAGGATATACATTGCTAATATCCCATTAAGTAACTGTACTGTAGGGTAACTACCATATTTTTCGCTCCATAAGACGCACCTGACCATAAGACGCACCTAGGTTTTAGAGGCGGAAAACTAGAGGAAAAATATATTCTGAACCAATGGACTGCAGACATAGTACCGAAAATGACCAGAGACTGCAGACATAGTACAGTAGTACTGGAGATGACCAGAGACTGCGGACACAGTACAGGAGATGACCAGAGACTGCGGACACAGTACAGGAGAGGACCAGAGACTGCGGACACCGTACAGGAGGGGACCAGAGACTGCGGACAGCGTACAGGAGGGGACCAGAGACTGCGGACACAGTACAGGAGGGGACCAGAGCCTGCGGACACAGTACAGGAGAGGACCAGAGACTGCGGACACAGTACAGGAGAGGACCAGAGACTGCGGACACAGTACAGGAGAGGACCAGAGACTGCGGACACAGTACAGGAGAGGACCAGAGACTGCGGACACAGTACAGGGGATGACCAGAGACTGCAGACATACTACATCATATAAAGTCCCAACAGGGCCCCTCCACTCAGAATATCAAATGATCTGACACTATTCATCAAGGAAAAGGACTACAACTCCCAGCATCTGTCATTTTTAACTTATAGAAGGCAGGGGGCGCACTGAGCTCTGAGGACAGGCCACACCAGCAGATAGGACCGGACTGCAGAGCAGGGAGCGCACTATGGACACATGCCAGGAAAGGGGAGGAGCTGTAAGGACAGGCCACACCTGCAGACCGGACCGGACTGCAGAGCAGGGAGCACAGTACATAGACATGCCAGGAGCGGGGAGGAGCTCCGAGGACAGGCCACACCTGCAGGGTGGACCGGACTGCAGAGCAAGCTGGCTGGGTTCGGCGAGGGGACTGCCTGCTATGAAGTGCTGCGGGGACAGCCTGCTGAGAGAGGGGATAAGGTAGGGTGAACTTCGGTGACAGCCTGCAGTGGGAGGGGACAGGCTGCAGTGGGATGGGACAGCCGCTGGCCCTAACACGGCGGCGGTGACAGGTGGAGGACTGGTCAGTATTCGCTCCATAAGACGCACAGACATTTTCCCCCATATTTTTTGGGGAAAAAAGTGCGTCTTATGGAGTGAAAAATACGGTAGTTGCAGACTTTAAGCATGCTACACATGCCCCCCAAAAAAACCTCATTGTACACAGGATACGTATACCCAGCTTCTGGGACCCCCCAGTATACCGCAATTGTCTTTACATTTGTAGTTTTCTGTTTTTCTGCAGGGGGATGAATTTAGATTTGCAAATGATGCGAGATAAAGTAGAACTATAGGGAAAACTTTTTTTTTTTTCATTTTGGATAGAGCAAGGGAGGGTTATAACCCCTGTCATATTTGTTTTTTTTTTTGCCATCTGTGTTCCATATTTAGAGAATTCCCTTCCTGTCCCATAGAAAAACAGGAAGTGAGAGCAAATCCCTGCAAATTAAGGGAATTCCTTGGGGTCCCCATTGGAAGATTTCCCATCTATTATTTTTCTGGGGACAATCCAAATTTGGAATTTTCTTTTAATTTCACTTTCAATGATAATGATAAACAAGACAAATAGAGAGGGTGAATCTCCCTAACAGGAGGACAGACAACAAAAGCTAACAGGGGTTCTAATCCTTGTCCACTCTATCCAAAACTAAAACAAGTTTTTTTTTTCCTTTATATAAAAATGCTCCCCTTTTTAACCCTCTATTAACCCTTAGTTTACTTTAATCAGCCCTCTTTAGTCTCCTCTCTTCAACTATTGTTTTCTTGCACATTTTTTTTTTATTTCTATTTTAATAACAATTGATATTTAAACTTTTTTTTTTTCTTTGTTTATTATTTTACACATCCAACATACATTTACACATTTCCCATTTAAAAAAGCACAAAGTTGAAAAAAAGAAACACTTTATTTCATTCATAAATAACTTTGCAGTGCTTTGTACCAGAATCATAATTTTAGTGTCATTTTAAACAACAAATTACAGAATAAAATGCACACATTTTATGCACAATAACACAATTTTTAAACTAACTCTGCTCCAAAATTAGAAAAAGTATGTTTAGAGTTGTGTTTTATAGTCCAAGCACTGCCAGAAAAAAAACACTGTTGCAAGACAATATCATGAACAGAAAGCCTTTCTTGTCCTTCTAAAAACAATAGATGTATTACCTTGTTATCTTTAGTAATGACAAAGTTATTGTTGAATAAACAGGACCATAGCAGAAATGTAAAAATTGCTCTGGTCCATAGGGAATGAACAGGTGAGAGAGACGAAGTGCTTAAAGACAGTTTGGGTTTAGATCCACTGTAAGCAACAGCCACTGCAATGTTGTGAAAAATTATACAAGATTTAAGTTCATTTCCCAACTTCAGGACAATCGTACTCCACTTGGAAACAATTAAAGTGATATTAAAGACAATAAAAAAAAACATATCATACAAATATAAAATGTGAACAAAAGTGAAATACCATACAATAACCCCAAAAAATTATATCACAAATATATAAATATAATTAAATAAGTCACTCATGTCCAAAAGTAAAAGTCATTTCAATCTCTGATTCCAATATGGAAAATCTCCGGATCTTTAATAATGAGCCCTCCTATTGGCTCCCAAAGGAAATGTGAACCTCAAGAAAAAGGGAAACTCATATAGTGCATTAACTTTATAAAATAAAATAAATACCAATAAAAGACAATATGCACTGTGCAACTTCAAAAATCAAACGTGGCCTTAAAAGTGAAAAGTGAACACAGTGTAGCAACCGTGATCGTGCGTCGTGAATAAAAATAAAAGTGACCATTCAGTGTAAACTTCTAGAGTGTAAGGCATAAATACCCTTACCAAAAACAACTAAAAAACATGCCATAATATTGCTGGGGGAGTATGCACCATGCTTCAATGAAATCCTTCCAAGCCTGAGTAACACTCTTTATGATGTCATCAACAACCTTCTCCTAGATGTCATCATGGCTTTTATGGATGTACTCCATAGTATCCATGCTCCAACAAATACGTGAATGGTATATGAAAAGGATATAATGTAATTCCGTATGGGATTATCAAAAATATACTTTAATATATGCACACATTAAAACAATATCAAAATCGCATTATTCCCATGCCATCAAACCTCTAGGATCGCCGAGCAGCATCCTGGAGTGTTTGGCATGTGTTTTCCAGTGTCCAAGATGGCCGATCCGCTTCTTTCGGTTCCTCTCTGTGCATCCGACGTCACTTCCCTTGACGTGTTTCGTCACTTCCAGGACTTAGTCATAAGGTGTGTGTTCGTCGGACTGGCCAGCCGCACTTTATAGCTCTCCTCCCCATGGCTCCGGAGCTCTGGCCGCCATATTGGGAAAGGGAAAGCTGCCCATAATTTCTGCAATCACGGAATCATTATCCATAGCAGCAGCTATAATGGGACTGCTCATCTCTATCCAAACATATACCGAGGCATTTATATATACACCCTAGCTCCCCACAATCAAAGATATTGATATATGCATCATTTATCAGGAATCCTGAAACTCCTGTAGTCCCCATATTCTATAAACTTAACTATATCTTTAATTATCCTTATTCTAAACAAATCCTATAGGATATAGATTCCTGATATTATTTATATATCTATTGCAAATATATATGGGTATTATTTTTAATTTCTCATTGCAACACCTTTGTGTATCTAGGTGGATTAAACCTTGTTTTTTTCCGAAAAATTCTGCTTTCATTTGGTGGTAAATGATAACGGATATCTGGGAAAACTGGCCCAAAATAGTACAAAAATCATTTTTTAAAATTGAGTTGTATATTTCTTGCTACTACCATAACCTACCACTAAATAACCCAAAATAAATTCTCCTGTTCCTGGCGATTGCAGCAATATTGCCTATGTTTATATCATTTGTTGTTTTGTGCAGCCCAGAAACAATTGTGCACATATTGCTGTTATTTTTATTCTTCCTAAAACACACTGATGTTGACATTATCTTTAAAAAATGCTTTTTTTAATTTAAAATAAAAACCTTCCAAAAAATACTGGCCATGACCTTTGACCGTTACACTAACCCTGGCACTGACCTAGATCAAGCCTTGATCTAGCTATTTTTTCTTTATTTTTTACACACATCTGTTTGTCTACACAGCTTTCTCCCTGCAAGGAAAGAGAGACACAATGTAAAGAAACACAAGTATGGGCTTCACAGTGCCTGATCACTGTAATAGCCAATCAGTGGCTAGCACAGAGATCAGGTGACCTGGAACCAGGAGTCCCATGTCCCGATCAATAGTACGGGACCCGGAGCTCCTGTTGAGATCCCGGTCTCTGTGCTGGGAGCGCGCTGTGGGGCAGTCTCCAAGCACAAAGACAGGCAGATATGCAGCCCCATGGAAAAAAGCCCATTTCAGCGAGGCCACATATATGTGTACAGTTGGCGGGAAGGGGTTAATATAGTTCTAGTTTAACCCTTTTTTAAACCCTTAGTGTAATATTCACACATTTTTTGTTTTTATTCATTTATTTTTATTTTATTTATTTATTTTCAAAATAGAAAAAAGCCTTTAGTTTGTAAATTGTAAATAACATTACAACGCTTTGTACCAGAAACATAATTTTTTTTTTTTTTTTAAATGTGTCAAATGAAAGAATAAAAGTTATATTTATATTTGCTATAACACTTTTTTAAGTTAACATGGATCAAAGTAGGAAAAATTGTTTTTTTTTCTTTATGTTATGTGGACTGCATAGAAAATATAGAAATGTTTTGCAAGACGGTATCGCCAAAAGAAAAAACATTGTATTTATTACTTTATCTTAAGTAATGACAAACAGGGCCAGAGCAGAAAGATGTGAATGTAGGTGTTCTGAATGGACAGTAAGTCTACAGCTGCCCGGGGCAATACCCCTAAGTCAGTGAAATCCTGTCCCCAGCAACAAAGGGAAACAAAATCACATTCATCTTTTATTTAGAACAATGTTTAATAGTTAAAGATTTTTTTTAGTTGGACTAGAATTATGATTTTTTTTTTTTTTTTGGGGGGGGGGGTGCATTTTTTTCCCTCCATAAGGTTACTTTTCAAATTCACTCAAATTGGATTCATTTTCTGCCGTTTCTTTTACTTTTACAATATTTCTGCTTGGAGTTCAGCTGTACAGGGGTCATTACTGTGAGAGTTAATGTTGAATGTGGAATTTGAGTCAATCCTGTTTATAAATTATTCATGCCTGTTTGCCATAGTGCTGGCTCAGTCATTTTCCGTTATCATTACCACATGTAAAAGTTGAAGACACATTTGTACATCAGGAAATCCGATAATCATAAAACCAGGGAAATATCTGATGTTGAACGGTGTTGCTTTAAATGTAGATGGCACCATAATATATGCGGCTGTGTGGTCATTGCTGGCTGCCCTGACAAGCCACATATTATCATTATCTCCTAGATTGTAAGCTCCAAGGAGCAGGGCCCTCAAATCCCTCTTGTATTGAACTGTATTGTTGCTGTATTGTCTCCCGTTATATTGTAAAGCTCTGAGCAAACTGTTGGCGCTATATAAATCCTGTATAATAATAATAATAATTTTTTGTCATTGGTGGGAATCATTAACATTTGTTTGCATTTAGTTGAATTCATCTTTTTCTCTTCTGATCTTTCAGTATCTCTTACTGCTTTCATCGCCTGCATGACCCATATTGGGGTTTTGTTTGTATAAAGTAGTACACCTCGAAAGTTTAATCCCCCGTTCATAACTTTGTGGTGCCTTAACATACAAGGAAACATTAATTTTGCCTTCATCAGCTTTTCTATACAGAGAGATTGCATCATCTTTATTTAGGCATCATACAAAGTCACCGTCTATATCCTTTAATGCAATGCTAGCTCAGAGAGGATACAATCGTGTGAATACTGTAGCCTGTGCAGGTCTTGGCTGTGTTTACAAACATCTGACACACATCAGCCCCTGATCCCTCACCTTGTTACTTTCTACAAAGGTACAGTGTTGTAGTCTTATCTATGAGGAAGAGAAAACTTAGGGGTCCATTTGCCCCATTGTGATGCTTTAATACATGAAACGCATGTTACATGCATTGGTGGACACAGTTCCATTCATTGCGAATAGCACCTCCAAAACACATTTATGCTGTTTCGCATGGCAACGCATGGTGTCCTGTGCATCTTGCTGTGATAAAATGCAGCCATTTTTGCGTGCATTCTTAGGCTCATTTTAAATGGACTGTTTAACACACCAATGCGTGCACACGTGGCCCCATACAGCCAACCTGACAGGTCCCCCCAAAACACAGTTTACTATGCTTCAGTTATGAATCAACAGAGTAAGTGATCATTACTGATCACTCTGTGTATTCATTCAGGCTGGAACAGGAAGGCTGATAAATGTGACATATTTACAGGACCCTATCCCCACTCTCCATCCTGAAGGATCCTATTGAGTGCTTGCAGCTGGCGGTGGGAAGCCCGCAGCACTGCAGGGGTAGTGACACTCAGGGGGGCCTGGGCAGCATATTGTGCACAGACAGGGTGATGGGTGCGGCAGGGGCAATTACTAAAACCAATCACCTGAATGGGTCTCTTTGCAGCAGCTGAAAACCAGCAGTAGGGAGAGGAGAATAATCCAGCTTTCATTCCCCCCACCCTCCCTGCCTGCACCCAGTTCACCCAGCTGCCTGGGGCCCTCTGCTGCCCTGTACAGGTGGACTGGTGGTACCCCCTTATCCACAGCCCTGCATGCACACCATGCATGCATTGCAAAGCACAGGCCCGAGGATATGCTTTCTCTTGCTTGCAGCAGACTGGTGACATCATATTAACATAGGCAAAGTCACTGGACTGGAGATCAAGACTGTGTTTTAATTATGGCTGAAAGAACTAATTGACATTGATTATAATTGATTATGAAAATAGTTGTCAATGAACGATTAGAACATTGAACAAACATTCTAAAAACAAACATTTTCAAATGAACAGTTCATTGGAGTATGGCCTTCATAAGTGACAGAAGGTGCAGGTAGCTTGTATCAAGCTACCTGCCTATTACAGGGGAGTCTGTCATGCATTATATCACAATCCTGTCTGAAATCTGCAAAATAGCGTTTAGGTCTTTTTTATGTTTTTTTTTTTTTCAATAAACATTTTGTTCTCTGAGTCATTCTCAGAATGGATTAGATATTTTGTTCCCTAACCACAAAGCTGGTTATTTGTATTTATTTGTATTTACCACTGCGTATAGATATTGAAGAATAAATTGACTTTTTTTTTTTAACTTTACATATTACCTAAATTATACACCACACTTTTGAGGTTTTTATCTGATTAATTGAAACAATAATCAACCAACTAATCAGTTATGAAAATAATCGTTAGTTGCAGCCCTAATTCTAATGATCAATGATAGAACTTTTCTGAAACCGATACCATTGTTGTATATTGTGCCACGTCATAAATTTTATTCACACAGACTTGTAAAGTTAAGGAAAGGTCAGCTTTGTCATAAAATGTATATTAGTAGTGGGTTTTATATCACTGTTGACTACCTCTTTTTTGGCTCCATTTACAAGCCTTGTTAAAGCAGACCTTCATACTCCAAAATAATAATTTTCCAAACTGCAACCCTCTCTTCTTTGCTATTTGAAAAAAGACAATTATTTTGTTTGTTTACATGTTTTTTTTCCCACTAGCCCCGATCCACTTCCACGTCCATTCGCAATGTGTCACCCTGCTCCTGCAGCCTCCTGATATTATTCCTGTTACATTTCCCAGAAGGCTGCTGGAGCTGTGAAACACAATGGCTGATGAATGGAACTGGTGATGCATCACTGCGGGGGTTGTGACAGCCATGAAAGTGACTGTCAGTTCTTGATGACAAAGGAAGGGAAGATGGCGTGTGGCAGCAGAGTGGCAAGTTACAGCAGGACAACCCTTTACAGAGAGAAAAGTAAAAACCATAAGAAGGGGTAGAAAAAAAATGTATGATGGGGTTGAAGTTCATCTTTAGGCTCCATGTACACTGGAATGTTTTTCTACTGGTAGCTGAAAAATGCTAAACGTGGCAAAAAGGCATGTAAACCCCGTACCGCATTTAGGGCTTGGACATTTGGCCAATGAAATGAATAAACGTTGAAGCGCTAGCCTTTTATAGCCAAAATGTTCCTCTCCTGAACATGACTCTTCTGCATTCAGGAGAGGGACATTTAACTGCCCCTAGAATATGCCTCTGCTAAACTCTAATAAATATGGACACATAGGCTTTTCTTAAGTTGAGTTCAGGGGCTTTGGCAAAATAATGCCAAAAGCTCCTAAACTCACGTACGTAAGGCCTTAAGCTCAAAATTCTCTTCACAATTTCCTTTAGATATACTAAGAGCAGAGTAATATAAGGTTCTGTATGATCTAATATAAATGAAGTGCATTGTTTAGGTTTGTCCTCTCATTACATAGTTTTATAAGTTTCCTCTTTTACAGAGAATGTAGAATCGGATTGTAGCAGGTATGGCCACCCATAAAAGCAATGCCACAATACAATGCTGGAATCTCTGAGAACAGAGGAGGCTGCAGGAGGAGGTTGCTGTCTATAAGACAAAAATAACATAGCAGTAATGAGTGATTTGCTAGGAAGAATCTGAGGAAACTGTTTTTCGTGTATTTTCAGGTAGATCGAAACTCCAAATAGAGACAGTACAGTGTTTGCTAAAACAGTGTATACTAAACAATTGCAATGATGGTTTGTTTTTTCATAAAATACTGTTTTCACCTTTTTTTTTTTTTTTTCATCATCTTTTGTAACGCAATGCTGCTGTTTACCTTCAGCCTCTTTCATGCACTTGTTCTAGCTTCAAAAGTTCTTCATTACTCAGGACTGGCTTCCTGATATTGATAACAATTCACCATACCTGCATGGTGTGTCATCATGGCCACTTGCACAAGTGATAGGCAGATGTCACCTTATAACAGAAGGTTCCTGAATGAGGATTTCCATGGCAGGACCATCAGATTATCAGATTTAAAAGACCGGAAATGTATTGAAATTACATTAATAATTGTACGTAGAGCTACAAAATGCAATATACTGCAACAGACAAAACTCAGTGAAATTATTTTACGTTTCTACTAGGTCCCCTGCTTACCACTCAGGTAGGCATTGTCTATTCAGACTGCCACAGCATTGTTAAAGATACCTTGTTACCACCTAGCTAAATTAAAAACAACTTAAAGTGGTTCTAAAGGTTCAAGGTTTTTTTACCTTCATGCATTCCGTGCATGAAGGTAAAAAACCTTCTGTGTACAGCGGCCCCCTTAGCTTCCCCCAGTCCTTACCTGAGTTCTCTCTGATCCAACAATGTTCACAATAGCCTCAGCTGTATGGGTACTCTCCCTCCTCATTGGCTGAGACTGCTAATGGGCTCCCACTGCTGTCAATCACAGCTAGTGAGCCAATGGGCAGAAAGCGGGCCGCGGTTCTGTGTGTCTCCTGGACGCATAGAGCAGCAGCTCGAGTACGTAGCCATGCCCCCAGGGCAAGCAGCTTTCTCTGGGGTTACTGCTCTAGGTGGAGAAGCCAGAGCAAGGGTTGCCACCTCATCCCTTTAAAACCGAACACATATTAATTACACAGGTTCTGTGGCTGATCAAGGTGGTAATTAAACTCACCTAGTGCCATTTCTGCAATAAATTAACCTCAGAACCTGTGTAATTAATATGTGTTCGGTGTTAATAGGATGAGGTGGCAACCCTAGCCAGAGCACTGGTGGGGGACCTGAAAAGGAGAGGATCCGGGCAACTTTGTCTAAAACTACTGTAGGGCAGATAAGTATAACATGTTTGTTATTTATTATTTTATAAAAAAAAGATAAATTAAATTTTAGTATCACTTTAATGTCTCATGGAAAATGTATAAAGCAATGGTATCTAATACCTTGGTCTTTGCTGAGAGATTGAAGAGATTCTGCTGTCTGAAGAGTGTTCTGCATTGGACTTGCTTAACATTGTGTCAGATGTCTGGTCTTGTGCTGTGGTTCCATCTGTTGGCCCCATGTCACTACTGTGCCCAATGAAACCAATAAGGACAAAGATGGACCACACATCCAGAAGTTTTGGACTAAAGGATTCTTGATGCACTATTAAGTCATCTTGGCTATGCTACTGTTTTAGGAATATAACATAGCTCTTTCTGAGTCTGACATATTTCTCTGGAGTCAACAATGCTCATGCTCCCTGCAGATTTAGGAGCTCTATCATGTTGGGCCTCTGTAGAGAAAACACTGCTTCCATGCAGAGAGCAAGAGTCCTTCTCTGCAGCATGCTGGCAGGTAACAGGCTTTTATATTCAGGCTGTGGCAGTTTTGCAAAGAAGACAAACCATGAGACTTTGGACATCTTTGAAGGAACCCACCTGGTGGTTTTTATGGCTTATCAGAATCTAGAAGCCCCCTTTAAGATGAAGGGGTTCCCAGATACAACCCACCACCCAATGTAGATGAGTAAGGGATGTATAGTACACCCCCCTACTCATTAAAAAAAATGTAAGTAGTAAATACACACACATGAAACACGATGCCCGCAGACCCACCAAATGAAAAAAGCCTGCTGATATGTCCGAACATGTCACTCGACTCCCAATCAATGTCATTTCCCAGTCCCCACCACTGTAATATCAGCAAAAGGGTGGGTTTCCATGTGATGTAATTAAATATATATTGACATGACCATATTTGTTCAATGATGCCACTGGCATCGGGCATCATGATTGACATGAAAATTCCGATAAGCGCCCCACCCAAAGGCCCCCACAACCACCAGGCCAGAGTTGAGGGGAAAAGGTGCTTTGCTAGGGAATTCCCCTTGGCACGGTACCCCCTGGTCATGTGACATGGTATGGTTCAAGCTGCATGCTCAGATAAAGGTTTGGTATGGATTTTGAGGGGGACCTCACACTCTTTTCTTGCTTTTTTTTTTTTGCATGACGTTCCCCTTTAAATCTAAAAAAGGCCTGTTATGAATGTAGGGAGGACCATACAATTTTTTTTTTCTTGCACAATCCCCTCTGTTTACACTCACCTGTCAGTGGAGAATTGCCTGTCTGACAGCTATATAGCCAGGTGGGGACGAGTCACTGGTTGTTTGGACCCTGGCAGGTGCTAACTTTCAAACAGCCAGGAGGCAGTTGTCACAGTTATCACCAATGCTAAATGTTTTGCTTCACACTGCAACTCGATGTTCGTTTGGCAGAACACCTATTCGTTTAGCTGTTCGCACAAGATTCTCCATAGATTGTATGCATTGAGGAAGTCTCTAGGGATGCACAGAAACGTTTCGGCCGAAATTTTAAAAAAAAGCACCGATACAGGTGCCAAAAAGAACCCGCATCTGCCGTCGCTTCTGCCCCTGCGCCACCAGTTGCCGCTCGGTAGTTCTCAGCCTTACCTGAGAAACCATCGAGCAATCCCGGCTCTGGGCATAGAGATGAGTGTAGGGAAGATGGCTTCCACTCCTCTCTATGCCCTTGGAGGACTGGAACGTTGTCACTTCAGGTTCCGGCCATTTTTTTTTTCATTTGTTAAAGCACTAGATCAATGCCTTTTTTTTTTGATCCAATGCTTTACATTGCAGAGGAGAGATGTGGGGTCTTATTGACCCCATATCTCTTTATGAAGAGGACCTGTCGCTAATTATTTATTCCACAAGGGATGCATAAATTAAACAAAAAAGTTTAAAATGCCCCTGTCCCCTGTCGCACGTAGTGGTGAATGCATACGTAGGGCATGCCCACATATGTAAAAGGTGTTCAAACCACACACGTGAGGTATCGCCACGAACGTCAGAGCAAGAGCAATAATTCTCACACTAGACCTCCTCTGTAACTTTACACTGCTAATCTGTAGACATTTTTAAAGCATCGTCCATGGAGATTTGTAGATACCGCAGTTTCACGCCATTCCACGAGCGTGCGCAATATTAAAGCGTGACATGTTGGGTATCTATTTACTCGCCGTAACATCTTCTTTCATATTTTAACAAAGAAATTGGGGTATATATTGTTTTTTTTTTTTTATTTTTAATCAAAGTGTATTTTTTTTTCAAAAATATATATTCATTGTTAAGCAATGCGCATTTCGGTTGCGATTTTTGGCCAAGTGTATTTTTAATTTTTGGTTTCGGCACCAGAATTTTAATTTCCGTGCACCATTAGAAATCTCCCTAATGTTCTTTCACCTGCATAAATTGATAAATGTTAACTCTTATGGTTGAATGTTCCTGTAAATATTTTTCTGTTAGGATTAAATGTTAGGGAATTGGCTCAGCAAAAGGCAACAAGGGAACTCTTACATGCATATTATAAATATTAAGGGTAGTTTTATTACACTTGCACGAATGGTGAGACATTCGCAAAGCAAGTATAGTATTTCATTGAGGACTACATGCCGACAGCCACTAAGGCTATTGGGACTTGTATTCCATTCACAGACCTGTGAATGAATGAATGAATAACTTGGCCATGTGGGCGGAGCCCCGCAAAGCTGTGCTGTTTTTGAAATTTGACAGCTAGTACAGGGAACTTCTAATGGGGAGGTGGGGGGGGGGGCTGCGGTTGCAGGATCGTGAACATGTTACACGTTCCCAAAGGTGAACCTATCCTTTAATATTTATTAGTATTTTAGATGTGGACTCCAAAAGTGAATAGCTGTCTGTCCTTTTATAATCAAATTCATTTTCAGATCTACACACACACTCCACATAAAAACTTCTGCCCAATGCTCTGTGGTTTTAGGCGTCTCTCTTTTCTGCATTATTTTGGAAAATATAAAAATTCCAACTTAATCTGGTCATCCAGTGCTGCAATGAATGCTGCCCCGAAGTGGAGGGAGTGCCCTAAAATCACAACAGATTGAGTTATGTGTGATTCTTGCTGGTTAGTTTATTACTCAGCTGAATTAAATTAACTCATGAGCTTGGAGAACCACAAAATATTGGGGGAAACCATCCTATGTGGGTATTTTTGTTCATAAATATTTGTATATGTACACAACTTCCTAACAAACAAAATGTCTCAAACTAGTTGCACTGATGAGCAAACTAGTTTGCAAGAATTGCACATAATTTTGATTTGTCTAAATATATGCATGCAGATTTGGCAACTCTGTGAAAAGTCATACAGTTCATCGTGAATCGTGATTGTCTGGATTCTTGTACTGTGTGATTCTTAGAAGAGTTTGCTGGAAAATATTCAGACTACATAAAGAGGTTCTTCAGTCAATTTTAGAAAAACTGTAGCTGCTGATTTTTAATTATAGGACACTCACCTTTCCCAGGATCCAGCCCTGTCCTCTCCCGGCCATTTTCTTCACCGGGCTTCTGTCCCTGGTGCCGGCATACTAACTATGGGCAGCCAGCTGTGACTGCTTGCAGCTACACAGCTGGCTTTTCACTGTGCATGTGCAAGCTGTGCTGTCTTATCTGAATGGTCCTGTAGCTTTCTGGGACCTGTGATATGTCCCAGAAGGCTGCGAGGGAAGAAGGGGGGACCTGTGAAAACCAGGTACCTGCTCCCCCCAAAAAAATAAAGTGCCAAATGTGAAGATGGAAGAGGAGTGGAACTTCCCCTTTTGGGTGATCTGCTTTAAATTCACTCTATTTCCATTTAAAAAAAGAAAAGAAAAAATTGAGAACAGGCAAGTTCTTTATTGCAGAAGAAACATGCAGTATCTGTTGTGCAATAAGTACACTTACCTGCCTATTTCTTCCTCTGTAGAATTTATGCTGAGCAGCACATGCACAGCACAGTTTATATTCTGGCACAGTGCACGGTGGAATGACTGCATGTGTGCGGTAGTGACGTCTTTCCAGCCATTCAAAATAGATGAAGACTGGCATCTGGAAGAAGCCGGAGAGATTTTGGCAAGGAACCTCATGGGGGTCAGACTATTGGTACAGAGGTAAGAATGTTTGAGATGAGCTTGCTGCAAATTTTTTGCATCTAGTACTTCCAAGAGTGTAAGATACCTGTGCTGTTTGGCTTTTTTCACCTCCCCCATGCCATTACAGAGCACAGTGATAACGGGGTCTGAAGAAAGAAATCGCAGCCCCCAATGGGGATCCAGATATGTGACATTCCCAGACGTTTTGGATGTTGAAGACAGGGATAAAACAAAACCACTAATGATGAATAGGAATGTTTTATATATGAGGTAGGAAAGGAAAGCGTTTTTTTAAATTTAATAACAGAGACTCTTTAAATCCCTGTTGAGGCTACTAAAATTGCATGAATGAGTTCTAAGGAATGCAATATAAATTACAAAAAAGACATCACGAAAACTCTTTGGAAATATTTAGTTTTAGAAGTATTTACACAAGGGCTGTTTTGACCTTCTTTTGAAACCAGCCTTGATGGCTGCTCCTCTACTGCACATGCCAGCAATTCCCAGCTGTCAAAATGACAGCTGGGACTTTCTCTGTTTACACAGGTGCCTGCAGCCATTGCTGTGTCAGACTGAGTTTCTGAGCAGTGTTTGGAACACTGTTCTGAAAGTTTAAAGTGGTTGTAAAGGCTGAAGGTTGTTTGCCTTCATGCATTCTATGTATGAAGGTAAACAAACCTCTGTGCCGCATCCCTCCAGCCCTCCTTATACTCACCTAAGCCCCATCTTGATCCAGCGTTGTGCACTGGATTCTTGGCTATCCTGGGACTCCCTCTTCTTACTGGCTGAGACAGCAACGAGGGCCACTTGCTCCTACTGCTGTAAATCACAGCCAGTGAGCTAATGAGAGGGGTGGGGCCAAACCGCTGCTCTGTGTGTGAATGGACACACACAGCAGCGGGTGCCTCCATAGCAAACTGCTTGCTGTGGGGGCACCCAACAGTAGGGAGGGTCCAGGAGCGCTGGCAGAAGACCCAAGAAGTGGAGGATCCAGGCTGCTCTGTGCAAAACCATTGCACACAGCAGGTAAGTATAGACATGTTTGTTATTTCTTTTTTAAATATTTAAGCCTTTAGAATCACTTTAATTACTTAGTTACATAGTATTTACATCCATTGATCAAGAAGGTGATGTTTCATCTGTATAGTATATTAGTTAAAACAACTCCACCTGTTATTTTTTTTTTCTATTCTATGTTCTATTCCTATTTAACACCTTAACAAAGTTATACTAAAGGCATTTGTTAAATAAAAAAGGTATAGTGCCTATAAGCCTAGCTATGCCATGCCATGCCACGCCATGCCATGCCATGCCACTCCCCTCCCCTCCCCAACAGGAGTTTGACTCCTGCCCTCAGTTTCTTATTTGAAAGCAGGAGCAGTGACATGGATCCAGGTAAATGCTTAGGGACAGGAGGTGGAGGTAGGACAGTTAGTGGGATGTTTTTACTTTCATGCAGAGAATATATTAAGGTAGAAAAAAAAGTTTAGTAGACTACAGAACTACAACTTTTTTGAATTTGCGTTGATTTGTGTTCCTTTTTTTGTATTGCTTTTAAAATGAAATGTGCACAATTAAAAAAACAAAAAACAAAAAAAACAAGCTTTAATACCTTTTCCACACTTCGTAAAAACAAATCATAATTTTACTGTAATTATAAATGGGAACAATTACAGAATAAAATGTATACTTTTTATATACAGTGACACTAATTTTAAAATTAACCCTAAAGACTTGTTTTTTTGTTCTGTTATGATACTTTTTGGATATAGATTTCGTATAAAATATTTTTTGTGAAAAAAATTCATATATTTACTATTTCTATCATTTAGATGTGGCGTGTATAAGCTGTAAGAAACACCTTAAAGCGGAGTTCCACTCAAAAGCGGACGCTCCACTTATTTGCCTACTCCCCCCTCCACTGCCCTATTTGGCACCTTTTTTGGGGTGGAGGGAGAGCAGATACCTTTTTTTTGCAAGCTGTCAAAGCCTGGTGCCCACAGTTGAGATGTCGGCGCCGTGGAGGAGGGAATGGGAGAAGGGACGGCGCGGGTGAGAACATCGCTGGACTCTGGGACAGGTAAGACTGGTCATACATTATACAATTTTCTTGAGAATTTTGATTTACCAAAAACCTTATAATATGGGGTCAAATCACTTTCAATTGTATCCAATTAGGCAGGCCCTTGCACTGCATAGTTGAAGGTAAATCTAAAGGACATTGGACCGAAAATTGTAAGAAAATTGTATAGTGTATGGCCAGCCTAAGTGTGTGTTTATTAAAAGTCAGCAGCTACAGTTTTTAAATACAAAAACCGCTGGAACTCCGCTTTAAAGAATAACGTGAAAAACTTAATTTTAGATGACAAAAAACTTGAACTCAGACATTTCCACAATTTATTTATGTCTTGAAAAAACAGTCAATGCCAGATAATATGGTGGAAAAAAGGAATATCTCCATATTTAACATTAGTTGCCTGACAGAGGTTCAGTTACCTTTGCATTTGTCCCAATGTGCTGAAGGAATTAGATGGTGCCTAAATCTAAGGACAACACTGAGAGATCGCTATATGTTACATCCTCAGCCTTTCTTTAATGAGACTGGTTTTATAAGATTGGCAGTCCATAATTATTTAAAGTGGTATTAAACCCTAAACCAAGCATTTATTATATTGGAGCTTACCACTTCCTGGATGTGTTGGCCACATTAGTTTTCTTTTTTTAGGATTTCTTTTTTTTATTTTCGTCTGGTTATCCAGTAAGTCTTTTGTTTTTCAGCAGTCCTAGCGGTTAGAGGGTTGAGACAAACTAACATTGAAAGGTTATTTACAATGTTCAGCTTTTATTTGTTTATGTAAAACCTTTATCCCAAAAGGAAAAAAAACTGTTGTTGTAACTGCTTGAAAGTGTTAGTAGGGGTTTGGTTTTAATTTGTTTCTCTGACTAAATATGCTAGTACACCTAATATTCCCCTCCCCTCAGACTGACAATGTTGCTTTACAAAGGTGCCCCCTGTGCTCCTTCATCTAGAGTGGGGGGGCTCTAATACAGGAGGTGTGTTACTGGCCAAATCACTGGGTGAAAACCAAGGGAAAAAAATCCTAAAAAAAGAAAACGAATGTAGCCTCCGTATCTACAGTATATACAGTACAATGTCTTATAAAAATATGCATAATTATATACAGTATCTCAGAGAAGTGAGTACACCCCTCACAATTTTGTAAATATTTTATTCTATCTTTTCATGTGACAACACTGAAGAAATGACACTTTGCTACAATGTGACGTAGTGAGTGTACAGCTTGTATAACAGTGGAAATTTGCTGTCCCCTCAAAATAACTCAACACACAGCCATTAATGTCTAAACCGCTGGCAACAAAACTGAGTACACCCCTAAGTGAAAATGTCCAAATTGGGCCCAAAGTGTCACGTTAAAAAGGCAGGAAAGTTCCAGCTGAACATCACTTCCTTCACATACCACAACATGACACTACAAAAAAACCTAAAGAATACCAAACAGAAACGCAGGGCTGGGTGTTAGGGAGATAGATGAATGTATTTATGGCAAGGGTTCCATGTCCTCAGTCACCACATGGGTTCAAAATGAAACCTCATTGACACTGAAATCTGCTCCCTTCCATCACTAATTAAAAGTTAAATACTTAAAGTGGAGCTCCACCCAAAAGGGTAAGTTCCGCTTTAAGGACTGCTCCCCCACTCCCCGTTAAGGATTGGCACCTTTGGGGGCGGGGGGGAACGGGTACCCGAATTTGACAGGTACCTGCACCCATTTGCGTTCCGATCGCCTAGGCGATCGGAAACGGAAGGTGTCCTCCCTCCCTCCCTTCCTGTAGTCTTCTGGGACATGTGACAGGTCCCAGAAGACTACAGGACCATTCATGAAGCGCAGCGCTACTCGCGAATGCGCATTGGGTACCCGGCTGTGAAGCTGCAAGCTATCACAGCCGGGTGCCCACACTGAAGATGCCGGCCTCCTGGAATCCAGGATGGCCGGTGAAACAGGCTGCGAGGACACACCACAGGACCGAGGGACAGGTAAGTGGCTGTTTTTTAAAAGTCAGCAGCTACAGTTTTTGTAGCTGCTGACTTTTATTTTCTGACAGGTGAGTGGAACTCCACTTTAAGCCGGCCATAGATGGTTTGACTTTCGGCCGGTTCATGTCCGAGATTCAAACCTTGTATGGGCAGGCTGAATGTACCTAAGTTGATCCATCAATCAACTTCGGTACAACCAACCTCTCAGATTTTACATGTGATTATTGCTAGCGGTTATTATAGCTGCTAGCAGTAATAACTGTGTTCTTTCCACGGGTTGGATTCCCCCATTACCATTGACTGTGTTGGTGGGGGAATTGAGCGATTTTTCTTTCCTGCAACATGTGGTTGCAGGGAAGAAAATTACTCCATCTATGCCTGGCTTTAGTGAGGATGTACGCACAGCGAGAAACCATAAGCCGAATTGTGCTTTAAACGTTTTATCAGACATACCAGCTACATGGACAGAAGTGCCACCTTGTTTGTTGTGTCATTGGATACACACTTATTTACTACAATCCAAGTATCTGGACTGGTAATAACCCATACCTCCGCTATTCGTCCTAGCTCTGCAAGCTGCAGTTGAGTATTGCTGCCTGGAATGTTATCATGGTGATGTGCAGTGTATGTCCCGTTTTTATGAACCAGCAACATGCAACCTCTGTCCTTCCCTGTGCTTAAAAAGCAAGGCAGATGAAGGCCTGCAGGTCCCAGAATTGCTGGCTATGTGAAACTTTGCTGCTCTGTTCACTGTTTCAGGACTGGCCAGTATTCAACCAGATCAGTTTATAGACTTTCTAGGTGGGAGGAGCATAAACATTAGGATCATTGCACAGTCAGCACTACGGAGCGGGAAGCAGTGATGATGTGTGCAAGTGGGGAGGCTGGAACAGAGGAAAAGAATCCAGATATAGTACAGGAGGAGCTCCTGTGTGTAGTCTCTACCCATTTCTTAAAGCACATGAGCAAACTGACTCTGATCATGTTCTGTATCATGTCTGCAGTCTCTGTCCATTTCCATAAATCCACAGACTCCACCCATCTCCTATAGTAAGTCTGCAGTCACTGCCTGTTTTGTTAACAGCTTTTGTTGATTTTTTTACTAGTTTTCCATCCTCATTTGATTCTGTTTGATCTCATATTGTTAGCAATATCCTTAACCACTTCCTGTCCGGACACTTTTACCCCCTTCCTGTCCAGGGCAATTTTCAGCTTTCAGCGCTATCACACTTTGACAATTGCGCGGTCATGCAATACTGTACCCATATGAATTTTTTACCATTTTTTTGAGACAGATCAAGCTTTATTTTGGTGGTATTTATTCACCGCTGGGATTTTTATTTTTTTTACTATGTAAATGAAAAAGTCCAAAAATTTTGAAAAAAAGTGGTTTTTTTTAAATAAAATTTTGCAAATAAATAATATTTCATCATAAATCTTGGCCAAAATGTATTCCGTAATTTTTTAGTAAAAAAAAAAAATCAAAATTAGTTTATAACCAAAAATTATAATTTTTAAACATTTTTTTTTACATTTTTATTTTATTTTTTTTATATTATTATTTTTTAATTTTATTTTTACATACTGTCACCCTAGCAGGGTGGACACAGCGGACACCGGAGGACACAGCGGACACCGGATCGCGGTGGTGCACGCTCCCAGGGAGCGCGCACAGCTAGAAAAGGCGGGTGCCATTTAGGAACGGCAACCCGCCCCTGGACTGCCACCGCCCTGCCATTTATAAACAGCAGGCGGACGGCAAAAGGTTAAAGAAGAACTAAACTCAATCAACATAAACTACTTTTAATCCTTATGCTGCTAGCCTTAGTAAATAGGTAGGAAGGTATATTATATTTACTTGTTTTAAACTTTTTTTCTTTTTCGTTTTACACTTCAGTTACTTCTTGGTTTATGACCTAGATATGATTTCATACATCCCAGGAGTCTTTATGGGCATTATTGTATCCTTTCATCTGGAGGCGATTTCTCAGCTAAGCACACCCTCCTTCCTGCATGACTAAGCTAAGGGCATATGGATTCCAGGAAGTGCTATATGAATCACTTACCCTTACTCAAGATAGCCCAGGCCAGAAATGCTAGGGGCTGTTTTTAAAATTGATTTGCCAACAAAATGAAGCATGGAGACATGGATGGATGGGCGAGGATGTTCAAAATGAATTAAATAGCATTTTTGGTCTGTGATGCTCAGATACAGTAAATGTTCCTAACGGGGACACAGACAACAATAAAAACCTGACAAGTGTTCTAGTTACTGTACTCTCTATCCTAAACTAAAAAACGTTTGCTTTGGTTATATAAGTTAAAAAAAAAAATAAAATTTAATTCATCCACCAGATTTAATTATTGTTAAGCTGCCATATATTATATTTTTGGTTTTGGGTTTAATACCACATTAAAGTATAATTAAAAATTTAACTTTTTTTTCAGCATGGTATAGTGGAGAATAATTAGAACACCTATCAAGGTTCTATTGCAGTTAGCTAGATTCACGCTCTCTATGTTTGTCCTGTTTACTGTTCTCACCAAGAATGAAAGTAAAAGAAAATCCCAAACTGGGTTGTCACCAGAACAGGGATAGAGGAGAAATCTTCCAATGGGGATATTAGTTCTGTTAACACTGGTCAAAACCAGGAGCTCCCTCACTTTGGAGGTACAGTGGGGCAAAAAATTATTTAGTCAGCCACCAATTGTGCAAGTTCTCCCACTTAAAAAGATGAGAGAGGCCTGTAATTGGCATCATAGGTAGACCTCAACTATGAGAGACAAAATGAGAAAACAAATCCAGACAATCACATTGGCTGATTTGGAAAGAATTTATTTGCAAATTATGGTGGAAAATAAGTATTTGGTCAATATCAAAAGTTCATCTTAATACTTTGTTATATATCCTTTGTTGGCAATGACAGAGGTCAAATGTTTCCTGTAAGTCTTCACAAGGTTGGCACACACTGTTGCTGGTATGTTGACCCATTCCTCCATGCAGATCTCCTCTAGAGCAGTGATGTTTTGGGGCTGTCGCTGGGCAACACGGACTTTCAACTCCCTCCAAAGCTTTTCTATGGGGTTGAGATCTGGAGACTGGCTAGGCCACTCCAGGACCTCGAAATGCTTCTTACGAAGCCACTCCTTCGTTACCCGGGTGGTATGTTTGGGATCATTGTCATGTTGGAAGACCCAGTCACGTTTCATCTTCAATGCCCTTGCTGATGGAAGGAGGTTTGCACTCAAAATCTTACGATACATGGCCCCATTCATTCTGTCCTGTACATGGATCAGTCGTCCTGGTCCCTTTGCGGAGAAACAGCCCCAAAGCATGATGTTGCCACCCCCATGCTTCACAGTAGGTATGGTGTTCTTTGGATGCAACTCAGTATTCTCTCTCCTCCAAACACGACGAGTTATGTTTCTACCTAACAGTTCTATTTTGGTTTCATCTGACCATATGACATTCTCCCACTACTCTTCTGGATCATCCAAATGCTCTCTAGCAAACTTCAGACGGGCCCGGACATGTACTGGCTTAAGCAGGGGGACACGTCTGGCACTGCAGGATCTGAGTCCCTGGCGGCGTAGTGTGTTACTGATGATAGCCTTTGTTACGTTGGTCCCAGCTCTCTGCAGGTCATTCACTAGGTCCCCCCGTGTGGTCCTAGGATTTTTGCTCACCGTTCTTGTGATCATTTTGACCCCACGGGGTGAGATCTTGCGTGGAGCCCCAGATCGAGGGAGATTGTCAGTGGTCTTGTATGTCTTCCATTTTTTAATTATTGCTCCTACAGTTGATTTGTTCACACCAAGCTGCTTGCCTATTGCAGATTCAGTCTTCCCAGCCTAGTGCAGGTCTACAATTTTGTTTCTGGTGTCCTTCGACAGCTCTTTGGTCTTCACCATAATGGAGTTTGGAGTGTGACTGTTTGAGGTTGTGGACAGGTGTCTTTTATACTGATAACAAGTTCAAACAGGTGCCATTGATACAGGTAATGAGTGCAGGACAGAGGAGCCTCTTAAAGAAGGTACAGGTCTGTGAGAGCCAGAAATCTTGTTTGTAGGTGACCAAATACTTATTTTCCACCATAATTTGCAAATAAATTCTTTCCAAATCAGCCAATGTGATTGTCTGGATTTTTTTTCCTCATTTTGTCTCTCATAGATGAGGTCTACCTATGATGCCAATTACAGGCCTCTCTCATCTTTTTAAGTGGGAGAACTTGCACAATTGGTGGCTGACTAAATACTTTTTTGCCCCACTGTATTTCCTCTCACTTTCTGTTGTGGCTATAGGACATGAAGTGTAGGGAGATTCCCCCAATGGGACACAGATGGCAAAACAAACTGTTAAGGCAACCATCCCTTGCTCCATTCAAAATGATAAAAGAAAGGTTTGCCTTTAGTTCTACTTCTCTATTACTATCTCTAACCTCTATCTGTGTCCAGCTGAGTACTGAATAAAGCTTGTAGAAGGAGTTTTCATTCTCCTCTGATTGTCCTATGAGGCTGCATAACCCCTGACCCTCTGTCTGGACAAAGCTGATTGGCCCTGTGCAGATCACATGCACTCTCCCAAGAAAAAAAAAAAAAACTCAGGCAATACACACCAACTGAGCATGTGCAGCTTGCCCCCAAGGCTCTGTTCTTTCAGCAGATGGATTGGGGACTGTGGAAGAAGGGGAGGATCAGAAAAGACAGGATCAAACCTTCTTTTTACACAATGCAGAGGATTAACCTCTTAGGTTCCACAGTGAGTATAACAAGCATGCTTTACTGCATATACAGACTGATTTTACTGTTGTGGGTTTAGTAACACTGTAAGTAGTTGGAAAGATATGTACAGTTTTATGAACAAGTCAAAGTTGCAAAACTGTGTTCTGGCATTAAAGTGGAATTCCAGACAAAATTTAAATTTTGCCCATGATTAGTATGGTTAAATATGTTTGATTGCTATTATACATTTTCAGGCTAGCTGATTATCTAGCTTAGAAAGTCTAATCTGAGCTAGACAATCGGCTCCCTTCTGTTCTTTACCAACAACGGTCTCTTTCTTCATCTGAATTTGCCAGCTGTCATGCACTTCCTCAAATCATTGTCGACCTTTATTAGAGAAATCCAGAACAGCTTTTATTAAACCCACCCCTGTGCTTTCCAGTCTTGCCTAGCACCGCCCCCATTCCTGCCCTTTGGTAGACTGTGCACAAACTGACAGGCACACACATTCAAACATGGACACATATTTACATGTTTGCGTGAGTTTTTGTAAACCCAAGTTTAAGATGATCTTGTCCTGCAGATGAGGCTGGTACAGCAGTACCTGTAAAAAGCTATAACTAGGCATAGGCATCCTATTACCATGGAAACTGCACCTCTGGCGGGCTTGCAGGCATCACTTCCCGTAACATGTATGGCATTAGCTTCCTTGGTGAACACCCGCTGGCTAGCTACGTCACTTCTGGAAATGACAGCTAGTCAAGAAGGGACACACCCAGCGTCTTCAAGGAACAGAATTGTCGGACCTAGTAAAGGTCGCATGACAGACGGTTTTTTTTTTTTTTAAATGTAAAAGAATGCAGTTTTTGTTAATACAGATTTTTTGACATGGTGGATTGTAGTTGATTGGTGCTTTTTTGGGGTGTTGCTTTTCCTTCCACTTTAACCACTTCAATATCAGGCGCTTTCATCTCCTTCCTGCCCGTGCCAAGTTTCAACTTTTAGTGCTGTTGCACTTTGAATGACAATTACATGGTTATTTAACATATGTAACATTTTTGTCTTTTTTTTCACACAAATGGAACTTTCTTTTGGTGGTATTTAATGACCACTGGGTTTTTAATATTTGCTAAATAAATGAAAAAAAAAAACATACATTTTGAAAAACACCCACGTTTTTCTTTGTTTCTGTTATAAAATGTTGCAAATAAACACTTTTCATAAATTTCTTTGGTTAATAACCCAAATCAGTGTCTATTATTTAGTCTGTAGGAAAGTTATAGAGTCTACAAACTATGGTATACAATATATCTGAAAATTGATCAATCCTAAGGTACTGACTGCCTATTTAATTTCTTGAGGCCTGAAAATGCCAGGACAGTATAAATATACCCCAAATTACCCCTTTTTGGAAACAGGACAGTTCAAGATATTTAGCAAGAGGCATGGTGAGTTTTTTTAAGTTATTATTTTCACAATTTTTTGGAAAATGAAGAAATTAAAAAAAAATAAAAAAAGTAGTGATTTTTTTTTTTTTACATACTGTGACCAGTGCAGTACAGCGTCATCATTTAACTGGTGTGACAGTGATCAGGGACACTGGCAGGGACAGTACTTAAAAAGAAAAACACAAAAATTTCATTCTTTCCAGGTTTTTAAAAAACATTTTTTATGGTTTTTTTTTTAAACACTTTGTGACCAGAGCAATACAGTGTTACCATAGTAACATTGTACTGCTCTGAGGAAGTAATCAAGATTTTTTTTCACATTATGATTCCTTATACCAGTAAATTTTGCTGGTATAAGCAACAATTTTTACTAAATTAAATTGATTCATTCAGTGTGTATTGTTGAGATTAGCTGTGATCGGCCACAGCTAATCACATGGTACAGATGGGCTGTGATTGGCCCTATCTGTACCATGTGATCACTAACCAATCCCAGCCAGTAACACAATTGTATACAATGAATGGCATGAATCTAAGCCATTCATTGTGTACAATTGTCATGTGATCTGGTGTGATTGATCACAGTGACCACATGGTACCGACCATAGTTCGGTACAGTGATCAGTCATTGGCAGTCATATGACATCCACCCTGTATGAGAAAGGTCCTGTCCAGCCTTCATTTGACAATAGGCTGAGTGGAAAGTGGTTAGGATTTTGACCTTTGTCAGTAAGGGGTTAAAGAAGGTGTTTTCACTTTTGCAGTCAATGTTTTGAAAACCCCACTATGTGTTTGTGTTCATATTCATGTAGCATCCCTAAAAATTCAAAAAAATATTTCTTACCTCTTAGATGATTTTCTTAGGAAAAGGCTGAATGCAACATTTCTCAATAATTCTGAGTGTGTCCCAACAGAAGGACTGCATGCGCTCTCACTCTTTTTACATACAATGGAGAAGCCTAGCTTTTCATTTTATAACCCTTTGTTAGGACAGATAGTGTTCAAATCTAATTTACATCTAATGAGATGAGATCTGCCAGCACAGTACATGCAGGGTTAATTATAGCAAGCATAGCTCTCTAGCGCACTACAGGGGTGAGGGCACTGAGATAAAGTGTTAATAAACCTCAAATTAAAAATGTAATAAATTGCAGCTAGGCTTTTCCCCTCTGTTTTCACCTGGATGTCTGGACAGTAACACACCTCCTGTATTAGAGCGACCCCCACTCTGGATGAAGGCACACAGGAGGCACCTTTGGACAGCAGCATTGTCAGCCTGAGGGGAGGAGAGTTTTAGATGTACTAATAAACTGAAGCCAAACTCCAGCTCACACTTTCTACTCGGTTAGAGCTAACAGTTTTGTTCCTTTTGGGATAAAAGGTTTACATACTTATCAGCTGACTATTGTAAATCAGTGTTAAATGGTTTGTCTCTTCCCTGTAACTGCTATATCTGCAGGAAAGCTTGTTGTTTAGAAAAACAAGAGAAGTACTGGCCAGATCACCAGGTGCAAATAAAGGAAAGAAAGCCTTTAAAAAAGAAAAACTAATGCAGTTATCACATCTAAGAATTGGTAAGCTGCAATATAATACATGTTTACTTTTGGGTTTAAAGAGTAACTCCACTTATGTTGAGAGAAAATACATTCCCCTATGGGTGATCCATGTACATTACAAGGATTTCAACAAACTTTCTTGCCTATATTTTGTTATTCTGAAGAAATAGCTTTTTGTTTGTCTCTGTCCATGTGCAGAGTGAATGTGGTCGGAAGTAATGTTACAATTTTCAATGAGCTGCTGCATCTGCAGGGCTCTAATGAGGAAAGTGGCAGCATCTGCATTCCTTTAGATGTGATTTCCCTTTGGGAGTATCCCACTAAAAATAAAATAGTTGTTCCAGAGGATGTCCAAAATCATGGTGCAGACTTCTGGGAAATTCAGTAAGCCAATCACAGAAGCAGGAATTACCTTTCTAGGGGGCGTTGCATACACCATCTATGTGCAGACCGCCTCCAGGTTGCCATATTGCATTGCAATTTACAAAAAAATTACAGCGCTGAAGAGTGAAAAGGAAATACCATTTTTATTAACATTCAAAAACCATATGACTTGTGTTGCTGGCAGTGACTCTGCCTTTCAGGGTGATGATGGGGCCTGCAGAATACCAAACCATGATTGTGCCACCACCATGCTTTACCGTTGGCACAAGACAGTCCTGGTGGTTAGCTTGAGAAGGCATTCGCCGCACCTATACACGTCTGGTGGTTGGCAACAGTGTGAAGCTCGATTCATCGGACCATGTCACAGTTTTCCATTGATGGATGGTTCACAGTTTATGGGTGATGCACCACTGTCTCCTCTTCTGAGTATTAATGTCGCTCACTAGTGTTTTGGCAATCATAGCTCGTCCGTGAATGTTTTGATTATGGATTTCCCCCTGCACAGTTTTTGCGGACACGTGCTTTGAAACACCGACATTGAGCTCTGCAGTCACTTTTGCAGCAGTTGTTTTCTTATTCCGGGTCACAATCCTGCTCAGTGTCCTATTGTCTCTTTGGTTAGTTGACCATGTCGACCGTGCTTGTGCTTATCAGACGACATAACTCCAGAAACTGTATATGCCCTCATAACCTATTGATTCTGTACCTTGCGACAACACAAATAAGTTGGCAACTTCAGTCACAGAGCCACCAGCTAAGCGACACCAACAATTTGTCCTCTTTGAAGCTCAGTGAGCCCTGACATGACTCTGTATCACTAGCAGCACACACAGTGAATGACAAAAGTGAGGCTTCCCACCTGTTAGCTAGGTGTCTCATCACACAGCAGAAGTAAAAGAGTGTTATATCACTTACACTTTCAACGCGAAACATGTCACTTAAACACCTGCAAATCATGTCATGTTTCCATATTTTTGTCTTTTTTTGCCAGTAGTTACACTTGTACTAAATGTTATTAGTCTAATATTTCATAGAGAACACACAGGGGGTGATTTACTAAACCTGGAGAATACACAATTTTGGTGCAGCTCTGCATAGAAACCAGTCAGGTTCCAGGTTTTATTGTCAAAGCTTAAAGCGGAGCTCTACCTAAACGGGAATGTTCCATTTAAGGATTGGCACCTTTGAGGAGGGTGGGGAGCGGGTACCCGAAATTGACAGGTACCCGCTCCCAGTTCCGCTGCAATCGCTTAGGCGATCGAAAGCAGACGTTGCCCCCCCTTCCTTCATGTACTCTTCTGAGACACGTGACAGGTCCCAGAAGACCCCGGGACCATTCAGGAGGCGCAGTGCTACTCGTGCATGTGCAGAGGGCACCCAGCTGTGAAGCCACAAGCTGTGACAGCCAGGTGCCCATACTGAAGATGCCAATGTTGGGAACACCGACCGGCTGGTGAAACGTTCTGCGGGGAAGACACCACTGGATTGAGGGACAGGTGAGTGGCTCTTTTTTAAAAGTCAGCAGCTACGGTTTTTGTAGCTGCTAACTTTTTTATTTTTTCACAGTGTGACTGGAACTCCGCTTTAATTCAACAAGCTGAAGTTAAAGGCTGACTGGCTACCATGCACTGCTGCAGCACATTTTGCACTCTCCAGTTTTAGTAAATCAATCTCATGATCTCCTGCCTGAGTGTCCATCACATGCCCACTAGCTCATTTAGGGAAGAACATTGATGAGCACAGTTTAGCCCCTTTCATGGGATTAAACACGAATGCCTGGCTGAAGTGAAAAATGCTAGCTCTTTGTTGGATAGAACTGCCCTTTGTAGGTTTCAGCAAACATTTAAGATACAGTTCAGCATGACAACGGTGACTATAAAAGAGCCTAAATTGCAAATTGTACAATTAGGCAAACTATTTGGCATATTTCACTTATAAATATAACGTGTTACTATATGGTAATGATTTTCAGAATTTTGTTAAAGTTCCTAGTCAGTTAGTAGCAAAACAGCCTTGCCTTTGTTATAAGTTGCATTTACACCATATTTCTTTAAATCAGGGAGCATTATGTGAGACTGCCACCTACCCCCACGCACAGTGGGAAGATCAGTCAAGATACAGCATCTCCTTCAGGAATCACTCAGTATTGGCAAAGCTATGTGTGATCACTGAGGGATGAATTGGCCATGTGCCACATTATTGTAGATTAATTGTTATGTCATTTTTGTGCCTGGAATAGTTTCTAATTATTTTGTCCTTGTGCACCATTAATAATCTGATACAAATATTATTTCAGGCTTTAGGAAGTTTTTCACCTACTTTTTATAGGACAGCAACATTTAAAAAATGTTTTTTTTTATGTTCTGAATGCATTCATATGTAATAAATCCTCCCTTGCCTTTTTGTTTTATTTTTAAGATAGAGTGAATTTAGTGGATTTTATTCTTCTGGGAATGCAGTGGTATCAAGCAGTGTCAAGTAAAAGATACTTTGATCATATAGGGGGCGCTCTCAAGGCTCAGCTTTTAAAATTTTTTTTTTTTTCTTTGTAATTCGGCTGATGTATATCTGCATACATACACCAGCAGTAGGTGGGGGCCCTTGAACCTCTCGCCTACCTATTTGATCACTTGCTTGCTGGTAGGTGAGGTGCTAAGGATGGGAAACTGGGGCTGCAGTTCTCAGTGCCTGTTGCTCCTTAAAAAAGACTTGAGCTGTGGTAGTGGTGCCCAGAAAAGACATGCAATTGGCAAGAACTAATCACCAGTATTGCCTGTAGGCTCCCTCTTAGATGAACTTTTCCCCATAAATGACTTTACCATGCCTTGTTCCATGGTGTATATCTGTGTTTAGGCAGCCATCTTGGTAGATGATTGGTGGTTTGATGACTGGCGAGAGAATATTTAAAACAGGAGAGTTGGAGAAAGCACAGATCCACAAAAGAGATAAATCAGAAGAAGGGAGATGCTTGCACTGTAGGTTTTCAGCTACAGCTTTGTGTGCATCAAGAACAGCTGGCAGCGAAGTGGAGACATAACTACATTTTTATCCTGATTTTACGGGATGAGCAGTTGGGGTGGATATTTCTATTTCTAAATAGCTGCAATGTTGCTAGCTCCAAGTGTTTTTGGGTTGGTGCCTACATTTTGGTAAGCTATTGTACATCCAGGCCCCATTTAAAAGCTAAGATTTCAAAACTCCTGTACTAATATAGTTGCTTTCTTTTTATGTTTCCATTACATGTTCTACATCTATGCATGTGCAGAGGAGAGAAGAGAAATGAATTAGGGCCACTTAACACCAGCGTCTGTTGGTGTGCGGTAGGATGAAAGCAGTGTGGATTGGGGAGCAGTGCACTGTTCTCTTTATAATCATTTTGTTTAAACAAACTTTATAAAAATGTCACGCAGTGGCATTTCATCAAGTTTTATGCATGCAGTACTTTTTTTTTTTTTTTTTTTCAGCGATTGCCACTTCAACGTGGTGGTGTGAAGCAACCAGGTAGAAGACAAGGCATGCTACCTTATCTTGAGGTTGGACTGCACTGGAATAGCCGCCCAACACAGTCCTACCGCACCTGGTGTGAATAGGTTCTTAAAGTGTATCTAAACCCAGGAACAAAAATTGATAATATAGCAGCTTTCAGGTCCTTAGATATGGTAGTTGCATTCGTTTTCCTTTCTCACAGTTTTTTTCTTTTTTTTTAACCTGATAGTCTTGCCATTAACACACTTTCTATCCTAGGATGACATCCAAGCAGCATCGTCACCCTAGGTCAGGGAGTGTTACAACTCCATAACACTGAGTAAGGTCTCATTCACGCTGTGTGTATAGAAGAAATTTCTAAACGCATATAAATGCTTGTAATGTTTTTTTAATGGTGCCATTTACGCTGAACATTTAGGTGCTGTCAGTTTAGTTAGTGTTTAGAGCAAATAGAATTGTTTGCCCAGAATCCAATCAGAAACGATAAACACAGCTAAACTCATCTAATTGTGACTAAAATTTAGAGGTATAAAAGTCGTCATACTTCTTTACCAGGAGGAGGTGTTGTGTTGTCCACTACGATAGCTGGGAACAATGCTATCTGATAACAGTCCAGAGGTAAAAAGTACCAGATGTTTTCAGCTCACATTTCTGGCTGTCTACACTAGTTGAACAGATAAAATAAAACTTTTTCTGTGGTATGTTTAACGGACCAAAAGGGAGTAAAGAATAGAAATATTAGTTTATGTATGCTTTAAGATATTTTTAAAACATGAAAATTGTGGGCTGAGTATTGCATATAATAATCATAATAATATACTTTATATAATATATATGAAAAATATATACTATACTGTGTGTGTGTGTGTGTGTGTGTGTGTGTATGTGTGTATATATATATATATATATATATATATATACACACACACACATACATACACACTATATTGCCAAAAGTATTGGGACACCCCTTCAAATCATTGGATTCAGGTGTTCAAATCACCTCCATGGTCCATGTATAAAATCAAGCACCTAGGCATGCAGATTTCTTCTACAAACATTTGTGAAAGAATGGGTCACTCTCAGGAGCTCAGTGAATTTAAGCGTGGTACCGTGATAGGTTGCCACCTGTGCAATAAGTACATCCATGAAATTTCCTTGCTACTAAATATTCCACGGTCAACTGTAAGTGGAATTATAACAAAGTGGAAGCAGTTGGGAACAACAGCAACTCGGCCACCAAGTGGTAGGTGATAAAGACATGGATGAGCGAGTTTGGGTGGAGGAACTTGACGGGCCTGCACTCAACCTGATTAGAACACTTTTAGGGTGAATTAGAGTGGCAACTGCAAGCCAGGCCTTATTATCCGATATCAGTGCCTGACCTCACAAATGCTCTTCTGGAAGAATGTTCAAACATTCCCATAAACACACTCCTAAACCTTGTGGACAGCCTTCCCAGAAGCACTGAAACTGTTATAGCTGCAAAGGGTGGGCCAACTCAATATTGAACCCTATAGACTAATGCCCCATGTACACGGGACGTTTCTGAACGATGGAGACTGACTGCTGGAAAACATAGCATAAAAAACATCTGTTTAGCTGCGTTTGCATAATGTGTTTATGCGCGTTTGCGTTTAAAAGCGTTTTTTAAAGATAAGCACAGGAGAATCTCCCAAATGCCCAGAATGCGCTGAAAAGTGGTAAATTATTAACTATTTCAGACTGTTTCAGAGAAATACACACAGTAGAAGCAGAGACAGCAGTATGTGTTGAGATAATTAGGTGTGAGTTGCTCATTAACATTTCTTTTGTTTCCAAGGGTGGAAAGGTGTCTGCTGGAGTGAGTCATTAAGGTCACCTGGCTGGGGGTCAGCATGAGGAATTTGAGGTGTGAATGGTCATTAACATATCTTTTGTTTCCAAGGGTGGGAGAGGTCTCAGGTGTGAATTGATCATTCCAATGTGTGACAAGCTTGGTAGGAACATCCTGTTAAGTGTTTTGTCCATCTGAGCACCTTGAAAACTCTTTGCATGCATTTTTGATGATGAAAAAAGGCTCTGGACAGCATTGGGAACTGGAAGAGTTAAAAAAAAATTCAAACGCTTTTAAACGCGATTTGCCGCGCTTACAAGCATTTTGCGTTTGAAGCGCTGATAAAATCAACGTCTGAACGCAAGTTTGTTGCGTTAAAAAAAAATGACTGTAAACTCAACGGCCTGTAAACGACTGTAAATGAAGATGTGTACATAGACACATAGGAAAACATTGGGGTGAGTTCAGGGGCTGCTTAAAATAATGCTGAACAGCTCCTAAATGTGAGTTTACCAGCTGCAGTGTACATGAGCCCTAAGACTGGGATGCCTTTAAAGTTCATGTACGTGTAAAGGTTTGCGTCCCAATACTTGTGTGGCAATATAGTGTGTGTGTTTGTATATACACCCTGTTCCAAATTATTATGCAAATGATATTTTTCTCATTTACCTAAATAATTGATGTAAATAACAGTCAGCATAATTCTCATGTTATCAACTATTAAGAGTACAATTCAAATTTTATTGAACAAACCTCCTAAAGATAACAGTATTTTTGTTAAACATAAACTTCCAATGCACTGTTCCAAATTATTACGCACAGTAAATTTCAAAACACTTTATAGGTTGTAAAGAACTGAAAATTGTCATTTGTTGTGTTTGCAGCATATTTACTGAAATCAAAAGCTATTTCAATCAAACTTTTAACATTTTAACTTTTTAAACATTTGAACAGGTCACGTTACATTGTAACATAGGACCCCTTATTTGATAGCAGCTTCACAAGTCTTGCATCCATTGAACTTGTGAGTTTTTGGACTGTTTCTGCTTGAATTTGTTTGCAAGATGTCAGAATAGCCTCCCAGAGCTGCTGTTTAGATGTAAACTGCCTCCCACCCTCATAGATCTTTTGCTTGAGGATGCTCCAAAGGTTCTCAATAGGATTGAGGTCAGGGGAGGATGGAGGCCACACCATGAGTTTCTCTCCTTTTATCCCCATAGCAGCTATTGATGCAGAGGTATTCTTTGCAGCATGAGATGGTGCATTGTCATGCATGAGGATGATTTTATTACGGAAAGCATAGTTCTTCCTTCTGTACCAGGGAAGAAAGTGGTCAGTCATAAACTCCACATACTTTGCAGAGGTCATCTTTACACCTTTGGGGACCCTAAAGGGGCCGACCAGCTCTGTTCCCATGATTCCGGCCCAAAACATGACTCCACACCGCCTTGCTGACGTCGCAGCCTTGTTGGAACAGGGTGGCTGTCCACCATCCATCCACTACTCTATCTATCTGAACCATCCAGGGTTGCACGGCACTCATCAGTGAACAGGACTGTTTGAAAATTAGTCTTCATGTATTTTTGTGCCCAATGCAGCCGTTTCTGCTTGTGAGCATTGGTTATTGGTGGCCGAATAGAAGGTTTATGCCCAGTTGCAAGACTCTCAAGGACTCCACACCTTGATGTCCGTGGGACTCCAGAGGCACCAGCAGCTTCAAATATCTGTTTGCTGCTATATAATGGTATTTTAGCAGCTGCTCTCTTGATCCGATGCATGGATCTGGCAGAAATCTTCCTCAATGTGCCTTTATCTGCACGAACCAGTCTGTGCTCTGAATCAGCCACAAATCTCTTAATAGTGCGATGATCACGCTTAAGTTTTCATGAAATATCTAATGTTTTCATACCACGTCCAAGGCATTGAACTATTTCACTCTTTTCGGCAGCAGAGAGATCCTTTTTCTTCCCCATATTGTTTGAAAATGGTGCTCTGCTTAATAATGTGGAACACCCTCCTTTAGTAGTTTTTCCTTAAATTGGGCTCACCGGCCAATCTAATTATCACAGGTGTCCGAGATTGTTTTCAGTGATCAAAAGAGCCCTGACACACAATGCCATCCATGAGTTATTATTATTATACAGTATTTAAGTTAAACTGAAAAACAAAATATTTAATCTTTGTGACACTTAAATAGAATTTGCATAATAATTTGGAACGCGGTGTGTATATATATATATATATATATATATATATATATATATATATATATATACACACACACACACATATATGTATATATAAACACACACGCAGTATATTCTGAGCACATGGCTAAAAAGGGAAAGAAAAAAAAGTTTTGTAGTGTCAGTTTTCACATTCTTCATTTCTCTATTTTGCTTTTCAACAAGTACAGTGATTTGAATCTTCTATAAGTGATTATTTTCTCCCCTATTTAGGTAAGAGCTAAGCCGTTATGTAGTTGGAAAATACTCTGCTTCCAATGTGCAATAGGATCTTCTCCTATTGTGTTGTATGTAATCTGTGCTGTCAGCCAGCATGATGTCTTCTTGAAGATAGGCACAGACAAGCTTGTTAAGAGTGTTAGATACTGGACTGCATATTAACTAGGATCTTTTGCTACAAGAAAACTAGGTCAAAGTGACATTTGGTTATACTATTACTCAGCCATTTCAGTAGTGGTTCACTACAGTCTCCTGTTGGTTTATTCTGTTATGTGAGTAGTCCCCTATCAAAGGTGCTGAATGCTTGGTTTTACCTTCCTGAAAATATGACACAGTAAAGCATATAAAATTTTGAAAGTCACAATTTAAATTTTGGAATTTCCATGTAATTTCAACCTTCCCAGATTTCACAGTGTATGAATTCTGGTTAAAGTACCACTGTTATTTATGTTGCTTAGTAGTGGCATTTTAGCCATCATTTGTAAGGGTAACTAAAGCAAATAAATCTGTCAGCTTTGTAAAGTCCATCTCTAGCCAAAGCTCTTTATTTGATCAAGCAAGAGAATGGTTAGAAACACTGTCTGGGTTGTATTGCCGCCTGTGTCTCTGCTGAGGAGATTTCCTTACTTCAGGTCAGAACAGGAAGTAAAAATAATTCCTCTCCAACAGAGAAACAGACAAAAATGCATTGTAGTGGAATAAAGATGTGGTAGAATTTCTGACTGTGCTTTCACATGGGTGGTTGTTTCACATTTTTTCAAAGAAAATCAGTTTCTCATTAGTTTCTCCATCAGTTGTTTTACATCCTGTTTTACCAGTTGTTTTACCAGTGCAAAATCGGATGCAAAAACAGACCATATGTCCATTTAAATTTTTTCTTTTCATCCGTTCAGTTTTTTTTACCGAACGAAAATAGGTTTTTCTTCTATTTAAAAAAAACATATGTTAATAGAAGCAGATGTAAATGGATGTCAATGGATGATCATCCGCCAGCCCATAGAAATATATTGGTTTCCGTTTTTCATCCATAAATGGATGAATGAAAAATGGACATACGGAACGCCCATGTGAAAGAGGACAATAGGCATAGAGAATGAGGAAAAATTCCACAATGGAGTCATAGGCTGAAATAAACATCAGACAGAATTTTTTGTCACTGTTCAAAACTGAAATACAATTTCTGGCAAAAGGTGAGCTTCAAACATTACAAAAGGTGTGCTTCAAACATTATAAGGAAGTGTCCCGCCTAACAGTAGGATCAGCAAGGTGCTGAGTACTATTATCTTTATTATCTGGAATAGCATATTCTGTGTACCAGTCTGATGCTGATTTCACTCTACTAAGGGCTGCCTTCCCTGATATCTGTGCTAAGCCCCAAAGCGGTCACTCTAATGTCAGATGAGATCACTTCATTGGCCATTAAAAGGTGCTGTAATTGGTCAGGCAGTTGGTGGAAGCCAGTCCCTCTGTATTTTAATGAGCTCTGCTGCATGTAGTGACTAGTAAGGGGTCCAAAGTAACTCTAGTTTCTCATACAGAAGAACGCAGTAAAGCACTGATTAGAAAGAGAGGGTAGTAAAAGAGGAAGGGTATGTAAAAGAGAAGATGATCTGGAGGTGAACCAGGAGAGAGAAGATAAAACTTAGTAGGACTAAAGGAAGCAGCAGTGAAGGTGTGATATGTGTATCACCATCCTAGTTAGAGTAGGCTGCTAGGCTAAATTTAGTTTTAGCTTCACTGTAATCAGTGGAGTAGGGGTTGATTGCTTTGGGCTGCTCAGTGTCTTTCAGGCTTCTGTTCTGCTACTTCCCTGTGTCTTCTGGATATTTCTAGAGGTTTAATGGGAGGGAGAGCAGGACAAGCAGCATGAGTATTTATGGATCTCTGGCCATTTCCTGGGGAGGTATGCCCTGAAGGTGGAGGGAAAAGCCCATAAATATTCTGAGGCCTGGCAGCCAGGGTGCAGAGTTCCAGGGTCCAGCCTTTTGGAGATAATACCTGTGCTCTGAAGGTTCTGCCCCTGGGGCAGAGAAGGAGAGACAGAGGAAGCTGAGGAGTCCTGTGAAAACATCAAGATCCAAGCTAGGCTTAGCTGGGGGGAGGGGGGGGTTGCTACTGAAGAGAGCATGACTCCAAGTCTGTATAGAGCTAGGAGAGCAGGAGTGAGGAAGCTCTACTATTCTGAGTCAGTACCTGATCCTACTACACAAGTTCAGCCAAGAGACAGTGCAGCTTAAGGTTGTGTAATGCAGCCACCATTGTGTACAGAACAGCTAGAAGCCTAGCAGTCCTCAAGTTCTACAGTTTGGGGTATCCCATGCTCCCCATTTCCATCCAAATTTTTGTTCCCAATAAAAACCCTAAAAGAACCCCCTAGACTGCTTCTTGAGCCAGAGGAAAAAGTGGCATGTGCCTGGCTATGCACATGTGAGTGGAGGAAATATGCCCAAATAACCAGTGACTCCTGTGGGGGAAACACTACATATGAAAGTTCTGGTAGAGATCATGAGGAGTGGGGCAATGTCTGTGTGGTGAAGAGGAATGTGAGCAAACAGGCCAGATTGTAGCGCTACCAGCAAAGCAATAGTGGAGATGACAGAAGGAAAGCATTGTCTTTGGGCAGAGGAGTGGAGCAGGCCATACCTGCTTTACTACAGATGACTTCTACCCCAAGGTGCATTGTCATGGTACTATAAACCTTGAAGATTGGAGAGAGGTAAAGACGGATGTAGCTTTTGGTTGATGTGTTTTTCTTTCCTGCAACCCATGGTTGCTCGGTTTCCCCATCAACACAGTCAGTGTTGATGGGGGAATCCCTCCTGCGAAGCTATTGGGTTTTCACAGCATAGGGTTACAGGGAGCTGTCCCTGAGGCAGAACACCTTGATTATTGCTAGCGACTATAGCCACTGGCAATAGTCACATGCTAGGAATCTTGGCTGGTCCCTGTTGAACCGCCCGAGATTCAAACCATCTATGGCCTGCTTAAGGATTGCTAGAGAACTGTGATAAGAGAGAGAGAGGGTTCGATACAGGTTATATAGCCAAAGGAATGGCATGAATCAATTTACATGTGCTTTCAGGTTAGATAGCCAAAGGAATGGCATGAATCAATTTAAGTGAATTCAAAATAAGCCAACAGTAGGCAAAGTAGCCGGTTCATTGTATACTGTCAGCATAAGCGTCCTGTACTTACCCACCCAGGCACCCATACTGTTTAGGTTCCATGCACACTGGACGTTTTAATAACACTGGTAAAGTTAGCTGTGTAAAGTCACGTTACAAATGCAAGTTTTTAAGCTTTTTTTAGCGTTTTACCACAGTTTTTTTGCTTTTGCATTTTTTAAAGGTTTTTTTTGCCAAAAAAAGTCCAAAAATGCTGGTTTGCCGCAATTTACAGCATTTTTCAGCATTAGAGCATTTTTACAGCTAAAAAACTCCTCTAGAAACCCACTAGTTCTGAGGGTTTTTTCCAGCCAAAAAACGCCCCCGCAAAAAAACGTTCATTACAGTCTATGTGTGAATGAACACAATGCTGGGGGGATTACTGGCTGTAGAAAAAAACATCAAAAGCTAAAAACAGCAGCTGTAAAAACGTCCAGTGTGCATGAGGACTTGTGTCTGCTGCCAGAATCCCAAGAAGTACGTTTTTGACATTCTGGGAAGATGAAGCTTACACAAGGGTCTGAATAGTACTCTTTAAACCTTAAAACCTGGAAAAAAAAGAGTAATCCCTATTTGGCAGGCGCAATATTAATTTACTTTAAGACCATGGCAACCAACACAATCACCACACTTATTTTACTTAATGGGAATATAAGCCAGGTACACCCCTGACTGCAGGGAACTCGTCTCAAGTTTTCACTTTGGGAGGTCTATACCCAAAATATCAAATAGGGATAACCCTCATATTTAAATTTTGTCAAACTGATTTCTCTAGGCCAAAATGCAGCATGAGTTCCTTAAAGTGATACTAAACAATATCGTTATTCTCCTCAAATAATATACACACATCCATTACTTTTGAGTTAGGAGTACATACTTAAAGTGGAGCTCCACCCAGAAGGGGAAGTTCCGCTTTAAAGACTTGTCCGCCGCTGCCCATTAAGGAATGGCACCTTTGGGGAGCCGGGTGGGGGGGGGAGTGGGTATCCGAAATTGACAGGTACCCGCTCCCACTTCCTAGACGATCGGAAGTGGAAGCTGTCCTCCCCAGCGTAGGGTCTGACGATGGGTCCAAAGATTTCATCCCGATACCTAATGGCAGTCATACTAGTAATGGCAGCGATCAGCGACTTATAGTGGGACTGTGGAGGGCATTCTGACACTGGGGGGGACTAACTGTCACTGACATCCCAAGTGACACTAGTGCAGTGAACAGTGCTAATAAAAAATACTGACATGGTACTAATGACACTGGGCAGGAAGGGGTTAACTCTGGGGCGACCAAAGAGTTAACTGTGTGCTGTTTTACTATGTAAGCATGGTGCTTTGGATTGCTCTGCTGTGCAGGAAATCTCCGTCAGGGACCCAGTGATCGACAGCTATAGCCGCCAATGGCATTTTCCTACCCGGAAATGCAAAATCACGTGTGTGTGTATGTATGTGTGTGTATATATATATATATATATATATATATATATATATATATATATATATATATATATATATATATATATATAATGTGTGTCTGTGTGTGATTTTGTGCAGCCCTGCCGCCCTGTAGCCGTAGTTCTGCTATAGGGTGGCCAGGAAGCAGTTAAAGACCAAGTTCACTTTAAAAATAGAAAAAAAAGATACAAATGTACATATTTTTGCAGGAAAAAATGTACATTTATTATTTTTCTTTTTGTTGTTTTATGGTTTATAGAACCTTCAAATTATTGCATCCACGATCAGTGGATTGTGGGTGCGATATTAGGCTCCTGCAAATATTTCCTCCAGCTCTCTGCCCATACAACTGTACAATGTTTCAGTTGCAGAGCCTAAGGAATTGTCAATGGACGGCGAGTGTGCTGATTACTGCACATGTAGACCTTTGAGAACTACAAGGCAGTCTGCTGCAGCGGAAAACAGGAATTGTAGTTCATTCATCCACAGCTCTCTGGGGAAGCGTTTGCACCATGTTGCACCCTAGTTATGGGCATACCATGTAGCATGGTGCAAAAGGTGAACTTAGCACTAAACAATACTTGTTATCTTCATCTTATTACCCATCAATGGATTGTGTATTATACTATTTTTGTTATTTTAGATGTTTATTATTTTGTGCACCACCTGTATTAGTTATACTATTAATTATGTTTGTTACAAACCTTGAGAGAACTCAAAACGTATCCATTGTCTTTGAAACCCCAACAAATAATCTACATTGTCACAAATATGTTTCTATCTTTCCATTAGAGTCCTATTTCCCAAGAGTCAAAGTAAATACTCAGTACTTCTGGGTGTAAAGAAGCATGTAAATCACTGCATGAGACAGTGCTGTGCCAATTAGTGCTTGCAAACAGGGAGGAGTCTATAGTCCTGTGTAAGCTAGGACTTGAACAGAGCTGTGGAGGGTTGAGTTAAACTCAACCTGTTGTGTTGCCAGGTATAGCCAAAGCATGTGTTCACTTTACAATATGGGCAGTGTTCTCTTTCTATAGTAGAGTACTCGTGACCCAGTATCTTTATTCAGCTTTCTTCTCAGAGACATGCCCAGACAAACCGAGAGAAGTTCAGAAATGATGATTAAAACTCTTTCATGCACTGGCATTCACATTTTACCTTCTTTTATAACCTGAAATGGGACTGGTTTGCTTTAACAATCCTTAGTCTACATGTAGCCAAAAGCTGAAAAGAAAAAGGACCGCACACTAAACTTCAAAATAATAATAGATGAATTCTCTTGTGTAAAGGTGTGGGTACCTTACATAGCTGCGGGTGAATGTCATTTACCTCAGGTCTTAAATGAATATATTTTTGTGTGACCTGTACTAATAAAAATTATTTTTTTTGCAGGCAGAATCCAGAGACTACATTTGAAGTTTACATAGAAGTGAGCCGCCCTGAAACAAATGCACCAAATGAAGGTATTTAGATATTTCTCACGTTACCCTTTTATCATTTGTGTAGTTATTTCCTAATTTACCGACAGTAACCTTTCGAATGTTTGGTTAAAATGTTGTTGTAAGGCAAAGCTCTAGAGTGTAGTAAGTTGTCCTGCTCTTGGGAGTGCATTTCTTAAATCTTGAAGATTCTATTAGTGAATAAATCCCAGCAGAATATAAGTGATATAACCCCTGCACTGCCAGTCTCATTTTGACTATTGCAAAGCTTAAACACCCATTTTCAGAGCTCGCAAAGCTATACGGAAGACAGTTACTGCAGACAAGCTTCTTCCAGGAGCGGCTGCGGTTTTGTATAGGCAGGTAAGATCACACACACAGGGTGGTGGAGCTTCCTGTGTTTTAGATCTTGAAGTGTGGGGTGCTCTTGAGGGACACAATTAATGATGTTATGCAGACTGAATGTGGCCCTCTGGGTGTGATAGAGCTCCACGGGGAAATGGGCTTATGCAGTCTCCCTGCTCTACCGAGCAGCTGTGTTAGACAAAGTGCCCTCCGGTACTGTAGCTTCACCTTGCGTGCACACTTTTATACCATTATCCTTCTGAAGAACGCCTCAGCGGCTGTCGCAACTTCATGCCTTTGAACAATACTGTTACTTTTAATCATGCATAGTCATCCTTTTCTAAAATACTGCTTTTTCTGAATGGTTGGAGCACACAGATATAGACCTGCAAGTCTTACAAACGTTTTGGCAGGTTTATTCTTTTGGAAGAAACTCGTTTTTCTATATGCTTGTTTTTTTTTTTTTTTTGCAAAATTTAGCAGTCGCTCATGTTTCCTATTATTCAGTGCTGCGCTCGCCTCTTTGAATGATATCACCCTTCTCACTCACCTGCCTAAGTGAATCTGTTCTGGCTCACTTTTCTTATGAAACAATAGACTAGTGAATGATTCCATTTTACTCGCTTGTTGAGGACATTTTTTCTCATAATAGACCATTGCTTGTAAATGATGTGAATAAACACAGTTAAATTCTGAATAACTGGTCTCCCAGCCTTGTACATGAAGCATGTTACAAGTTTTCAACAAAGAGGTTTCCGTTGCATTAACAGTCCAATCAGAATCCTGTGGTTTTTTTCTTTTTTTTTACAGTTAAAGTCTAACTTGATTTGCCCCTTTGGAGTACCATTGCACCTTTTTTGAAAGAAAAGTAAATGGCGTTTGTCTGGCATTGTGATATGGTTTGTAGATGATGTGACCAGCAGAGGTGCCTTTTTTTAGCATATGCTGCTGTTTAGCAATGGGTCAGAGTTATTGTTTTTAAATCTGGTAAATCACACATCCACATCCCCTAACATATACTAATACGTGTGCCTCTAACATTTCAGTTAGTCGACAGGATTTTTTTCTCCTCCATGAACCAGTTTTCTTCCCCCTTGCGTTCCCCATGAAGACTTAGAACTTTGTTCCCCTAGGCATCAAGAGCAGCCTACTCCCTTCCTCTCCTTGTAGAACCCTGAGGACCACCACTACCCAACAAGTTTTCATCTTCTTCTTTCTTCAGTGATAAGCAGTCCTACATTTGACAGGGAAGGGTGCCACATCATGATGTCTGCTATGCTCCCTGCAGCATTTACTATGAGCCCAGTGCTGCTCAATGACACAAATCCAGGGGCTATGTCCTTAATGCCCTGGGCTCACAGGAAGTGAATTGCAGAGGTGATATGCATGCAGGAGACCACACTGGAAATAAGGTGAGCATTGGAATAAGACTTGCATTTTGTATTTTCAAATGTGGTGGTGTTAAAAAAAGAAACCATTAAAGCTGGAATTGAGTTTAAAGTACATGTGCACCCTTACAACCCATTCACTTTAAAATGACAGGCAAAACATTTTTGTGTACAGATAAAAAACATTATAAACACCTTTTTTCCCCTGAATGGCAGTTCAGGGGTTGAGGGGGGGGGGGAGGGGTGCATGTCAGCACAAGTCTGATCATCTGATCATTGGAGGACAGTGGCTAAATGGTTAGCACTTCCGTAATAGTAGGTACTAGGGTCATTGGTTCGAATCTCCCTGTGCCTGCGTGGGTTTCCTCCGGGTACTCCGGTTTCCTTCTACACTCCAAATGCTGGTAGGTGAATTGACTGCTGTCTAAATTGGCCCTAGTATGTGTATATATGATTGTAAGTTAGGGATCTTAGATTGTACGCCCCTTGAGGGTTAGGGACTGATGTGAATGTACAATATATATGTAAAGCGCTGCATGAATTGACAGCACTATGTAAGTACCTGTAGTGATAATAATAATTGGAGGAGAGCAGGTCTAGTTCTCAGCACAGCCAGAAAACTGACCATGCTGTGCTGTCAGTTTTTAATAGGAAAGCAAAGGGAATGGCAGAAACACCAGGGATTTCATACAAAGGAAGCAATACAAAGAGAACTGGACACTTTTCATATAAGTACATGGTACTGCAGGCACATATCAGGAATGTGAAATATTGGGTTTACATACTCTTTAACCACTTTCTCTCCTGAGGATTTACCCCCCCCCCTTCCTGACTAGGCCTCTTTTTGCTATTCGGCTCTGCACTATTTCAAATGGTAATTGCGCGGTCATGCAATGTTGTACCTAAACACAATTTATGTCCTTTTTTTCCCACATATAGAGTTTTCTTTTGGTGGTATTTGATCACCTGTGTGCATTTTATTTTTTACGCTATAAACAAAAAAAGACCAACAATTTTGAAAATAACAATAGTTTTTGCTTTCAGCTATTAAAAATATATAGTAAACTCAAAGTTAGTTATAAATTTAGGCCAAAATGTATTCTGCTACATGTCTTTGTTAAAAAAAAAATCCCAATAAGTGTATATTGGTTGCTTTGTGTGAAAGTTATAGCGTCTACAAACTATGTTATAGATACTGTAACTTACGCTATATTTTGCTATACAGCACTGCACTAGTTTAACTAACAATTGCGCGGTCATGCAATATGGTACATAAATGAAATTTATGTCCACTTTTTCACACAAATAGAGCTTTCTTTCGGTGGTATTTGATCACCTGTGTGCGCTTTTTTTTTTTTGCGCTATAAACAAAAAAAGGCCAACAATTTTGAAAAAAAAACCCTATATTTTCTCATTTCTGTCATTAAAAAATATCAAAAAACCTCAAATTTTGTCATAAATTTAGGCCAAAATGTTATCTGCTGCATGTTTTTGGTAAAAAAAAAAAGTGTTTATTGATTGCTTTGTGTGAAAGTTATAGCATCTACAAACTATGGTATAGATAATGGAATTTACACATATTTTACTTTCTGACTGCCTATTACATTTCTTGAGGTGCAAAAATACCAGGACAGTACAAACACCCCTAAATGACCCCTTTTCAGAAAGTAGACACCCCAAGGAATTTGATAAGAAGTATGGTGAATATTTTGCAGATCTCGTTTTTTTTCTCACAAGGTTTTGAAAAATAAAAAAAAAGAAAATATATGTTTTTGTTTTCTTTCTTCATTTTCTAAAAACTTGTGGCAACAAATCAGATCATTTGGAGAGGTTTGGTGCTATCCTGGCATTTCCGGAGCTCCGAAACTGTGATGGGTAAACAGGAAGTATAATGAGGAATTAAAGCCCTTTAAAAGCCTGAAGGTGCTTATTGGATTTTGGGGTCCTGTACTTGGCTAGACTGCCAAAACGTTTCTTACATGGGGTACCCCCACACTTGAGAGAAGTAGCAGAATGTATTTTGGGGAGTAATTCCACATAATACCCATGGCATGTGTGAGCAATATATAATTTAAGCAACAATTTTGTGTAAAAAAAAAAAAATATATATTTTTTATATTTTCCAAAAACTTGTAGTAAAAAATAAATTCTTCTATTGACTCAACATGCCTCTCAGCAAATAATTTGGGGTGTCTACTTTCCAAGAAGGGGTCATTTTGGGGGGTGCTAATGCCCAGCATTAGAAGCCTTTTCTGACACTTTTTGTTCACATGAAAAAAATCAGTATTTTTTGCTAGGAACCCCCAAACATTATATATTTTTTAAAGCAAACACCCTAGTGAATAAAATGATGGGTGCTGGAATATTTTATGTCACATAATACTCATGTAGCGATTTTTCAAACGCACATTTTTTGAAAAAAAAACAAAACTTTTTTTACTTTTAATGTACAAAAACACAATATATTGGCCAATTATTTGGTAAATTATAAAAGATGATGGTAGGCCGAGTAAATAGATACCAATGTTTGCTTTAAGACTGCGCATGCCCCGTGTAATGGCGAAAAACTGCGTACATTTGCAATGCATTTAAAAGCCTTTACAAGCTACCATTTTAGATTTACAGAGGAGGTCTAGTGCTAGAATTACTGCCCCTGATCTGACGTTCGTGGCAATACCTCACATGCATGGTGCAACTGCTGTTAACATACTGGCACAGGGTCAACTGCATGCGCGGGGGGGGGCTGCGGGCGAGGGTGCTTTTTTTTCTTTCTTTCTTTTTTTTTTAAGGTATTTTGATTTTTTAAATTATGTTTACACTGTCCCTTTCATTTTTTTTATCACTTTTAATGCTATCACAGGGAATGCAAATATCCCCTAACTTCAGTGATCAGATGCTTTCCCAATTTACAAATGGTGCTGTTTATGTCCTGCGAAACTGAAGTGATGAAATGCTCGTAGCTTCCGATTTCTTAGACTATAGAGATGATTGGCACCATTCCAGTCTCCAATCAGCTCTATGGTCAGCTGGCAGAAACACCGGCTGCATTCTCAGGCATCATCCTGGTATAACCACTCAAGTCCAGTGATATACCAGTACGTCGTTGGTCCTTGTTGGGTGTATATGCTATGTTCTTTTTTTTTTTTTTTTTTTTTTTTTTTTTTTTAAGCAGCTTGTTGGATGAATGAAAAAAATTAGAAGAAATCTCTGCCAGAAAAAGTGTGTGGTATGCCCACCATTAGCATATACCACACTGCATCCACCCACTTCTAATAATGGGCACACATGAAATGTGCCAAACAATATATATGCCGTAGCTTAGGGGCCATCCACCCACTGGCCACCCAAGGCCCTCATGCTTCGGCATATATTCTCTTTTTTAACTGTAGATGAAAAATCTCATTTAACAGCACTGCCCACACTGACTTATGTATATTATGAGAGCACGTTCCTGTTGCTGTCAGAATAAACAGGTCGGTGCTGCAGCTGATTGGCATTCCTGCATAGAAAACAGCAATGGTTAACAAGAAAACAGTAACAATTTTAACAGTAAAATTTTAACAGTAGAACAGGAACAACGACAAAAAAAAAAAAAAAACTATTTTGGGTTTGTAACCTTTTTAATTTTTGAAGAGATTTGTACTTTTTTATGCTTTTTTTTTTTTAAATAACTTTTTAAAATAGATTGTAGGGTATTTCAAAATGCGATAGCCAGTTTCCTGAATATCTAACATCTTTAGAGACCCTTTGTAAATATGTGCCCTGAACTGTGCCGTGCTGTACCCTATACTAATACAATAGTGTGTGGTAGCGACGGAAGCAGTCCTTGAGGCAGAGACCAGGTTGGCCAGGACACGAGGGACAAAAAAAAGCTGGTGTTACGCCTAATTCTATGTCTGCTACAGACACATCTTTTTTGAGGTGTCCTTTGGGTTGGGGTACCAGAAATGGCATTGGGAAAATGCCTCTCATGCAATTTGGATGGTCATATCTGCGTGAATGGAAGACAGAACGAAAACATCCTGTTTGTCCTTCCACTCAAGCAGGCTTTTTCCCCCTTTCTAAGACAGTATTTACAAGCCGTTGGGGGAAGCTCGGCGATTAGGTTGCAAGGTGCCACATGATTGTACAAATGTCTAAATAGTGGCTTCAGAGCTCTGATGAAGAAGGGATACCCTTTGAAACGCGTCAGCTGTTCCCTGAGTTTCCACTCCTATGATGGGACTCGCGCAGGCTGCTTTAATCCTCAGTCCCCTTGAGGGCTTACATGCTTGATATTCTTCGTTGTTTGTGTGTATTATTCTGTATCTAATAAATTTTGGTTTACTGAGGTAATGCACAAGGTTTGTGCGCTTTTTGTTTGTTTTCGCTTCTCAGTGTTGGTCGGGCTTCCCCAGCCTTGTTTGGAGCTGCACAACCCCATATGCACTGGTGGTAGAAACTTTTATGTCCTGGTTCCATCTATCTACCCCTGGTTGGGTCATAGACCGCAAGAGAGTTCCTTTCCTTCGGAATTACAGGTGCTGCAGAATTTGTGGGCTGCCAGCCGGGATTTGCAAGCACATCCTGAAGGATACTAGGGGCTCTACAGGCCTGTGTGCAAATTCTTGGTGGTTGCGGGACACTACTTGTGCTCGCCACTGCACCAGCTTGTACTGCACTTAAGGGACTCACCACGTCGCCAAGTGACACTGCAGTGCTGGTATGTGAAAGACCAGGATGTACTAGGCCGCTGGTGCTTGCCAGTTTACCAAAAGGTAGAGTGGCACTAGTACTTGCACTCTGCTGCATATGAGAGTCATGCAATTGTAACATCTCAGCAACCTGGGAACGGGGTCGGGTATGCCTGATCTTAGCAGGGACCTCTTCTCCATCGTCTGAGCTATCTGTCAGGGTGCCGCTGCTGTCTACAAGTTCGTATTCTGAGGCCAATTGAGTCAGGGAGTCTTCCCCTTTGCTCTCACCTAACATGCTCAGAATCCTGTAAGCCTCTTCACTAGAGAACCTTTCCATTGACATTTTGGCCACTCACTTTATAGGTACCTAGTGCGACTCACGGGAAAAAGAGCACCTGGCTGTCTGGGACTGCTTGAACCGCTACAAAAAAATTTACCGGCAAGTGCTAACAGAGATCAGGCCTGATTCTGTGAACACTGCAGTTTTGTGTGTAATGTATCAAGTGACAGCGATCTACTGATACTTGCTGGGGGAGAAGGGGGGGTAAGCGTAGGGACTAAACGCAGGTGACGGGGCTGATCCTGCTAACGTTGCTAATGTGAACACTGGTATAGTGCTGATCTGATCAAAGATATTGATCCGTTCAGACACTATACTAGCAAAGGAGGTGTATGTGAGTGTGTTCCTGGCAAACAAGGGGTTAAATGTGATTACTGGTGTACTGAAGGGCAATCTGAAGCTATCTGGGAGGGGCGCTAACTCATGCTAATGCTATCTGAAGTCTAGGAATACAGTGATCAGCAAAACATATGTACACTGTACTAATGACACTGGTGACAGGACAGTGAAGGGGTTAACTGGGGGGGGGGGGTGATCAAGGGGTTAAATGGGTCCTGAAGTGTTCTAACTGTAAAAAGTGTGCTGCTTTTACTCACTGTGCCTTGATTCTTCTCTCTCTGGGACGGAATGTGCCCAGAGAGAGAAAATGTCATCACTTCCTGTACCTGTGTAACTGTAAACACAGGTACAGGAAGATAGGACAGGAATCGATCATCCGACTTAGGCCGACCATCACTGGCCTAAATGGGATAATTGATCCCTTGGGGATCAAATCGCGGCAACCGCGGGTCGGCGGGGGAGCGCGTGTGCCCCCCCCGCCTATGAAAACTGCGGGAGTGCGAATCATATATATATATATATATAAATAAAATATATGCTGTTAAAGAACTTCTGACATAACATTGTGATGAAGTGTAATTATACAATATTTTTACCCTTTCCTACATTCCCCCAGTTCTGAGATGTTTTGATGTAAAAAAAAATCTGAAAGCTGTTATGTTTACTCTGGCAACATGATGACATGCAACCTGCCATTTGTTAAAGTGGTACTAAACACCGTTTGGACACTTGTACCTACAGGTAAGCTTATACTATATTAAAGATTACTTGTATGTACAAGGAATATCTCCTAAATGTGCACCGCTTAGGAGATATCCTCTGTTTCTTCAGCCGGTGATGCCACTGGCATATGCACTCTGAAGGGACAGCATACCCATGCCGTCCCTTCAGAGCTCTGTGCCACAGCCCCGGTTCACATGCGCATGCCTGGGAGTGATATCATCATGGCTCGGCCGTTCAAAGGGCGGTGACAGCACACCACAGATGGGGATATCTGGGACAAGGGAATTGAGGGAAGTGTAATGTGCATAAATACATTTATCTCTCCACAATCTAGAGACCTTGAAATATATTAAAGTTGAGTAAATTGAGTAAGTAAACCTTTTCTCAGGCCTCACTTTTTAGGAGACTGCAACAGATATTCTTGCAGTATTTCCTGATATACTGCAAATGACATCCCATGCCTGATGATTATATTTCACAGGGATCTGGAATTTCTGAGGTGCTGGCAATGTGAGACTTGCACTATACACTGCGTGCACAATTATTAGGCAAGTTGTATCTTTGAGGATTCATTTCATTATTGAATGATTACAGTGCTCTTGGTCAATCCAAAATATTAATAAACCTCAAACCTGAATATTTAAGAAAGTAAAAGTGAGGTTTTGGCTTTCTTAGGAGAATATATGTGTGCAGAATTATTATGCAACTAAATGCAAAACGAACATTTTCCTAACTCCATTGTTTATTATTCTCACTTTCACAGATGAAAATAAACAGCTCAAAATTTAAACATAAACATTTCTGAAATTTAAAAAAAAATCAATGACCAATATAGCCACACTTATGTTCAATACGACTTCCATTCCTGTCAGTTTCTTGATCTGTTGACAATCAACTTTGTGCTGCAACAACCACAGCCTCCCAGACACTGTTCAGAGAGATGTACTGTTTTTCTTCTCCGTAAATCTCTCGTTTAGGAAGGGTTCATAAGCTCTCAATAGGGTTTAGGTCAGGTGAGGAAGGGGGCCATGCCATTATCCTTTCATATTTAAGGCCTTTACTGGCTAGCCATGCAGTGGAGTACTTTGATGCATGTAATGGAGCATTGTCCTGCATAAATGTCATGGTCTTCTTGAAAGATGCAGACTTTCCTGTACCACTGCTTGAAGAAAGTGTCTTCTAAAAATTGGCAGTAGATTTGGGAGTTGATTTTGAGTCCATCTTCAACCCAAAAAGGTCCAGCTAGCTCATTTTTAATACCAGCCCATACCAGTTCCCCACCTTCACATTGTTGGTGTCTGAGTCGAAGTGGAGCTCTGTGCCGTTACTGATCCAGCCACGAGCCCATCCACCTGGTCTGTCAAGAGTCACTCTTACCTCATCAGTCCATAAAACCTTGGAAAAATCTGTATTCAGATATTTCTTGGCCCAGTCTTCATGTTTCAACTTATGTGTCTAGTTCAGTGGTGGTCGGGTGTCAGCCTTCCTTACCTTGGCCATGTCTTTGAGCACTGAACACCTTGTACTTTTGGGCACTCTAGATAGGTTGCAGTTCTGGAATATGACAGCACTGGAGGATAATGGGTTCCTGGTAGCTTCACGTTTTGATTCTTCACAAATCTTTGCCAGTTAATTTGCGTCTTTTTTTTCTCAACACGTTTTTGTGACCCTGTTGACTATTTGCAACAAAATGTTTGATGGTTCTGGGATAACGCTCCAAGATCTTCGCAATTTCAAGAGTCCTGCATCACTCTGAAAGTCTTTTTACAATTTTTGACTTTCCAAAGTCCATTACATTTTTTGCCCATTTTGACTGAGGAAAAGAAGCTGCCTAATAATTATGCCCGCCTTGATTTAGGGTGTTAATCTCCTTAGGCCACACCCTCCCTTATTACACAAATACACATTGCGTGATAGGCTTCTAAATCTAATAAACATTCAAGTTTATACAGCTTGAAGTTGGACAATATGCATAAAAAGGATGATTTGGTCAAAATACTCGCCAAATAATTGTGTACACAGTGTATATGTTGCATTAAAATTTGGCTAGACAATACTTTCTTGGTCTGCTATGAACCACAAGTTCTTTTCCAATATAGCAAATCAGTCCTTTTTTTTTCAAACTCTAAATGTGCAGTTTTATCTTTCATTCTGTAGCTCTGAATTTACTTTATTTTTTTACTTCTCATTTCAAACCAGGTCAGAATATGTGGCACTGCCATGCATTACCTTGGATCCTCTGCTTCTAAAGTAGACATGGCCTTCCCCTCAAGACACAAGTCTCTTGTGGACTCCTTACACAAAATAAAAAGGGATAGTGCTGGCAAGGAAGGTGGGGCTTATTTGCATTCAATTAAGCAGGGATGTTGTTGTGAAAAAGTTAAAGTGGAACTCTGGCTTTGTGGGGTATTGACCTAGCAATTGGAGTCAGTGAGTGCAATAATAGCCCCCAGCATTGGTCTCAGTGAGTGCAGTAATAAGCCCCAGTCTTGGTGTCAGTGAGTACAGTAATAACCCCCAAGCATTGGTGTCAGTGAGTGCAATAATAGTTCCCAATATTGGTGTCAGTGTGTGCAAAAATAGCCCCCAGCATTCTTGCCAGTGAGTGTAATAATAACCACTAGAATTGATGTCAGTTGATGCAATAATAGCCCCCAGTATTGGTGTCAGTGAATGCAAATTTTAATATGTGACTGTGTCCAAGCAGCTGCCGCATCTGCATCCACTTTTACTTCTATAGCTGCATGCATGCCGCTCCAAGGTGGATGAACATGCAGAAAAAAGCGGCTCAGCATAAAGGGAAGTCAGTGCCTGTCAGAATGAGCCCCAACTGTTATAGTGATTGTAAAGCCATATTTTTTAAAATATCAAATGTGATACTTACCTGCTCTGTGCAGTGTTATTTCACAGAATAGGCCCTGCCCTCCTCTTCTGGAGTCTAATGAAGATTGGTTATTTGCTATCTTTGCCTGGTGAACGTTATTTTAAACTGTGCCCAATAAATGTAATATTCAGCATTTTGTAAATAGAGCAAATAAAGTAACTACCTTTTGTAATGAAGAATAGATGCTGGCCAAAGTTGATGTGTGGGTAACCGTGCAGTAATATAGGGAGCCTGTATCACTCTGAATCATTCATACATTTGTCCAATAGTTTAGCAACATTTGCCGGGTTTCCGCTTGTGCATTATAATGACATTTTAAGACTTTCATTCCAGTTCCTCTCTTAATTACGTCTACCCTATAGTCTTCTCCTACATGAGCATTCCATGTCAGTAGCATGTGATGGAGGTGTTTTTCAGCCTTGCATAGTATGTTAAGGGTGTCCATGCAGTTAATTTTTTTATAATCTTCTCTCAAAGTGCTAGGAACATATGTAATATAATTAAATTATTACATTTAATAATGCCACTCCCCTCTATTCACTGGTAACTAGAAGTTTGGGGAATCACAGAAGTTTGTGCCTGCAGTCCAAATTCCCAGTTTCATCCATCTTCCATGGCCACACTATAATTATGCCTTGACCCCACTTTGTTCTAAGTATACGTGTCCCTGAAGTTATTACCTTGAATGATACTTGGATTGTTCACATTGATAGTAAAATTGGGCCATGCTGGAAACAGCATTACTCCATTGCTTTAAAAATGACACCAGCTTTGAAAGGGTTATTTAAAAGGATCAGGTCATTGATGGTGTGTTGGGGATTACTAAGGAAAATGCAGCTTATGTGTTAAGACAAAGATTCTAAAAGGTCCTTTCATAAACTCCACCACACGTTTTACCCCTTCCCTCCAAAACATCCTGCTTTGTTAAAAAGTGAGATGAATCTCTTCCAGTGAAATCTATTAACTCCAGAGCAGTTCATCATTGTTTGAGGGCAGGGAAGCCTATTTACATGTGAAAGACCAGTGCGTCCCATAATCTTGTTCTACTAGAGTCTGGGAGAAGTTGAAGTACTTCCGTCTTTACTCTAGGAGTTAGTTTGTGTGCTGGGGTTATTGAAGCCTGCAATTGGTTTTTCCTGAGCCTTATTGTATAGCTTAATTCACCCTTCTAACATTCAGTGGGTGGCTCACTTCCCATAAACTGCTGCATCATGAAGATTGGAGTAATTTCATTTAGTTATGGCTGTTCCTAACCTTTTTATATGTAGATACACAGACATTAGGAGATCAACATCACCGTAGGTTTGCTATCAGGGTTCTGACTTTATTATGGGGAACCATACTTAAACATGTTAAAGTTGAACTGTAGAAAAGCACTTACATTTAAAGGTGAAGCAGTAGTCCACTTAAAAAAATATACCCCCCCCCCGATTTAAAGAAAAAAAAATCCAAAAGGAAAACTCATCCCATTCGCAGTCTAGCGATGCACTTCACATCCTTATCTGGAGTTGGCCACCATTCTGGGTTGAATGACACCCAGAATCATTCAGTCTACTTCTTGTGAGTAAAGATCCCTGGTAGGGGAAGGTTGTCGATGGGGATGTTGGGCGGGATAAACTGGAGTTCTACTTTATAGTGTAAACCACTCTACCTGCTAAAACATTTGTAATTTTGTTAAAGCAGTAATAAACCGATTTTTACTAGTTTGCACAGGTAAGCTTATAATAGAAGTCTTGTCTGTAGGCACTGTGGAATATCTCCTAAACTTGCACCGTTAAGGAGATATTGACATCGGCTCCAGCTAAATATATTGCTACGCAGTGCGCTTTGCATTTAGGGTACGTAGAACATGCCCTAAATGCAGAATGCCGTGCCGCGATTGTGATTCCCGTGTGCATGGGAGTGATGTCATCACAACCAGACGGCGAGAACCCAGAATGAAGACTGGTGAAGATGGAAGCACCTGGAGTGGTTACAGCGCAGTGCTGGAGGGCTCTGCTTGACCAGTAAGTCTGCCATATTGTGCTAGTATGCAGTGCATATTAGCACATTATTATTATTATACAGTATTTATAAAGCGCCAATGGTTCGCTCAGCGCTGTACATTACAAAGGGGGACAGAACAATACCAATGCAATGCAAAACATGACACATTATGGCATAGCACTGCAGGAAGGCCTATTTAATTTTTTTTTTTTAGCAGAGTTTACTACCATTTTTAGCCACTGAAGTTAAATGAGACCTGTACTCAAAAAGTAAAGGTTTTTCCACCTTTACTTATACCTTTTATTTTTTAAGGTTACTGTGCACTATGACATAATTTAGCTACCTTTGGCTGCACATCTGCACTGTAAGATCACCCAGGGAAGCCTTTCTCAGACTTTTTACTACAGAGGAACACTTGAAATACATGTCAGGTCTCAGGGAACATTTGTTAAAATTATACCAACATTTGTGCACATGGTAAGTTGTAAATTAATAATAAAAGAATAAGGAATGTGGCTACTTGGTGAATTTGACACTCAGAGCAGGTACCATACCTTTGCTCTATATAAAATAATTACTCTCACTATTAACATGAAATGAAATGAAAATCCAGAAGCACAGATAAGGAAAATTGTAGGGCATCCTTTACATTTCTGGTCATTAAGGAAGTGTACCCTTACATTCTTTGCTTTGGTGGTCAGTGGCAGAAGGATCCCCCTTAAAATGGTTAGTGGTACAAGGACTTCTTTACAGGCAGCTAAAAACACATCAGTATCAGTGGTTACTTAATTGAGAGATCGGGAGACAGGCTCTACTGGTATTCTGCCACTGGCGTTAGCTAAAGTTGTTGGTGCTGGACGTATGCAGGCACCATCAGGCAGGAGGTGGGTCAAAAACTGCTCATTGCTCAAGAACCTCCTAGCAAACTCTGGAGGAACCCAAGGGTTCCACAGAGCTGTGGTCAAGAAAGGCTGATCTAAGGTATATCCTGCCCACTTCTGCTTTTGATTTTTGCCACACTGTCAAGAGTTGGATTGACTTCCCGAGGACTGTAATTATAGTTGGTGACAGACAGTTCTGTCTGGCAGAGCAGGAGACCTGATTTTTCTCTGCTTCTGTTAAGTTCAACTATAGCTGGCCATGTACCTCTCACTCGACAGTGAAATCAATAGCAGCAGACTCATGAGCTCATCTCTTTGTAACTTTGCTCTCTCCTCCTAACAGCAGGCTTCTTGTTAGTGCATGAGCAACTGATTGGCTCCTTGTGCTACTTCTCCCTCTCCTTTTTTGCGGTACAAAGGATTGCAAGAGGCTGTTACCAGGTCAAACTGAGGCACTTACATTAGATGCAAATAAAAAATTAATTTAACCATGCCCCAATCCAGTGACTGCTGACTCCAGTTTAACAACTTGCTGATCGCGCTATTGCCAAATGACAGCTACAGCTCGATTGTCCAGTTCTGGAAGGGCGTCATATGACGTCCTTCTAAAACCGTGTCCCCTGCGTGCCTTCTGCGGCATGCACCCGGCGCTGTCTGCGATCGATGTGTCCATCGGACACAGCTGATCACATGTCACAGTAAAGGGCCAATCACAGCGGCCCTTTACCACATGATCAGCTGTGTTCATCACAGCTGATCACGATGTAAACACACTTGCTAGTTATCGGTAGTACTTTCCTCACGCTGTCATATCGTAAGTTAAGTACTGCTGATAAGCGGCAAGTGTGAAAGGAGACATCTACACTGATAATCAGGACACTGATTATCAGTTCTCTGATGAGTGCAGCCCCATCAGTGCTGCCTCCTAAAGCCAATCAGGGCCCATCAGTGCTGCCAATCAGTGCTGTCAGTCAGTGCCATTTATCAGTGCCACCTTTCAGTACCCTTTAGTGCTACCTATTAGTGCCCATCAGTGCAACCACACCAGTACAGCCTATCAGGGCTGCCTATCAATGCCCATCGGTGAAGGAGAAAAGTTACCTGTTTGCAGAATTTTACAATAGAAAATATAAAAAACTTTTCAAAAAAATTTTTGGTCTTTTTTTCATTTGTTTAGAAAAAATAAAACACCCAGTGGTATTAAATACCACCAAAAGAAAGCTCTATTTATATGTAAAAAATGATAAAAATGTCATATGGGTACAGTGTTGCATGACTGCGCAATTGTCATTCAAGGTGCAACAGTGCTGAAAACTGAAAATTTGCCTGGGTAGGAAGGGAGTAAAAGTGCCCGGTAGGCAAGGTGGTAAAAAAAAAAAAAATGGAACAAATCATTTAATTTTCTTTTTTAATATACTGTCACCAGTAAAACTGGCCACCAAATATACATATATCCATAGCTCGTAGACTCTAAATTTTCCTGCAGACTAAACCATATACACTAATTTGGGTTTTTATTACCAAAGAAATGGAGCAGGATACAATTCGGCCTAAAGATTATTTTTTTGGAAAGGAAAAAAATTCTTTTTTTCTTTTTAATTGTTGGTAATTCATTTATGTAGCAAAAAATAGAAAACCCAGTGGTAATTTAAATACCACCCAAAATAGCTCTATTTGTGTGAAAAAAATGATACAAATTTCATTTGGGTACAGTGTTGCATGACTGGGCAATTGTCAGTTAAAGTAGCAGAGTGCTGAATAGCAAAAAATGTCCTGGTCATGAGGGGGGTGAAACCTTCCAGAGGTCAAGTGGTTAATGATGTTTTAATGAGCACATAGCTCCATTATTTGTATCTTTTATGTCTGTAGTTATGCACAACAATAAATAATCTATTTTATGATATGTAAATAAATGTTTGCTTCTAGGAGCACTGTAAACACAAAGCACTTTTATCTAAAAATCACAGAACTAAAGTTGAGTGAGTTGTTTTCATCTTGACAGGTTGTTTCTCCTAGAGCGTTCCTTCCCATGATAACCGTGCAGCTTTTTGTTTTCCACACTCTAGGGAGCACTTGTTCCACTTGGCTACTCATCTTACAACACAAGCAAGGGGGATACAGTGAAAGGGGTTGTAAAGGTGCTATAGATGAACATAAGATAAATGACAGCCGTACTCTTTATTTTATTCTGCATGGCCAACTCGCTTCTTTAAGCGGCATAACTGTGATCTTGTCAAAAACAAAGTAATAATATCTGTTGCAATGATGCAATTAATTTTCCAGTTCTTTCTGACCTATGTAGCTGTTCACATTCACTTCAGTTAATTTCAAAACCAGCAGTTGGTCATGGGTAGTTAGAGCAATACAAGGTCACATCGAGCCTGTGTAGCAAACGTTCCACAAGGAGGTATATTATGTGGCTGTTTTACACCCAAACTCCAGGAAGATATGAAAAATACCAGTCAATGCAGTTATGTAATCGTTTAATATGTTTTCAATGCAGTTTTTGTAAGTTCCAGAATCTCAATAGCAGGCTGTTTGTACCCCCTTTGTAGTAGAAAAGTGAGGGGAAGTTCTAGAAGCGAATCAAGTGCTGACAAGATGAGAGAGGTCAGTAGGTGATTAAACTAGAAAACTTGGGAATAGGGAGATAGAATTACAAATCTTATGACCGCTAAAAAGACTCCCAAAAATATTTGATTTCTGTATTAAGCTGTTTGTATGCAGCCGTAATATAATTTAGTTTAAAAGAGAAATGTGGACTTCTTATTTTCCCCCAAGCATAATTACCTAGGTGGATCAGACCCCCGCCGGCTCTAAGTGTGAGAACTCAGTGATCACATGACTGCTCATTGCTGAGTTCTCAGTCATTCTGAGCAAGTTCGGTGACAGTCACCACTGTCTGCTCTGCACCCCAACCCCCACCCACCCCGGCGCTTGAAAACATAGCATTCATCCAGGTCCGCACCCCCTGGAAGACAACAGAAGGGGTTCTCCAAGCTTGAGCTATAGCACATTTGGCCGAAATAAAGAGGTAGGATGCCAATTTCTACTGACAGACCCAAAATTGGGCAATGCAGGAGGGCCACCCTTGCATCCCTACGGACCGTAATATGAAATAGCGTTTGTAGCAAGCCAAAAACCCTTGACCAGAAGCCTATCAATCGCGGTTACGACCACCAAATGTGCAAGACATCCCCGCGTAGACCACAGTTCCGGAAACGTCAGTCGGATTAAAGTGAGCAGTATGAGCTGGGACCCAGTACCACCGCAGTAGGACTTAGTAGGCTGCCTCAAGAGTGACTGTATTGAATGAACATTTCGCCACCATCCCCCAGGCCCTACGCCAATCCTCCACCGCAATCGAGACACCCAGATCTTGCTCCCATTGAGAGACATAAGAGATGCCAAAATCTTTTTACAGACAAAGGAGTGACCGCAAAAAAAAGAAAAAAAAAAGTCTGCCCTATTATCTATCTACATTGATCAGCTGTAACATTATGACCACTAACAGGTAAACAGGGTTTACATGAATAACATTGATTATCTTGTTACAATGGCACCTGAAAATAGGGGAGGGGGGGGATATATTAGGTAGCACCTGAGCATGTTGCCCATGAAGATGTGTTGAAAGCAATAAAAACAGGCAAGCATAAAGATTCCAGCAACTTTGACAAGGGTCAATTTGTAATGGTTAGACAACTGGATAAGAGAAACTCCAAAACTGCAACTCTAGTGAGATGCCCTCAGTCTGCAGTGGTTTGGACCTACCAAAAGTGGTCCAAGGAAGGAAAACTGGTGAACTGATCATGGGCTGCCAAGGCTCATTAATGCACGTAGGGAGCAAAGGGCTGGTCTGTATAATCTAATCCAACAGAAGAGCTACTGTTGCTCAAACTGCTAAAAACGTTTATGCTGGTTCTGATAGGTGTCAGAACACACAGTACATTGCAGGTTGTGAATGGGAATGCCTAGCCACGGATCCATCAGGGTGCCCATGCTGACCCGTGTCCATAGCCAGATGTGCAGATGCACATAGTGCATAGATCCATAGTGCAGATGGGCATCTGAGCATCTGAGCATCAGAACTGGATCACAGACCAATGGAAGAAGGTAGCCTGGCCTGAAGAATCATGTTTTCTTTTACATCATGTGGATGCCTGAGTGTATGTGCATCCCTTACTTGGGGAAGAGATTGGACCAGGATGCACTGTGGGAAGAAGTCAAGATGGCAGAGGCAGTGTGATGTTTTGGACATTGTTTTACTGGGAAACCTTGGGTCCTGCCATTCATATGGATGTTAACTTGACACATACCACCTACCTAAACAATGTAAAAAGTAAACTCCTTAATGGAAATGGTATACCCTGGTGGCAGTAGCCTTTTCAGCAAAATAATGCACCCTGCCACTCAGCCATAATTGATCAAGAATGGTTTGAAGAAGATGACAATGAGTCTGAGGTGTTGACTTGGCCTCCAAATACTTCAGATCGCAATCCAATCAAGCATCTGTGCAATGTGCCTGAAAACCAAGTGCGATACATGGAGGCCTCACCTTGCGACTTACCAGATTTAGGGCTGGTTGGATTGCCATTCCAGCTCAGTCCCACCGCATGAAGAAGTTAAAATGCCTTGTCTCCTATGTGCCTGGTTCACACCACCGCGTTGCGGGGGGGGGGGGGGGGGGGGTGTGGGCACATTGCATTCAGTACTTTTTTTTTATCAGCACGGTGATAGGTAGTTCATTGTCTCGCACCAGCAATTGAACTTTATGGGATGTCATCTCAATGAAGTTTGTTAAAAGAAAAAAAAAAAGGAATTCAGGAAATCTGCCAAGCTCAGTGCATAATCACAGTGCTGAGCTCAGAGCTGGATCACACTGCACACCAGTGTAAACCAGCCCTTAATCTGATCAGGATCTGCTATGGATGGCTTGGTGCTAGATACCACAACATACTTTCAGAGTTGTGGTGTCCATGCCTTGATGGGCCAGGGCTGTTTTGGCAGCAAAAGGGGGACCTACTCAATAATAAATGGGTGGTCATAATGTTATGGTTGATTGGGGTGTGTGTATGTACAGTATGTGTGTGTATATATGGACAACCGAAGGAGTTCTCCAAGCTTGAGCTATAGCACGTTTGGCCAAAATAAATAGGTAGGATGCCAATTTCTGCTGAGACATAGACAGACCCAAAATTGGGCAATGCAGGAGGGCCACCCTTGCATCCCTATGGACCATAATATGAAACAGCATTTGTAGCAAGCCGAAAACCCTACAGTGTGTGTGTGTGTATATGTATATATATATATATATATATATATATGTGTGTATGTATTTGTGTGTCTATCTATCTATATATATATATATATATATATATATATATATATATATATATATATATATATATATATATACATATATATATATATATACACACACACACACACACACACTGTATTGCCTAAAGTATTGGGATGCCTGCCTTTACATGCACATGATGTTTAATGGCATCCCAGTCTTAGTCCGTAGGGTTCAATATTGAGTTGGCCCACCCTTTTGGGGTTGGTGCAACTCTTCTGGGAAGGCTGTCCACATGGTTTTGGAGTGTGTCTATGGGAATGTTTGACCATTCTTCCTGAAGCGCATTTGTGAGGTCAGGCATTGATGTCGGACGAGAAGGCCTGGCTCACAGTCTCCACTCTTATGTCATACCAAAAGTGTTCTATCGGATTTAGGTCAGGACTCTGTGCAGGCCAGTCAAGTTCCTCCACCCCAAACTCGCTCATCCATGTCTTTATGGACCTTGCTTTGTGCACTTGTGTGCAGTCATGTTGGAACAGGAAGGGGCCATCCCCAAACTGTTCCCACAAAGTTGGGAGCACGAAATTGTCCAAAATATCTTGGTATGCTGACGCCTTAAGAGTTCCCTTCACTGGAACTAAGGGGCCAAGCCCAACCCATGAAAAACAACCGAACACCATAATCCCCCCTCCACCAAACTTTACACTTGGCAACTTTACGTCATATGACGTCCACCCAGAACTGGCCGGCCGCGGTGAAGCCGTCATTCGGCTATGCGCGGTCGGCAAGTGGTTAACAATACAATCATATATTTCCCCTTTCCTTCCTTTCTTTCCTCCATACTGTACTTATTAAATTGAAGTCTCCCTCAGACCATTTTTTTCTCCCTCAGACCATTTTTGTTACCTGTCTCTGGACTCATTCTATCTTATCAATATCCTTTTGTAAGTGAGGTCTCCAGACCTGGACACAAAATTCTAAATGATGTCTAACTATAGATATACACATCTATCCATAACAAATAAAAAGAAAATGCTGTTGTGTGATGTCCCTGCAGAACAAACAGTGTTGCCATTCCTGTTACAGCAAGTGGAAAAATAACAGTTCTGCTGGCAGAATCAACAAGTAATGAAACCATGTTACATGAGGACTCAGAAAAACAAAAAACTACATCATATGTGTAGGTTTAATTTGTTGTCCATAGTTCCACTTCAGTTAGTATGCATATGCTAAATAAAAGAGAACATTCAAAGGTGAAAATTAACTTAGAACCTTTGTCAAAGCATATTATTGTATCTTCATTCCATGAAGTTGTCCAGGCTTGAGCAGCCAAGCTGTAAGGGTCCATATTTCACCACCCTAGAATGTGCTACAAGTGCTCATGATGGAGAAACCTACAGACTACAAATTTCTCCTCACAACTTCATAAGGGAACCCCTCTTTTTGAGTTGATTTATCTCTTCTTTTTCTTCTTTCCAAGCCTGACATCCTCATCAAGTTCACAGTAGGCCTGCTTTGTTTGCTTTATGTTCAACGCTTGATAAGATTTTTTTTCCCTGCTATTGTTTTTTGAAGCAAGGACAAGACTTGCCAGAGTCTGGTGAGGATTTTGAAAAGCCACAATACGTTCATTGTCTGCCATTGAATAATTGTGGCTGCTTTTTGTACAACCAGAACTGAGGCATTGGCTGTGAACGGATTCCTTCTTAGCGTGAAAGGGGGCTAATCCATGTAAATACAGAAGAAAAATAAAGCTATACAGAAAAAAGGGAAAGACTGCTAAGCAGGAGGGCACAGGTCAGCAATTTAACCTTTAACCTAACAAATAAGAAGCATGAATTGGTTTACGATGGGGTGCTCCTGTGATCTGTCAGTTTTTCTATTGAGGATATGGCAAGTAGGGAAAACTGACAGACACTGCCTTTTAACTGCATGTAAAACGTAGCACTGTTTTCTTCTCTGCCAGTGTGTAAGAGCAAAAATTGGAGATGTCCTTAGTTCTCCATCCAGTTTCTCTTTTTTTTTTTTTTGTCTTTTTAGGCCACCTAATGAAATGTAATTTATCATAGCCTATCTGTATATAACAGAACAAAATAGAGGATCAGATAAGAACTTAGAACATAGTAAAAGCTATGGCAGCTGTTCATTAAATAAACTACTGCTTCTTGTTTATCAAAATTTTCTGAACTTTAAGGTGGCAAGGGATATAAGTAATGAGCTGGGTAATCGGTTATATAGCTGAGAGATGAAATTTGCAACTTAAAACCCATCTTTATCTTTGAATCCCCCCCCCCCTCCCCCCCAACACACACACACACACACACACACCAATTCTTGCACCTTTCAAAAAAAAATGATGTATGTATATATATGTGTGTATATATATATATATATATATATATATATACACACAGTGGGGCAAAAAAGTATTTAGTCAGCCACCAATTGTGCAAGTTCTCCCACTTAAAAAGATGAGAGAGGCCTGTAATTGGCATCATAGATGGACCTCAACTATGAGAGACAAAATGAGAAGAAAAATCCAGACAATCACATTGGCTGATTTGGAAAGAATTTATTTGCAAATTATGGTGGAAAATAAGTATTTGGTCACCAACAAACAAGCAAGATTTCTGGCTCTCACAGACCTGTACCTTCTTCTTTAAGAGGCTCCTCTGTCCTGCACTCATTACCTGTATCAATGGCACCTGTTTGAACTTGTTATCAGTATAAAAGACACCTGTCCACAACCTCAAACAGTCACACTCCAAACTCCACTATAGTGAAGACCAATGAGCTGTCGAAGGACACCAGAAACAACATTGTAGACCTGCACCAGGCTGGGAAGACTGAATCTGCAATAGGCAAGCAGCTTGGTGTGAACAAATCAACTGTGGGAGCAATAATTAGAAAATGGAAGACATATAAGACCATTGATAATCTCCATCGATCTGGGGCTCCACGCAAGATCTCACCCCGTGGGGTCAAAATGATCACAAGAACGGTGAGCAAAAATCCCAGGACCACACGGGGGGGACCTAGTGAATGACCTGCAGAGAGCTGGGACCAACGAAACAAAGGCTGCCATCAGTAACACACTACGTCGCCAGGGACTCAGATCCTGCAGTGCCAGACGTGTCCCCCTGCTTAAGCCAGTACATGTCCGGGCCCGTCTGAAGTTTGCTAGAGAGAGCATTTGGATGATACAGAAGATGATTGGGAGAATGCCATATGGTCAGATGAAGCCAAAATAGAACTGTTTGGTAGAAACACAACTCGTCATGTTTGGAGGAGAGAGAATGCTGAGTTGCATCCAAAGAACACCATACCTACTGTGAAGCATGGGGGTGGCAACATCATGCTTTGGGGCTGTTTCTCCGCAAAGGGACCAGGACGACTGATCCATGTACAGGACAGAATGAATGGGGCCATGTATCGTGAGATTTTGAGTGCATCCCAAACATACCGCCCGAGCAACGAAGGAGTGGCTTCGTAAGAAGCATTTCAAGGTCCTGGAGTGGCCTAGCCAGTCTCCAGATCTCAACCCCATAGAAAACCTTTTGGAGGGAGTTGAAAGTCCGTGTTGCCCAGCGACAGCCCCAAAACATCACTGCTCTAGAGAAGATCTGCATGGAGGAAAAGGCCAACATACCAGCAACAGTGTGTGCCAACCTTGTGAAGACTTACAGGAAACGTTTGACCTCTGTCATTGCCAACAAAGTATATATAACAAAGTATTGAGATGAACTTTTGATATTGACCAAATACTTATTTTCCACCATAATTTGCAAATAAATTCTTTCCAAATCAGCCAATGTGATTGTCTGGATTTTTTTTCTCATTTTGTCTCTCATAGTTGAGGTCTACCTATGATGCCAATTACAGGCCTCTCTCATCTTTTTAAGTGGGAGAACTTGCACAATTGGTAGCTGACTAACTACTTTTTTGCCCCACTGTAAGTGTGTATTGATTGCTTTGTGTGGCAGTTATAGCATCTACAAACTATGGTATAGATACTGCAATTTACGCCATTTTTTGCTATACAGCGCTGCACTAGTTTAACTGACAATTGCGCGGTCATGCAATACGGTACATATATGAAATTTACATCCTTTTTTACACACAAATAGAGCTTTCTTTTGATGGTTTTTGATCATCTGTGCGCTTTTTATTTTTGGCGCTGAAAAAAAACATTTTGAAAACTTTTTTTTAAAAAAAAAACTATTTTCTCATTTCTGTCATAAAAAACATCCCAAAAACTCTCACATTTCGTCATAAATTTAGGGCAAAATGTATTCTGCTACATGTATTTGGTAAAAAAAATCCCAGTAAGTGTATATTGATTGCTTTGTGTGAAAGTTATAGCATCTACAAACTATGGAATAGATAATGGAATGTACACAGCTTTTACTTTCTGACTATCATTTCTTGCGGTGCTAAAATACCAGGATAGTACAAACAACCCTTAATGGCCCCTTTTCGGAAAGTAGACACCCTAAGCTATCTGCTGATAGGCATATTGAGTCCATGGAAGATTTATTTTTTCCCCACAAGTTTTTCCCGCAAGTCAAAAACATTTTTCTTTTTTTTTTTTTACACAAAGTTGTCATTTAAAATATATATTTTTCGCACAAGCCATGGGTATATGTGGAATTACACCCCAAAATACATTCTGCTACTTCTACCAAGTATGGGTATACCACATGTGTGAGATTTTTGGGAGCCTAGCCACATACAGGAGCCTGAAATCCAATGACCACTTTGAAAGTCTGAAGGTGTGTAACTTCCTCATTTCACTTCTTCACTACCTATAACAGTTTCGAAGGCCCTGAAATGCCAGGATAGCAACAACCCCCCCCCCCCAAATGACCCCTTTTTGGAAAGTAGACACCCCAAGGAATTTAAAGAGGCATGGTGAGTATTTTGCAGGTCTCATTTTTTCTTACAAGGTTTTGAAATATAAAAAAAGAAAAGAAGAAATATGTTTTTGTTTTCTTTCTTCATTTTCCAAAAACATGTGGCAACAAACGAGATCTGTAAAATACTCCCCATGCTTCTTATCAAATTCCTTGTGGTGTCTACTTTCCAAAAAGGGGTCAGTTGGGGAGGTTTGATGCTATCCTGGCATTTCCGGACCTCCGAAACTGTGATAGGTAGTCAGGAAGTGTAATGAGGAAATAAAGCCCTTTTAAAAGACTGAAGGTGCTTATTGGATTTTGGGGTCCTGTATTTGGCTAGATTGCCAAAAAGTCTCTCACATGTGGTATCCCCATACTCGGGAGAAGTAGCAGAATGTATTTTGGGGAGTAATTCCACATATATCAATGACCAGTGAGCAATAAACCACTTAAGTGACAATTTTTGGGAAAAAAAAGGGTTTGTTTTTTTTGTCATTTTCCAAAAACGTGGTAAAAAAATAAATTCTTCTATTAACTCAACATGCCTCTCAGCAAATAGTTTGGGGTATCTACTTTCCAAAAAGGGGTCGATTTGGGTGGTGGGGGCATTTTATGCCCAGCATTAGCAGTTTATGCCACACATCATTCACTCTTCTCACCACCTGAAGACCAAGCCTTTTCTGACACTTTGTTCACATGAAAAAAATCTGTATTTTTTGCTAGGATATTACTTTGAATCCACAAACATTATGTATTTTTTTAAAGCACACACCCTAGTGAATAAAATGGTGGATGCTGCAATTTGTTATGTCACATAGTACTCGCTGAGCGATTTTTCGAATGCTATTTTTTTTTTAAATACACTTCTTTTACTATTAACGCACAAAAACACAATATATTGTCCAATTATTTTGTAAAGATGATGGTATGCCGAGTAAATAGATACCAAACATGACATGATTTAAAACTGCGCATGCCCTGTGCAATGGCGACAACCTGCATACATTTTTAATATCCATAGGCAACGCTTTAAAAGCCTTTACAAGCTACCATTTTAGATTTACAGAGGAAGTCTCATGCTGGAATTACTGCCCTTGATCTGACGTTCGTGGTGATACCTCACATGCATGGTGCAACCCCTGGTTACATAACAGCACAAGGTCAACGATCGCGTACACAGGTGTGGGGGGGGCGAGGGTGCTTTTAAAATTATTTTTACATGTCCCTTTCATTTTTTTTTTATCCCTTTTAATGCTGTCACAGGGAATGTAAATGTCCCATATAACTTCAATGGGCATTGCCATATATTCTTTTTTGAGAAATCTGGGGTCTATCATACTCTAGATAACTCCTATGCCCTTACATTATTTAATCTCACCAAGATCAGTGTGATCAGATGCTTTCCCAATTTACAAATGGCGCTGTTTATATCCTGCAAAACTGAAGTGATTAAATGCTCGTAGCTTCCAATTTCTTAGACTATAGAGATGAGTGGTACCATTTCGGTCTCCAATCAGCTCTGTGGTCAGCTGGCAGAAACACCGGCTGCATTCTCAGGCTCCCCCAATGGCACAGGACTGCCCGAGAAGGCCGTGGAAGGCAGCGGAGGGGCATTTTCTCTCGCTGCTTGTAAAAGCAATCCTGCAGCTAATTAGCCACTAGGATTGCTTTTGCATGAAAGCTGATCGCCAGCTGAAAAAAACGATACCAGGATGATGCCTGCAGGCATCATCCTGGTATAACCACTCAAAGTCCAGTGATATACCAGTACGATGCTGGTCCTTGGGTGTATATGATATGTTGTTCTTTTTTTTTTTTTTTTTTTTTTTTAAGCAGCTGAATGAAAAAAGAGAAGAAATCTCTGCCACAAAAAGTGTGTGGTATGCCCACCATTAGAATATACCGCCCTGCATCCACCCACTTCTAATGGTGGGCACACATTAGGTGACACGGTGCCACATGCGCCAATTCCAAGATTGTACAAATGTCTAAATAGTGGCATGCTTGAATAAAAATTGTCCACGTATAAGTGGTACTCCATATTGAAAAAGGATAACACCAAGTCCCAAACTATCTTGCCACTGCTCCCCATGAAATCTGGGCATCCGGGGGCTCCACGTGACTATCTTTTCCCTCATATATCTGAAACTTATAAGTATAGCTTATTGGCCTCTCACAGGTCTTATACATCTTGACCCCAAGTTTGGAATGCTTTTTGGGGAGAAATTGTTTGAATGCAAGGCGACCAGAAAAATTAATGAGGGATTCATCTACGCAGATGTTTTGCTGGGGAGTATACACATCTGCAAATTTTTGGTTAATGTGATTTACGAGGGGCTGAATTTTGTGGAGCCGGTCAAATTCAGGGTCACCCCGAGGATGACAGAGTGTGTTGTCGTTGAAATGCATAAAACACATTATATTCTCGTATCTATGCCTGACCATGGCAGCAGAGAACACGGGCATATGATGAATCGGGTCTGTGGACCAATACAACCGCAATTAATTTTTTTTAGTAATGCCCATGTTGAGGGTTAGGCCCAAAAAAAATTTTAATTCGGAAACCGTAATGGGTTTCCATGCGAATGGTCTGGCAAGGTTTGAATTTGGGTTGGCAGCGATAAATTGTTGTGCATATAAACTGCTTTGATCCACATTCAATGCATACAGATCTTCTGTGAAAAACAGCTCCAAAAAATGAAGGGGAGCATTTAAATTTGCTGTTTCCACCTGATTTCCGGGTTGGGCAGTGAATGGGGAAAGTACGGGTGCTGCAGAATTTGTGAGCTGCCAATCGGGATTTGCAAGCACATCCAGAAAGATACTAGGGGCTCTACGGGCCTGTGTGCGAATTCTTGGTGGCTGCAGGACACTAGTGCTTGCCATCGCACCAGCTTGTACTGCACTTATGGGACTCGCCACGTCACCAAGTGATACTGCAGTGATGGTATGAGAAAGACCAGGATGTACTAGGCCTCTGGTGCTCGCTGGTTCACCAAAAGGTAGAGCGGCGCTAGTACTGGCACCCTGCGGCATATGCTTCAAAATTTACTGGCAAGTGCTAACAGAGATCAGGCCTGATTCTGCGAACACTGCGGTTTTATGTGCAATGTATCCAGTGACAGTGACCTACTGACACTGCACTTGCTGGGGGAGAAGGACGGGGGGGGGTGGGGCTAAATGCAGGTGCTGGGGCTGAGCCCACACTAACGCTATGTTTTTGGGGACACTATACTAATGTGCACTCTAGTATAGTGCTGATCTGATCAAAGATATTTATCCATTCAGACACTATATGTCAAGGTCCTACCTTTTCCCAGAGGTTATGTTACTCCATGTGCTGGCATCCATCTTGGATTTCTGCTGAGCATGGTGGGAATCTTTTATGCCTTCAGGTCTCTGAGGTCCATCCCCCAGAGGGGTGTGGCTGAGTACATATAAGCCTGTGATCCGCACATGCTCTTTGCACTTGTGTCTTGTGTGTTTGTCTTGCTACAGCTCTGTGTATACGCTCGTGACTCTTCTGGTATTTGACTCGGCTTGTGACTAGACCATTCTCTGTGTTTTCCTTCGATCTGACCTTCCGTTGCTGAACCCGGCCCGTGACCTGTGATTCTCTGTCTACTGTTCTGTACCGTTTTGTCCCGTTGTTGTCGACCCGGCTTGCCTGACTACGCTATTGTCATTCTCACCAGCTACACGCCATTGGCGGCGGCCATTACCGCAGCCGGGGTGTCTCGGGGGCCGCGACCTGGTTCCTGGCTGCGTCAAGTCCATCCCCACCATCAGGGGCCCTGGTGAAGGGCAGCCTGGGACTTAGACTCCGCGCCCTGAGGGACTTCGGTCTGTTGGTGGTGGTTGTCGTCAGCCAGTGCGTTACCCTGCCACTAGGCCTACCTGTCCGTTCCACAGCCCAGCCATGACACTATACTAGCAATGGAGGTTTATTGTGTATGAGCGTGTTCCTGGCAGTCAAGGGGTTAAATGTGATTACTGATGTACTGATGGGCAATCTGACCCTATCTGGGAGGGGCGTGAAGACCATGGGAGCGCGAATCACGTATATATACGTAATTTTGCGCACCCGTGCCACCCTGTAGCAGTTAAAGAAGTGGTTTGTGTTTCGGCATGGCGTTACTTTAACTGACAATTGCGCGGTCATGCAACACTGCAACCAAATTACATTTACGTCCTTTTTTTTCCCACGAATTGAGCTTTTTTATGGTGGTATTTGATCGCCTGTGCGTTTTTTTTTTTTTTTGCGCTATAGAAAAAAAAGACTGACAATTTTGAGAAAAAACTATATTTTGGACTTATTGCTATTAAACATGTCCAGTGAAAAAAATGTAAAAATCAAATTTTATCATAAATTTAGGCCAAAATGTATTCTGCGATATATCTTTACTAGAAAAAAAAAAAATACGTGTAAATGGTTAACTGTGTGATGGGAGTGTTATACTAGGGGGCAGGGGTGTGTGTTCTTCACTGTAAGCACACTGCTCTGGATGGCTCTGCACAGCCATCTAGAGCAGTGTGCCCAAACTGACAGGGAGGAGGACTGTTGGTAAACAAAGCAGCCCTCCTCCCTGTCAGTGATCGCCGGTAATCATCGGCTGTGACCTGGTGATTGACACACGCGGCCGCGAATGGTGACACGGGTAGAGCACACGTGCCCCCTACCCGGAGATGCAAAATCACGTATATCCGTGCCACCGTGTAGCCGTATATCTGCTATAAGCGCTGAGCAAACTGTTGGCGCTATATAAATCCTGTATAATAATAATAATACTGCGGCAGGTAAGTGGTTAAAATCTATTTTTCTTAAAAACAATAATATTGTTCATAACCCAAATAAAGTAATGTTTTTGTACAACAAAAGCCTTTGACCGAGGAAATAGGAGTTTCATGTTTGTGGTATTGTGGCATATGGACTTTGGAGATCGGCTGATCCAGTGGATTTCTAGCATGTACTTGTCTCCCCAAGCCTCAGTCAAAGCAAATAACATATACTCGGAACCCTTTTTTATATCCAATGGTGCCCACCAGGGCTGCCCTCTCTCACCTCTTCTGTTTGCCCTTACCTTGGAACCTTTTTTGAGTAGAGTAACTTCGCAGTGCAAGGTATTTGCATACGCGGACGACATGCTTTCATTGACCATTCCTCATATCTCGCTAGCTAATTTCCTAGAAGAATTCAACCGGTTTGGTGCCCTTTCAAACCTGAAAATGATTTCCAAGGCCAAGGGAGTGGCGTTACACCCCCCACCCCTTTGTTGCATACTTTGCGACTTTAACTTCAAATGGACATCTACAACATTAAAATATCTGGGCACCTGCATTTCATTGGTCTTATCTGAGACTTTTACGCTGAACTTTCCACCCCTTACTCAATACTGTCTGGGCTCTTTTAGATAAATGGCACCAAGGCTTTCATTCTTGGTTCGGACGTTGCAGCATTATCAGCATGAGTATCTTACCCAAGTTTTTCTATTTCTTCCAAGGCTCTGTCTATTCACATTCGCTCCTCATTTTCCCACCAAATTTATGCTCTGTTTACCAGGTTCATTTGGGCTCATTAAAGACCCAGGCTCTGCAGATGTCTTCTAACATTACCTAAACTACATGGTGGCATAGCAGCACCAGATGGATTGAAATACTACCACGCTGTTTAGGGAGGGTGCTTGACTGGTGCAGACACAGTGACCAAAAATTTTGGACACATACAAAACAACAGTGTAGTCCTATCCCCCTCTGTGGGGCACCTTGGTGCTATGCAGCCCTACTGACTTCTCTCAAGACACATCCGGCCATAGGCCCTATGCTGCGTCTATGCTCCTTCTATGCTCCATGGTGTGTCAAAATCCAACGATATCTTCCAATCTATCTTCGCTATACACCATTTTAGACAACCCAATTTCCCCCCCTGGTCTAGATGAAGGCCTATTCCCTAAGACCCCAAACCTATGCTGGAAGGAACAGGGGATGCTCTTGCACATCTTTTGGTCTTGCCTGAAATTGGAGAATTATTGGAAATAGGTGTCGGAGAATCACTCAACAATTCACGGACTTCCCGTTCCCAGACGATCCTGCCTTCTTTGTTCTGCTTTACTCTCATATCCCTGTTAGGACCTACAGGAAGTTGGTTCTACATCACTTACTTAGTGTCACCAATATCTGCATCTCTCTTCGGTGGAAAGACTGAACCCCCCCTTCCATTTTGTTGCAGGTGGAGGATGTCAACCAGCTGGAAGATTTAGTCCTTATCGCAGAGAACATATGGGAGCAATATTGGGTGATTTAAAAACAATTTTTTTTGGTGGTGGTTCTAACACCGTGTGGACATTAATTAAAAATCTTTTTTGGAGATTATTTATGGACACTTTTTTGCATAATTTTTTTATTTTTTTTATTTTTTATTTTTCCTTATATTTTCTTATATTCACTTTGTATTATTCACTCAATTAGCGCATTCCTTTTATTTATTTGTTTAAGCAATATTCCAAAGCCTGGTTCTACTGGAACATGTTCATTTAATCTGATGGAGGCAAGGGCCTAAAGGAAACCTGTTCCGAGGGTTGAATTCTATCTGTCCCTCGTTTCAACACATGCACCCCAGCATAACATTATAAATAGTGATTTTATTTTATTTAGAAAATATACTCACAAAAGTGACGGTAAAACAGGCAGTTTACAGTATTTAATCCACTGCTTTAACCACCAGCCACAGTAAACAGGCTGAAATGCTGTAATACCGACACTCAGTGGCTGAATGTCTCCTTGCCATGGGAACTCTGCTATACTGAAGTTTCTATATGCCAAACCCAGTTCTGATGAAGAAGGGAGCACTCTTCGAAATGCGTTAGCTTGTACCCCCCCACCCCCCCTTTGGATTTACTTGTAACCCTGTGTGGATTATGGTTAACTTATGCCTGTTTTACCATCACTTTTGTGAGTATATTTCCTAAATAAAATAAAATTAGTCACAATTTATTGAGGTAATGTGCAAGGTTTGTGCACTCTTTCTTTCATCTCCTTCTACATTTTTATCAAGCTTCCCCAGCTTCATAATAGAGCTGCACAACCTCTGATCACCAGCAGATGAACACGCTGCTTGTTACTAACGGCCGTTTGATCTGAATTTTTGAGCGCATGAGATAATGGATCTTTGTTGACTGCATTCAGTTGTCAAGTGCCAGGGCCTTTACTGCCCACCTAAATTGTAGTATTTGGTAGTTGAATGACAACAGCTGGTTCAAAGAGGGGACATTGTTTCATCATGACTTCAGTTCAAGTTGAGGCTTAAAGCCTGTGTGTCATTGGTCCTCAGATCCACAATGCTCCACAGGGGTCATTTTGTGGACTGGCACAGGTGCTTTCAGACACCACAATATGCCTGTACTGTAGCACAAGGCCTTTGTATTAGCAAATTTTGACGTTCATGGCTTCCTCCCAAGACCATTATCATTAGAAGTGTGTCCATAAGTTTGTATAAGCATATTATTAAGATAGTTAGATGAATCATTGACCTTTTATGCATGGTTTCATCATCTCTGTTCTGTAAAATAGTGCCTAGGCTTTCTTGGTCATGTGACCTAAGGTTGCAGTCTTCCACATATGTGATGCAGGTCTCCACTTTAAAAGAATGCTAAAAGCAGAGGAGAAGCAAATTAGACTGATAAAGCACACATGACAAGATCAGAAAATCAGGGCTTACAGAAGTAGAATGGAAGAATACAGCTATAAGCTCAACTGCCTTCACTGCTTTCAGATCATATCCCAAATCCTCTATTCAAACACTTTATTCTCTCCAAGGTCCCTTCTCCTTCCTGTAAGGAAGATTCACCTCTGATTTCTCTTGTTTTAGTGGTTAGCCCTATTACCTTGCCTTGTTGGCATCTTTAGAAACACCAGTGACACTGTATTCATGTAGCTTTAATTGTTTCCATGTGCTCTCCTGCAATTTGAAAACATACTGGTTGCTTTATTGGCTTCCACCCTAAAAAGAGGGAGGAGCCTGTCGTATTGATGTCAAGCCGCCGCGTCCTCATGGAGGTACGGCAGCCATCTTTGTAAGTGTTTTTTCCCATTTGTTTCCCACGTGGATGTCTTTTTACGATCTAATAAATATACTGCACCATAAGCGCTCCCTTTCTTATGTGGCTCGTTGTGCAAGCTATTTATTTCAAGGTGGGCTGAGTTTTTGCTGGTTTTGGCTATGATGGATGTGTCTGCTGGAGTCATTCCTTAATGCAGTGCAAGGCCAGTGGTGTTCCTTCTCCATACCTTGAGTAGTTTCTGTATGTTTCCTTACCTGCGGAGGAGCTGTGTTGTATCATGATGCACATTTAATATGCACTTCTGGTGAGTGCATTTAAGAGTCACTTTTTCACCTGTTATGGATATATTTTGGACTTTTTGAGATATTTCACTGGGATGATTTTATACTTATGTTGGACTTTTCACTACTGTCACCATTATCGGTGTTCTTTTATCACTTTTTTGCTGTCATTCAGCGTGACTATTTGATCATTATTCACTATAGCACCATTTAATAGCGCCTCACATATATTGTTGTTTACAGTCACCATTGTCACTCGTTTACTAGCAATCTGTCTGTAATTATTATAACATAGCGCTTCATCATAAGATTCTTATATGATCTATACCTAAATAGCTATATGAGGGCTCATACACAAGTGTCTGGTGCTCCAGTTTACCTGTTGCTGATATTTTGAAGTGGGAACATTTTCCATCATTTGTGTGGGAGAAGCTTTATTTAAATGAAATTTATTATTTCAGAGTGCAGAACGATTTGATCCTGGTATATTACCTATGACTCTAGGTTTGTGTTGTTTATATCAAAGGTTTCTTTCTTTCATAAATTCTTCTGCTCTGTAATGTTCATATCTAGATAACATTGTGCACATTTTTCTTTTGGCATCTACAAATAACACTAGATATTGTAGAACAGACAGAATTCAGTGATTTTGTATTACTGCCAAAGGCGTCCATAGATGCATCTGACAGGAAGTTTGCAGTTAATTCTGCTTTAGAGAGTCCTTATAAAAATGATGGGATAATAGAGACATTTTTCCTCTTTTGCATGAAGCAC